>NC_132874.1:24531203-24834040 GCF_048164855.1 Canis lupus baileyi | reverse complement strand
ACCAGCAAAGACCCACAAAGTCACCTGTCCTGCAGTTGCCAGAGAGCCTGAAGTTGAATGGACTTGACATAAACTAGCTACAGGTAGTGCACAGCTGAGCTCAGCGATAAGGAGTCAGGTGAACTAGTCTACACCCGACACACCTGGTCCCAAGGGTCGCATTGAATTTGAGGGGGGAAGAAAAGGAATAAAAATGCCACCCCAGACAATCCCAGTGTCTATCAACAGAGGAACAGAAAAATAAAATGTGGTCTAAAAAGACAATGAACTATTACTTAGCCTTAAAAAAGGAAGGAAATCCTGACACATGTCACAAGGAGGTGAACCTTGAGGACGTTATGCTAAGTGGACAAAGCCAGTCATGAAGGACAAAACCTGTATTATTCCACGTATAAGAGGTCCCCAGATAGTAGAATTCAGAGACAGGGAGTAGCGTAGTAGTTGCCAGGGGCTGTGGAAGGGGTGAGCGGGGAAGTATTGCTCAATCATCACGGCGTTTCAGTTTGGCAAGGTAAGGCCCCGGGTAGAGGTGGTGGTGACGGTTGCGCAACACATGGATGCGCTTGGCCCTACTGAGCTGCACCCTTGAGAACGATGAAGATGATAAATTCTATGCCTGTGTGTTTTACCATGCTTTTTGAAAGCAGCACCCACTATGATTAAAACAGACAAAACTTCTCCAAAGAAGTGGTGGACAGCCCTAGACAGCGACCTCGGCGTTCCCACGCAAGCGCCAGGCCCAGCCCGCCACCGAGCGCGGATAACCGTTACCAGTGCCTCCCCGGGCCACAGCTGCACACCTTTGAGAAGTAGGGATATTTCTAAAGTGGTGGCTTCTGTTGAAGCCTGGAGTTAACTCTCTCGAAGGTCACGGGCTGTGCTGAGGCAACCGGGCTGTGGCAAGCTCCGTGGCATCTCATGACTCACCCTCCACCCCACGCCGCGCTCGGCAGCGGCCCTAGCTGCGAAAGCATCACCTCTTGGCAGAGGCTCGCAAGGCCTGGCATCCCTTCCCAACTCTGGCTCTCCGAAATGTTTTCTTAAAAGCACCTCTTCCCATAAGGGCAACACAAACAAGCTGCCTGTGAGTCATAAAACTATAGAACACACACTAAGTCCATGTAATGATCTTTATGTAATTTGCTTCTTAGTCATTGTCTAGCCATTAGGTAAATATGCAGCATGTATTTCTTTGAAAATAAAGGTCTCTATTAGAACAACCACTGTAAACACCCTGAGCCGTAAAGAGTTCCACAACAAGTTTCACCAAAAGGAGCTTTCAAAAGATAAGAATAGATTTGTTTTGCAGTCATTTGAGGTGAAATAGCCAACAGGATTTCCCCCAAGTCTACTCCGGGCATTAACTGCTTGATGGGATGAGCACTGGGTGTTCTTCTATATGTTGGCAAATTGAACACCAATAAAAAATAGTTATAAAAAAATAAAAAAATAAAAAATAAAAGATATAGCTATGTAAAATAATAATAATAATATTGCATCGGAAAGGAGTCACGATGGCCTGCACGGCGGGGACAAATGCCGAAGCCTCTCCGGGGGGTGCCGTGCCCGGGAACCAGCAGGGAGCCTCACGGGTACGACCAAGGCCCCACCCGGCTTCCTTTCCTACCCTTGACCCTGACCCCCGGCCTCATTGCCGCACAGCAGGTGCCCCTGCGGCCGGAGGCTCCGAGGCGGCCTCATGCTCTCTTCCCAGCACTGCATGCGTAAGAAAGTTGGGCTCTTCGTGCTGCTCGCAAGAGACGGGCCCAAAGCTCATATTGCTTCACACCTAACCTAGCAGGATTTATTCAAAGTTCTGTTTCCCTATAACGAAAATGGGGGCAGTTGGATTTCACAGAGCAACGTAAGGCTCTGTTAGAAAAGTCCAAGAAGAAGTTGCGAGAAACAGGCGTCGTCACCTACACAGAACCCAACATCACACTCAGACACGCAGACACTTAGACGCACACATTCACACATGCTCAGCCTCACACACACACACACGCACACACTCCCTCGCTCTCAGATGTCTGGCAAAGGGTTGGGAGGAACTAGGCCCCGGGACCAGCCCTCCTGCCTCCAGGGCCGATGCGGGCCGTCGCTTCGCTGACCGTGACACCGACTTTTACCTTAAAGCTCAGACTTGCCGCTCAGCCCCTCCCCACCCCTCAGGCAGCAAAACTCTTCCATCCTGTTGGCTCTTAAACTGGAACCGGTGTGCCTGGCCTCTCTGATCTAAGCTTCTTCATTCTTGAATCCAGAAATCTTAAGAGATCAAATCAACCACAAACGGAATTTCATGTCAATGAACTATCTTTTTTTTTTTTTTTTTGCCTATTTGTGTAAAGGGGGAAACATATATTACTGTATGTATCGGTTGTAAAATTCCTTAAATGCCAACCTGATTTTTTCTATGGTTTATTCTTTAGTGATGACATCACCTTGAAATGTCTCCAAAAGGGTATGTGAGAGAATAATGTTCCTCTAGGGGCTCATGGGCTTCCATGGGTCAATCCAGATATTCCATCCTCTGTCCGTAGAGTTTGATGAGCCGCATGGACATACCATCTGAATCCTGAATGCACGGACATGAGACGGGATGGCTGATACTCCAGGAGTCTGCTCGGCTCCCTAAATCTCTCCTCCCTTCAAAAAGAAACAAAACCACCTTATTTCTACATTATTAAGTTTATTGAATAGAATTGATTTAATTCTGTTGAATTAAGGTCAAAAAGTTGGAGGAGCTATCCTTCCACAGCTACCGTGGCGGTTGGGAGGGAATAGGGGGGATGACCATATATGTGTTTTTTAAGGAAAGAGGAAGGAAGCCTCTCCTGGAGGAGGAGATTCTCAAGTCCTTTTTCCACTGTGTCCCAGAACCAGGATGTACCCCAAAGTTATCCTCTGTGGGTGACAGATCCTGGGGTGTCCTGCTCCACTTGCATCACAGGAACAGAAAGGGTAGATGAACGGATGCCAAGAGGAGAGGAGCAGCGATTCCTAGGTACATGTGCGTAGTTAAGCAGACCAGAGATAAGGGGGATTGTGTGACCTCAGGAGAGAACGGCGGGCTCCCTGTTCCTACAGTGGGCTCCCAACCCTTCAGAGAGGCAGCCAAGGTCACACTACTACCTGCAGTGGCCACCAGTCACATCTCTACTTTGCCCATGTCACCTCTAGCCCTGCTCTTGAATCAACAGACCCCACACTTCAATGAATATAATATAAAGAGACGTATGAATCCAATGTCATGTAAAGTATGCTGACTGGGGACGCCTGGTGGCCCAGGGGTTGAGCCTCTGCCTTTGGCTCAGGTCATAATCCTGGGGTCCTGGGATCAAGTCCTGCATCGGGCTCCCTGCATGGAGCCTGCTTCTCCCTCTGCCTGTGTCTCTGCCTCTCTTTCTGTGTGCTCTCTCTATTCATGAGAATAAATAAAATCTTTTAAAACATAATAAAGTATACCAATTGAAAGTCAAACAGAGGAGGATTGGTAAAATACATCCGGGTTTTGGGTTGCATAACACACATTACTGTTGGGCCTAAGCCCTGCCAACCCTCTTCTCTAGGTGGACTCTAGTTTCCACTCATCCCTCAAGACTGGCTGGATCAGGAGTGACCTCAATGAACCCTTCCCAAGGTACACTCCTCATCCAGGCTTCTCTCCAGAACTTTATAGTACTGATCACATTGCTCTCTAAATCAGCCAATCATCTTGCTTGCCTAGAATTTGGAATTCTGTGAAAGAGTCTTTAATCTTTCAATCCACAGTTCAGTGCCTGGCCCTAGAGACATGAGGTACATGATGCTGAACATAAACCCGCCTCAATCTACCGACAAGTACTTGTTGAGGATCAATCTTTAGATGAACTGAAGAGACCCCATGGGAAATGAAGACTAAATAGAAGACATGATTGCTTTCCCTAAAGAGCTCATATTTTTGTTAGAAAGGATGCATTTGAGTGACAACATGTACGCTATGGTCAAATTTCTAAAGTACCCAAAGGACACGGATGGGAATTTGACTAGTAAGAGAAGCTACACGGAAGACAGGCAAAGGTCTTGGGCACAGGGACTGAGAGGAAGGGTGACAAGGGAAGAACACATGAACCGCGAGGCCGCTGAGCGCTAGGTTGTGAACATAACCATTGAGCAGTCAGTCCTCTGGTAAAACATTTGTTGCCTCCTTCACTAATCATGTGATCTTGAGTATGTTCTTTGGATGCTCGCTGCCTCAGCTTTCTCTGTCCAACTGGGGAAACCTCAAATTGTTTGTACGAAGATTCAATAGGATAATGCATAGGCAGCCCTTAGAGGACGCAATGCAAATGTGTTCCTCAATCTTAGCTATTAGAATGCACCAAGGGGGCATGAGCCCAGCTTGCTTACAAGATAGAGACAAGGGCCACGTGCGTGTTGGCATCCACTAAGAAGCGTGCAAACCTTAGTTTAGAGAAATATGGTTGGCCTGGATTATGAAGGGCCTGGAAAACGGGCAGATGGATTTAAACATCACGTGGGGAAAAACAGGACCCCAGAGGGATTCCTCTAGCCCCACTGAGAATAAGGAGCTGAGCCCCAGTCCTGACCCCAAGTCTCCTCACTTCTTTCTCCCAGAGCTGAACACGGGCCTGCCCAGCATACCAACTATCTACTGGGGCTTCCAACAAATCAGATCTTCGGTAATTTTGATTACTGTGTGGGGTTTTGTTTCGTTTTGTTCCATTATTAAGGAGTGCCTAAAATAGGCTAAAACAGTAAAATCTCTTCTCATCTCTATGTCTTTGACCTCAACTCAAAAACATGCTCCTCAATTTTCACATCTTCACAATATAGATGAAGCCAGTACCTCCCCAGGGTACAGGTAGGAGGAGTATCCATCCAACATCTTGGAAACCTTGGGTCCAATGGCCCTAGAAGGGCTGACCTTCCCGCATCTCACTGTCCCTAAGGTCTACGCCCTTCTGAAGGTTCCTCCTCTCCATTTTCATGCACCTGACTGTCCTTAACAGAGTAATGGTTTTCTCCCCAAACACCATTGCACATACAGCCGCTTCCTTTCTCTGTGCTTCGCATCTTATTTCCCATTTGTTCCAAGTTTCCATGCTTCTTTCAAATCATAAAAACTAAGATACCGTCCATCACCGACTCCCAACAGGTTTGATTTCCATTTCACCTGCACTCCTCGTAGGCTGGAGCCAACTCTTGCTGGCTCACTGGAGCCCACGTGACATTTTCAAGAGTCCCAAAAATTGGTTGTAAAACAGTTGGCAATTTGAAATCACCCACAGTAGGAGCATTTACACCATGGAAATCGCCATACACTACAAATCGTGGCTTGATTTATTATTTTATTGAATGTCCAGCCTAAAGAAAGTGATAGAGAAAATGTGAATATTGCAGATTAAACTTTAAAATGTGTCTTGTCGGTAGACGTTATATTGTGAACAACAATAAGTAATTGAGGAAACATCCCTCCAGGGTTTGAAAACTACTTTTTGGTTCGACAAAGAAGTTGCTTGCATCATGACTTCATTGTTTCACTTTTGTCTCCCTGATGAACGGTAAACTATCAGCCGGCATTTATATTGGAGTCACATTCTGAGAGCAAGCACTACGTCCCTCACCGCTACCCACAGCACCGGATTCCCTGGGGAGAGATGGCATTTGTTCAGTCCGGTCGCACGGGAACCCTAGTGGCCAGCCCTCTGCAGCCTGCATGCCGGGAGCTGAGCCCTGCCCTCGCTGCAGACCCTACCCTCCTCATACAACCCACCCCCGACGCGGGCCCTCCGTGAGGACTACCTACGCCTGCCTTCTTTGCTCACAGGCTTTGGAATCTGAGAATTTCCCAACAGTGAGACGCCTCAGAGATTGTGAAATAAGTAGGTGCACGTCTTCAGCACGTATATAAATGATGGGAAGGGAAATCATATTCCCTCAGGCTGGGCGTTAATAAAAACTTAGGACAAACTCTAAAGACACTCAACTGGGCCTCATTTTTCCACACATTCTGCTTTGTGCTTTTGGAAAATTTACACCTGGGTACAAAATTGTTCTTGCCAACTAATTGCACCTGCAGTAGGGCTAATTGGAGGGGCAGGGATCCAGCTGTGCTTGCAATTAGATAATTGCTGTTGTAATTCTTTGACTAAGAACAATGATCATTTTTAGATAGTACTTCCAGGTTTTCAGTCGTTTCTAGGCGCCATGTGGTTATTTTCCCAATAACCTTACATACCATACACCTTTACGATGGCGAATCCCGCAGAGAGAGAGCAGGGCCGAAGCAGAAGCTCTCTGATTGCACTGGAGAAGAACAAGGCCACCCCAAACACACACATTGCACCATATTGCTCATGTGTTTAAAATCAGCAAGAGCCTCTTGGGATCTGCTAGATCAAATCCAACCCCTTTAGTAGGATATGCAGGCTCTTCCTCATTGGACTCCGTCCATTCCACCTGTGTCATTCCTACATTCTTTCACCTTCCCAGAAGCACCCTGGGCTCTAGCCTCACAGCTCTATCATTCTCTGTGCGTAACATATTCTAAAGGACCACCACACATTCACAACTGACCTACTGCCACATGCCCTTCTTCTCCCTCTCTCGGAAAAAATACACTTACCTGAGCTCCACTGTCACCACCCTTGGAGAGCAGCCCCTCAATGCCCCTGCATGCAATCAATTGGCCAGTACAACTCTGCACTCCAAAGCAAAATTGTTCCATGTGGGATGTTATAACTGAATTATTCCCATGTGTTTGTCTATGCAATTAGACTTTATTATGAGCTTTCCAGAGGAGGAAGGGCCTCTCCTTCATCTCCATATCTTCTTCCACCCATGGGAAACAGAAGCAGGTACATGTTCAGCAATGACCATGGGAGGAAAATATCAAGTTGGTCTATCTAAGGAAGGCGGTGGACATTTAGTTCTGGTTTCTGATGGAGGGACTGGAGCAGCTGAGGAGGAAATCTCAGACCTCATGGTGGAAAAGGAGGAGGTCTGACCAGGTTGTGGGAGGTACCTCCCGGCTAGCTCAGCACTGTCACACAGGCTCAGGATGAGCCATCGGAGGGAAAGCCTCCCTCTGTGAGAGACAGGAGGAGCTCTCCCTCCACCGTATGGGCAAAGTAAGGCGTGATTTCACATTCTAGAAGGCCTTCTTATGTCGCCTATAATATTTCTTCCTTGATGGTAAATAACTGCCAACTAAAGATGAGATTTCTATCCAAAAGTGGCTTGATATATTTTCCCACAAACATCAGCTTCCATTTTGAAATTTTCTCTTCTACTAAAAGTGCCACCACCGTTGGCCCAATCACCTAAACCAGTGTGGACCTCCCGGGGAATAGAGACCAGTCCACATCATTCCTGAATTTCTCCCTTGTCCATCATCTCCTCATTGTCCCCACTGGCACTGTCTCAGGGCAGGTCCTCCTCGTTGCTCACTTAGGTCACTACAACCACCTCCAAATTATCTCTCTGTCATCATTCCCAGCTCCATGAACTTAATCCAAAAGCTTCAGCTTGCTTCCCACCTCATACAAAATAAAGTCCAAATCCCTAAAAGACTCTATGTCCCATCTTTTGCCTAAATCCTCACTGTCCAATATGGTAGCCACTAGCTACATGGGGCTATTTAAATTTAAATTTAAACTAAATAATACTACATGAAAACAAAAATTCTCAGTAGCACCAGTTACATTCTAAGAGCCACCTATGGCTTGTAGCTACTATGGTAGTGCAGTTCTAGAAAATTCTGTGACCATAGGACATCTCAATTTGAGCTATGCCTCAAGAGAGAATCAAGAAGCTATTCCAGGCTGTTCTTTGGTGGCACCATCACCTAGAGAAGAGTTCCTGAATGTCCCTTTTCTGGAGATGGAGGGCATGATCACAGCAGGTTGGGGGCAAAGCAGATTCTGACTGAGGAGCTCCTGGGTGAAGTATCATTGTGCAGAGGGACCTGAGGCCTCTAGACCAACCCTGAAGTAAAGTCGAACATCAGCAGGACTGCTCAGCAGGTGACCTTCAGTAGCTGGGGGTGAGGGAGGTGGTGACATGACAACTTAGTAGTTCTCAACCCCGGCGAAACCTTCAGGATTTCCAAGTTCTATCCCAGACCACTTGACTTAGAATCCCGAGGTGGAGCCCAGACACTGACAGACTTCAGAGCTCTTTGATGATTGAAGTGTGTACTTTGGATTGAGAGCCACACATTTGGCTGAACAAGCTGTTGCTCCTGTTTTGGTCTTCTTTTCCCTTCCATCTTCCTCCATAGGTACACATTCATAATAAAATAAGTCTTAAATCAGAATTCCTTTCTGCAAATTTTGTTTTTTTTTAAGATTTTTTAATTTGTTTTTTAAAGATTTATTTATTTATTTATTTATTTATTTATTTATTTATTTATTTATTTATGAGAGACACAGAGAGAGGCAGAGACACAGGCAGAGGGAGAAGCAGGCTCCATGCAGGGAGCCCGATGTGGGACTCGATCCCAGGACCCCAGGGTCACCACCTGAGCTGAAGACAGATGCTCAACCACTAAGCCACCCAGGCCTCCTCCTTTTTGCTATTTTGCTATGAATTCTTCATCAAGTATATTGATATAAAATTGGTGCTGTTGATTATTTTTAAATTACTCATAGAAACATTTTGGCATTTCTACAGCAATTTTCTCCTGTCACTGGAACTCCAAACGAAAAGGGCTCAGCATAGACCTGTCCTTGCCCCAACTCCTGACTCCACTCTCTATCCATTCGACTTCAACTTGCTGTTTTCTTTGTAGTCCATGATGTAGGTTTGATGTGCAGTTTACACGCAATTGATTCTATCACCAAAACATACCTACAAGCATTTGTCAGTATTTACTCATACCTAAAAAGTAAACAAAACACAATTTGCTTTCTCTCTGGTTACAAAACTATTTTAAGAATAATTGAATTATGGAAGCAACAAAAAGAAAACTGCCTTGTATCACAATATTGGGTTGACCAGCATTAAATTGAGGAGTCATAAAATTTTGAAGCTTAAAGGAACCTAGAAAGTCATAAGCCAATGGCCTCATTTTACAGGTGAGACCTCAACGATAGGGGCTTGGCCAAGGCTGGCTGATTAATGCCAGCGCTGAGAGGAGACCATGGTTTACTAGCCAGGCCCCAAGTCACCAGAAACTACAGTGAAGGAGAATGGGAAAACAAGTGTTTGCATTGTTCTCTCAACAATTCAAGACTAAAATTATAAAGCTCTGTACTGAACCGAATGCCCTCTTGCCCAGACCCTTCAAATTCAAGTGTCAATTACCAGCATTTAAGACAGACTTGGGCACACACGTGGTTGCCTTTCAAAGTAACCAATGCTCACAGGCTTTGGCCCCAGTAGCCCTTCATCACCCCCTGCCCCCTGCTCAAGCAGCTCAGCTCAGTGCAGGCTGATAACCGGTGACCCTTTCCTGTGTGTCAGGAACACGAGTGAGCACTTCACTTGCACGACCTCATTTCATCCTCACCGTCATCCTGCAGATCGCTACTATTATTACCTCCATTTTCCAGATGAGGAAACTGAGCTTAACAAATAGCATGTCAATGTGCCCAGGGCCATTTGGCTTATAAGTAGCAGAATTGATATTCAGACCTCGATCTGCCCAGTTTGAGCTGAGCTCTGAACCACTAGTGTCCTGCCAGAGAGTCAGTCCTAGAATATTAACCCCCAGTCCTATTCAGGACTCCGCTCTGCTCTAGGTCTGCAAAACTTTGCTAAAATACTTCCATGTACAATTCACAAGCCCCTTGCACGCACAGTTGGGACCCTCAGCTTCCTGCTGTACTACTTCTGGACATGACACACCATGAGCCTGCTTCATGTCTTATGAAACTATTTAAGTTATCAGTTTTGATCATCACCCAAAGAACTTACTTTGATTCAGAGCTGGCTTCCCTCCTCAGCCCATCAGTTAGGACATCAAGATGTCTACTCAGACAAATGCCACCCATGTATGAAGACCTCTTCCTGCTGAGACCACTTGAACCACATAATGACCAGGGATTTCACAGAAATAACCCTTAGCTTAACTGTGAGGCCCACTAAGCAAAATGAGTCTCCAGTGCATGCCCTCCAGGAACTAACCTCAACAGATAATTTGGAGAAGTTTCCCTCTGTCCTTTCACTGTCACTCATGATCAAATCTAAATATAATCACCAGCACCCAGTAGCTGTACTTTGACAGAACTGGTTTAGCACATTGTCCAGAAGCATCACGGTTATTCTTTTTAATCATTGCATGATTGTTCTTAACATTAGGGAGGGATCGCACTGAGTACTTTCGTTACCACAAGGAAACAAGATCCTTCAACAGCAGGTCAACAGTCTTGCTAAATATAGTCCTTTATGGCTATGGGAACCCTCTCCCCTTAGAACCCCTTGGCAATTAGATAAAATGTTGTGCCTTTAATAATGTTCCCAAATGACTTTGTATTTCAGGTCATAAAAATGCAAAGTAAATCGCTCTCGAGGGATCTTGCCAGGCTATTTGTGAGTAGACCAATTCCCATAACACTGCTCATTCGTTCATTCATTCATTCACTCAATAACCTTGTGTTGAATCAGCCCATGTTCTAGGTATTGAGGACGCACACACACACATGCACATCCATATGTACACACACAGAGATACATTCACATACACACATGTGTGCGTGTACACACATACCACACATACATACAATATACACAAGCTTACAACATGCATTATTATTCCCACACACACACATGCACATACATATCCATACACATGTACCCATGCGCACACACAGCTTCCCACACAAAGTACTCCTGCTTATCTTAAAGAGGTCTAGTATGGAAAACAGACAAATATCAGACAGTACAGTGGGATAAGCATATAATGCAAGGGAGGCGCTAGGTCACCAGCACCCGCAGGTGCTGCAGGAGCACAAAGGAGAGACACTGAATCCAAACCAGGAGAGTGAAGGAATATCTGAGTTATATACAAAGAAGGAAAACCTGACACAAAGAAGAAAATTCATGTAAAATTAGTTGTGGGGGGCGTGCCTGGGTGGCTCAGTCAGTTAAGCAGCTGCCTTCAGCTCAGGTCATGATCCTGGGGTCCTGGGATCGAGCCCCATGTTGGGCTCCCTGCTCAGTGGGGAGTCTGCTTCTCTCTCCCTCTGCTCCTCCCCTTGCCTATGCTCTCCCCCACTCTCAAATAAATAAATATAATCTTTTTAAAAAATAAAAAATGAATTAGTTGGGTAGATGATTGGGCGAATGAGTGAAGGAACGATTGACTATGGAGAGGAGTGATATGTTGGCAAACAACATCAATAAGTATCACATTGTTAGCCCAAGGTGCTGTGTCAGTGGAGGAGCCCACATCTCGGCTCTGCTGAAGAGGCCAAGACCTCCAGAGAGATGTGCTTAAATGTGGAATAGAAATCGCCGAGCAGAAAAAGGGCTCTCTGGGCTGCAGGAGGTGCTCAGCAGCACCAAGGAGAGCTTAGCAAGTCTAGGAAACTGATTTGTCTAAAGCCGGGAAGAGGCTGGGGAGAGGAGTCAAGGGGGAGGGCCTGACACGTACGTAAGGTCATAGAACATGGACAGCCAGCAGCGGAATTTGGATTTTGTCCTCGAGATGATGGGGAGCCATGGAAGGATGGCCAAGTAGATGGTTTGTGCTTCAGAAAGATGGCTCTGATCATGATTTGGCAGGTGGCCTAGAGAAGTGATTAACATTCTGAATCTCCTGCAATAATTTCAAGGGAAATTATGAGGAACTGAAGTAGGACTGCTGAGGAGCACAAGGGGAGACTGGGTTGGATTTTAAAATATATACACATATTTTCAAGTGCTTAGAGTGAGCAGGTGACCAAACACACCAAGCACAGATGCTGCTTTGATCATTCCCAGGACAGAGCCTTGACCGGAAGGCACCGAAGGGCAGGCTCCCAGGTGTACTGCCCCATCCTTTGCCCCCAAGTCACCAGTTATAAAAATAGACACCATTTCTTGAACACCTACACCTTGCCGTATGCTGGACTAAACATTTTATACACATCACCCAACCCAACCCTGCCCAAAACCTTTAAGTACGTATTAATCCTGCCTTCTAGAGATCAAGCAGAGCAGACCTAGGGTTTAAGTCCAAGTTTAGAGTGACCCCAAAACCTTTGTTTCACCATCACAGTAGACTCCTTCCCCAAATGTTGTCCCCTTGGAGTCCTGTTTCTTACTCTCTCCCAAGCCAATGACACACATCCAGCCTATCTGTATCAGCGCAGAGAGCAACAGAACTGGCCATCCATCCACAGTTTTGTAGAGTAGAATCTAAGTTACCAAAATCTACCCTCTCAGGGGTTCACATGGGACTGTCCAAGCCCCACTCTGGCCATGCAATCCAATCCCAGGAACAGTGCATCAGAAACTGATGCCAGGCTCCTAACACAGATCGTACCCCATTTCCCCAGTAGTAGAACTCCCCATTCTTGGTTAGCTCCCTGTCACCCTGAATAAAGACTATATTTCCCAGCCTCCTATGTCCAGGTGTGGCCACGAACACATTCTGGCCAACAAGGTTCAAGCAGAAGTGTTAAGCGCATCTTGAGAAATACCGCATATAAGGAAGAGTCGCCCTTTACTGCCCCCTTCTCCCTTCCTCTGGCTGGGGTGAGGACACGGTGGCAGGAATTCAAGCATTCGAGGTGAAATACGAAACCTTGGAAGTGGCAGCCCAGAAATCTAGAAGAAGCCACCAGGGTCTCTGAGGACTTCGTGAAGCGACGTACTAACCCTGGACTTCTTACCATCCTACCTTTTCTGCAGCGTCTCAAACATTTTGTGTTTGAGCCTCTGTTAATTGGAGTTTCCTAGAACTAACCACTAACGCTTTTCCTAATGATTGTTGGCTACACTGTTGTGGGGTAGCCATTACCATTTCCCCTATTTTCTCTAAATTGGACACATGTCACCTGCTCGGTGATTCAGGCCGACTCTCTCCAGCAGGAAAAAGCTGCCTACACATCGGGGGGCATTTATGTTCCTCTCCTACTGCATTTTGCTGCATGAAGGGCGGAAACGCCATCTGGTAGTAACCTGGAATCTTCTTTCATTCAACGCGCTGACCTTACTGATGAGGTTTTCCTTTTGGCCGCCCAGTCCCAAGCGCGTATCTTTCAGCCCAGAAGGGCGCAGTGTTCCTGGGAGGCGCTAGGTCACCAGCACCCGCCCTCGCCCTGCAAGTCCGCAGGCCGCGGCTCCCAGCACTCAGAGGTTGGCCTCTCCCGCCCTTGCGAATCCGTGTATTCTTGCTACAGCTACTACTTCAGGAAAACTGAGAGTTGATTATTTTGCGAGTGTGCTTTGTCATTAGTCGAGTGTCTACTGTGTGTTCTAAACTGTCCTAGGACCTTAGAAGACACGGGAATACAAGTGATTCCTGCTCTCGAGTTCCCAGGCAATAGCCATAGGATGTTTTCTTACAACCATAAAAAGCACATAAATTTGGGGGCATCTGGGTGCTACAGTCAGGTAAGCATCTGACTCTGGCTTTCGGCTCAGGTCGTGATCTCAGGGTGCTGAAATCAGGCCCCACGGTGGGCTCCGAGCTGAGCACGGTGTCTGCTTGAGATTCTCTCTCCCTCTCCCCCTCCCACTCATGCTCTCTCTCTCTCTCTCTCTCTTTCAGCTAAATAAATAAATATTTTTTAAAGCACATAATTTTTTATTTAAAATATAGATTTTTGGGCAGCCCCGGTGGCGCAGCAGTTTAGCACTGCCTGCAGCCCGGGTTGTGATCCTGGAGACCCTGGATCGAGTCCCACGTCGGGCTCCCTGCATGGAGCCTGATTCTCCCTCTGCCTGTGTCTCTACCTCTCTTTCTCTCTCTATGTATCTCTATGAATAAATAAATTTTAAAAATCTTTAAAAAAATAAAATAAAATATAGATTGTTGCTGTGTATTAAACCAGAAATCAGAAACTGTAAATCTATTTAAATGTAAATTAATATATAATAATAATAATCTGCAAATGTCCTTGTATATAGATCAAAGGAAAAAAAAAAAAGATCAAAGGACTTGTTTCATTCATTGCAACAGAAAATATGGATATAAAGGAACATTTTCACAATGCTGTTGAAGAAGCCCAGATGTTCCATGAGGGCTCATCAAGACTCATGTAAAGTCGTAAAGTTTATATCAAATTGTACTTTCTCTGGGAGAACTCAAGGCAGTCCAGTGGCATAATAAGTAGAGAGGACACTGGATCCTTCATGCAGACTTAGAGTCCACATTTCAATTCTCCCCCTTAATTAGCCAGCCCTGGTCAAGCAGCTTACTTTCTGAACATTCTCATTGCAGGTCACGGGTAGTAATGCTTCCCTCCAGGTGCTTTTCTGAGCATGAAGGGAGACAGCACATGTGGAAATGCCTAGCGCAGGGCTCAACATGTAGAGACCACTCCATAAATATTGCTTGAAACTGAGTTTAAACCTACAGTTCTCTGTGCATAAATCGGTTCTTCAGGACGCCTGGGTGGCTCAGTTAAGCAACTGCCTTCGGTTCAGGTCATGATCCCATGGTTCAGGGCTGGAGCCCTGTATCGGGCTCCCTGCTCGGTGGGGAGTCTGCTTCCCCCTCTCCCTCTCCCTCAGTGTGCCCTTGCTCTTTTTCTCTCAAATAAATAAAGTATTCTTTAAAAAGTACTTTAGGTTCTTCAAAAATGCAACATCATTAACCATGTGCCCTAGGGTTCTAATTATGCAAGGATATATGTTGACATAAAGCAGATGAAATAGTGCAGTTCACACAGAGTCTCAAAATAAAGACGGTAGCCAATGATAACAATAAAAACAGCAAGGATTTACTGAACACTTACTATGTTCTGGACGTTATGCTAGACACTTTATATAAATAATCCCATTTAATCCTCACAATAACCTTATGGGAAGGTATTCTTATTCCCATTTTTACAGATGTGGATACAGATCTAAAACAAGCGGTGACTGTAACAGAAAATGAGGGAAAAGCCAGAGCCCTTGGGTCTAAGAGGCCGTGAGACCCAGCTATTAGACCAGGAATGCAGCCAGCCGTTAACAAGCAGTCGTCCCATGAGTGGCCTTCCCTGCGGTGTGAATGGGAGAAGTGCTGTGCTACCGCTGAGTCCTCCCTTTACACGGTCAAGGCCCAGAATAAATTATAAACAGCATAAGATAAAGGGAAAACTTGCAAGATATTTCAGAAAAAAAAAAATATGAAAATGGGGCAGCCCGGGTGGCCCAGCGGTTTAGCACCACCTTCAGCCCAGGGTGTGACCCTGGAGACCCGGGATCGAGTCCCACGTCGGTCTCCCTGCATGGAGCCTGCTTCTCTCTCTGCCTGTGTCTCTGCCCCTCTCTCTCTCTCTCTCTCTGTGTTTCCCAGGAATAAATAAATAAAATCTTTTAAAAAAATATGGAACTGAAGAGGGCTAATTTTGTGAAGTCAAAAGCAAACTGATAGTGAGATTCATTAGATAATCTAGATGAAATGTGAGCCGGCAAGGAAGAACTTTTCCTTATGGATTCATTTTCTGGTACCATCTTTGAATTTCAGCCTTTAGCATCCTTTGGATTTATACCCCATTGCAGGCATTAGGCGAGGCATTGACTTCAGCATCTGGAAACCCAAGAACTGTCTTATGCATGTGCACTTGAATGTTTTTGTAAGCAAAGTGTTCACGCGGCCACCAGATCTCAAAGGGATCGATGATCTGAATAGTTTAGGAACCCTCCCTGGACTTCATCAGCCCAAAGTCAGAGGGTGCCTCCGTGGTTTGCAGCTGCACCCGGACCTCGGCCTGTGGCCTGCAAAAGGCCTTTGTCCGACTTCAGAGAGCCCCGAGACCAGTTATCCCGGGAACATGGCCCGCAAGGCAGAGCTCAACTGCTGGCTGCAACAGATATGACGACACACCTTGACTGGGCAGTGGGACAGGGAAGCTGCATTTCCCCCAGGAGACCCCCTGCCCCAGAGACAGACCAGCCTAAAAACTGTGAAGGAGCCAAGGTTGAACGTCAGCTTTGCAAGCATAAGCACAGGTCCCCACAGCACTGCTGGAATTCTCAGTGCAAAAGACAAGAAGGCATAAAAATGAAGCAAAGATCTGGCCCATTGCCTTGAGGAGTTTCATCCATACTTGCAAGCCGCAGGCTGCAATCCGCTTGGCCCCAACCACCCTTTCCTTTCTGCAGAGTTAACAGCAGAGAATCTCAGCCCCTCCGTTCTAGTTCCATTCTCCAGACAGGCCAAGTATCCAGATTTTCCTAAGGAGCACACGGCAATCCCAAATGCCCCATGCGGTGCCCCTGGTGCAGCGCACAGAAGGGGACCTCCAGGGCGTCATGAAGTCAAGTTACTGAGCCACGGGCCACCTTTTCTTTCTCTTTTTCCTTTTTCCCCCTTCCCTTTTTCTCCTTCTCTTTCTTCTCTTTCTCCTGCTTCTTCTCCTCCTCCTCCTCCTCCTCCTCTTCTTTTGGAAAAGAATAGAATAAATTGGAATGAAAAGACTAAAAAAGTACCTGAGTCATTGAGTACACCGTGTGGGAGGAATACGCTTTGCTTCTTGAAACTTTTGTATCAGTCTTTGTGTGTGTGTGTGTGTGTGTGTGTGCACAGTGTATGTGTGTGTGTCTAGGATCACAGTTCAAAATTGTATGTATTGGTTAGGAAACTGAAAGATAAATATAGGGTAGTCGTATAAAGCTTTTACATGATGACAAGGGCTTTCTGAAGATCTGTGAAATCACGGGGGGGGGGGACCCAAAACCAGTAGGCACAGAGAACCTGAATTCTAGTCCTGGCTGTGCTGCGTGTCCTAGCCGAGCTCCACAACCTGTTTGAACCCTTTCCTCATTTATAAAATGAAGATGGTAACTCCTACTCTGCCTCTGTGGCAGGACAGCTGTGTGGTTCAAATGGAACAAGGTTCGCTGAACACTGTGTACGTTGCAGGACAAAGGCTGACATAAGGCATTTTGAAATTCTAATTTACAGTGGCAAGTTCAAGCCAGGAAGGGAAGAGATGGATGGGAGGATTATTTGGGAGCTACTGGGAGGCCCAGAGACTATTACAGATCCCCCAAATCCTCACATGTGGCATCCTTCCAGTTCCCCTACGTACCCAGGTAGGTGACGCCGTCCAGGTGATGCCTCAGGAGTCCTATCGCAGTGAGTGTAAGCAACATAAGCGAAGGAGATTTCAGGTTTGTTCTGTTACACGTCATTGGCCCTGGGGCTAGTATTTGATAGCACCCGAATGTCTAGTGCGGACCAGTTCCTTCTGGTTAACTCCACCCCTGCACAGTGGTAGGAAATCCATGCTGCTTCATCATTATTGCTGAAGCAAGGCCACGTTCAGTGCACGCCTCTTACTGGAGCGAACATTGATGTTCTTTCCATTTCATGGAAAGGTCTTGCAAAACATCGGTTCTAATATCTTCTTGCATGAGTCATAGACTAAGGAATGAAGAAACACTTCTGAATGACAAACAAGGAAAAAAGAAAAGAAAGAAAGCTACGATGATGTGTTCTTGGAACACGACTCCAAGTCCGTTTACACAAGTAAAATCAACATGTAGATCTCTGTGTAGGGTATGCTGCTGAAGGAAAAAAACAAAACAAAAACTCCATTCCTTTTCTTTTCTTTTTTTTTTTCTGATTGAAAAGATAATGAACACTCACACAAAAATCAAATAATAAAACTAGTTCCCCAGAGGAAAGGAATGGCAGCGTTTTAAAGTGCATCTTTCCACACCCGTTGCTTTCACTGAACTATCAGGTGAATAAACATAAACACTGTGCAGATGTTATTTTGCAACCCACTTGTTTATACGCTGGTACGTCAGAAAGCCTCCCCCGGAACAGTGAGCAAAGATCTAGAACACTGCGAGTGGTAGTTGTATAGTATTCCATCGTATAGATGAAGTTTAATTTATTACTAAATTTCTCTGAATTCCATTTAAGCCGCCTCTGAATTTTTTATTTGGGATCTAATCGTATAAGCATCGTATAAGCTTGAAGTATACAACGTGTTGATCCGATTCACTTTCAGTTGCTTCGGAATTGTTGTTTGTATAAACAATAGGAGGATAAACATCCTTACACATTCATCATTGAACATTCGTCCAGTTAACTCCCTGGGGTAAATTTCTAGGATAAGAATGTGACAAAACCTACCACATTCCCAACGCCGATGCGTACGTATTGCCAAACAGCCCTGTGGAAATAACGTGCCAAGTCCCACTGGCCCAGCATGGAGGAGAGAGCCTGTTTCTCCACCCCATACCCCACAGAGGGTATCATCAGGTCTGTCATCTTTCTTTCCAATCTGACTGGTAACCAATAACATTTCACTGTTTGTTTTTTTTTAATTGCATTTCTTTGGGAGGAATTCAGTATTAATACTTCTTGTTATCAAGGCACATACACTACTAGTAGTCGTAACAGCGACCATGCATCGAAAGTATATTATGCATCAGGCGCTGGGCTAAGCACCTTACAGAATTATTTTTTTAAGCCTCACGACAGCTCCTCCAGATAAGTACTATTATTATCCCTATGTCACAGACATAAACAAAGCTTGGTAATTTGCTAAAAGTTACAGAGCTAGTAAATAGTGAACCCAGAACTGGGGCAAGCTAGATCCGCCCCCAAAGCCATGTTGCTGAGCAGGGCATTGTGCTTCCCCTTCCTTCTCTCTGCAAGTGTGCTAAATTCTGAGTATCTCCCATGTATGTTTTTATATATGAGTTTTACGTGTTTATGGCCTTTATTTTTCAATTAGAATGTTCACATTATCCCTATCAATTAGCAGAAACTCTTTTGTGTTGAGAATATTGATTTGGGGGGCATCTGGGCAGCTCAGCCAGTCAAGGGTTGGGCTCCTGGTTTCAGCCCAGGTCATGGTCTCGGTGTCCTGGGATCAAGCCCTGCATCGGGCCCCCCCACTAAGCCGGGAGTCTGCTTGTCTCCCTTCTCTTTTTACCCCCCGCCACCCCCGTTCACAGGCTGTCTCTCTAAAATAAATGAATAAATCTAAAAAAAATACATATTGATTTGTTGTCATTTTTTGCTAGCAACTTTTTTTTTTTCTCTCTGCAGAATGTATTGATACCCAAGCTACAACTCTCCTTTCTGTTTATAATCAGTGTGAGGACTTGAGTAATGACTGTAATGAGCCTGACACTGGCCCCCTGACCTGGACAGGCGCAAGCAGGTTGCTGAGCCGATGGTGCTCGATTCTAGTGGTAGCGCAATCCCGGACACCACGGGGTTTGGACAATAGCACTGGGCGATGGAGAAGGGGGGAAGTAAAAGGGAAAAGGGCAGATGAAGACATGAAGCAATGACCTCCCCTCTTGTGTCTTTCTGAGTTCCGTCCCTGCGCAGGAACTCTGCGGCTTTGGCCACCCCCAACAAGCAGGGTTTTATCATTTGGCCTGGTTTACCGAGATCTAAATCTCTTCTTTTCATTCCCCAATTTAATCACCCTTTATTAAAACAAAGACCACGCTTCGGCCATGGACCGTGTCCCAGAAAGTGGAGGCTGCACAGAGGAGAGGACGCGGGGTCGGGGGCCCCAGCTTGGAGGCCTGCGGCTGAGGACATGCTGTGCGGCCTCCCGAGTTGGTTCACTCTCTCGGCTTCCATTCGCTCATTTGCAAAACTGGGGTGACGATGACTGTCACACAGCAGCTTGGAAGTTACCTAAGAAAATGTTCAAGTATCAGCGCGGCGCAGGGAAGTGCTGGCAGATGGCCTCTGCCCCCCACCCCCACCCCCACCCCGGCTTCAAGCAGAAGAGAAAGAGAGGGTTCCTGGACTCAGTGGACTCACGAGAGGAATGCAAAGGCTTGCTCTGACTCAGCTGTCCTGCTATTAAACCAGCCGATCTCCCAAATCATCCCATGAGATAGCGCCAGAGCTAAACAGGAAGCCGGCTGACGACCAGCCACCTAACTCGGGTGCCCCCCCCCCCCACTGACCCCATCTGTGTACAGGCAGCTGAGTGCTTCCCGCTGCCTACGTCTGTCATCCACAGTCATCTGCCTCAGTGGCTATTCCGGAACTATCTCTTGGTCCCAAAAGCCTCTCACTTTGCCTTTGATTATACAAGAGAGCAAAGTTCTCGCTTGAACAGAATAATGCTAGGACTCATCTGGAGAACACCCCCCGGTACACCACAACTCCTTGGAAGATGGGTGGGAAAGGTGATCCACTTAGTTCACCGTAAGGACCAAAACGATCCCCTCACTTGCCGACACCTACTTATTTCCCAGCCACCTGTCCCCACCGCCCTCACCACCCCCCTCCTTCGGCTCGGGCTGTGTTTATTAAAATAATACTCTTCCTTTGGAAAGCATTTCAGACTTAAAGGAAAGATCCCTACCATGAGGTGAGCCCTACTGTGCGAGCCCTTTACCCAGGAGGAAACAGATCCAGAGGCTTGAGCAGATCCCGAAGCCACATAATTAGACAATGACTAACGTGCAGCTCAGAGCCAGGACGCCTGCCCACCGAGCCCAGCGCACCCTTGCCTTCGGCACCTCCACCAGCACTCCCACACCCATCAGCTCCTTGACTGTCCCCGGAATCTTTCTAAGATTGCCTCCATTTGCTGATGGGAAACTGAAAGACGGTGCCAGATGCAGGACCCCCGGCCTCACCCCACCAGGCCATCAGCCCCCCACAGCCTGGCCCTGGGCACGCCTGCCTGGAAGCTCATGGCCCAGCGCAAAGGCACGCCTGCCTGGAAGCTCAAGGCCCACTTGAAGGAAGACCCAGTGTTGTATTCCAGCAAGATCTAAGTCAGTCGTTGACCAGCTCACTGGGGAAACCTGAATTTAAAGGCTCTGGGCTCCCCAGTGGCCACTTCCAGAGGTAGGCGTTGCTCCCATAGTCCTCCAGCCTGTCCTCATAGTTCAGTTCCACAGGTGAGGGGACTTGTAAAAACATCGATCAAATACAACCAGCCCCGAAGGGCCACGTAAAAAGGCTAAAACCGGGGATCCCTGGGTGGCGCAGCGGTTTGGCGCCTGCCTTTGGCCCAGGACGCGATCCTGGAGACCCGGGATCGAATCCCACATCGGGCTCCCGGTGCATGGAGCCTGCTTCTCCCTCTGCCTATGTCTCTGCCTCTCTCTCTCTCGACTATCATAAAGTAAAAAAAAAAAAAAAAAAAAAAGGCTAAAACCAAGTATAATTTTTAGAGGAGGAAGCTCAGAAATGAGGCCAAAACAAATGTTGCTGAGCTGAAGGATTAGAATAAAAGTACAAGAATAGCTGGCACAGTGAGGCACACACGCCCCGCGTGGTTCAAGGGCGTAAGAGCTCAAGGACAACTGGTCTGCGAGGGAAGGCACCGCTCAGTCCGCTCGCGCCTTGGTGCACTACCTTCAACGAGGAGTCTCTAGGGCCTTGGAGCGTCCACAGGGGGACAGACGCTCAAGCTGAAGGACGCCTGGGGACCAGCCGGTCTCACCCCCGCATTTAACAGCTGGCAGAACTGATGAACAAATAGGTCAAGTGACGTGGTCATCGTTATCTGGCTGGTCAGGAGCAGAAAAGTGACCAGAAATCAGGTGACCGCTCCAATGGCATCATCACACAGGTTTAGACACCACGTCGTCTTTCTTCCCATTCCTCTCCCTCTATACACAAGCATACATGCACGCGTGCACACGCACCTGCATGCTACACCGCAGTGCACCTGAGTGCACCTACACGCATACGTACCCGCTCCCATGCACACGTGCATACACATGCACGCACCACCTATACTCCTTCACCTGATGCGCAGGCTCCGTACGCCGCATCCCGAGCAGGCCCTCCTGAACATTCAAAAGGAAATAGGATTCAGATGACCAGGCGGACCATGGGGCTTACGGGAGAACCACTGTGACCCGGGAGGGGCCTGATTTACTTTCAGCTTTGTATCTGTCGTTCGGGTAACATTTAGGCCAAGAACAGTAGCGGGCTCTAGGGTGGTTACGCGACTAATACAAGTGTTCACAAAGGGCTCAGCATGGTACCTGGTGCACAAAAGACTCCGAATCTGGTCCCAGCTGGGGATGTGTCGGGCAGAGGAGCTGGGCATAAACAGCAGGGGGTTGGAGGCCAGAAAGCCTGGCTGTGACTCCCTCTTTCCGTTCTCCACTTGGGGCAGCTTGCCCATCCTCACTCAGCCCTGGAGTTCACACATGGAAGGGCCACTCTGAGAAGTAAATGAGACGTTTGCTGCCTGACTCTGGGTCAACCAACAGTAAGTGCTACACAAACAGAAAGGGAAGCAGGTTTGCGATTTGCATATGGTGGAGAAACACAGTCCTGCCCCTTCCTCCCCCCAAATCCCAAGTAGTTTCCTCCTTGAGAGTGAGTTCCGAAATCCCACAGTGCAAAGCATTGGGTGTGGCACAGAACTGGTGTGCAGTTCACTTCTGCAGAGGGGGAGTGTTTCCAAGCCCTTTTAAAGCCCACCCAGTCAGGAAGTCTTTGCCTGGGGATTCTGAACTGACCGCAATGGGTCCTTTCTAGGTAGATATTCAGCACTTGGTCTCTACAGTTATTACCTTCCAGATATTTTTAAGTTTCTGAACATTCCCAAATCATTTCACTTGGGTTTGCTCTTCCCAAGCAGAACATAATGCCCTAAAGGGCAATAATCCCTATGCCAACTGAGAGGACACTTTGATCCAGTAGGAACTCAAAGGTCTGATGTCAGAATATTCTCTTTCCACCCTAGCCAGACCTTGAGGCAAGGCCCTGGCATCTTTTAAGAGATTCTGCTAAAAGTCACTGTTTTCCAGATGATACTCAACGCTATGTGTGGGGAAAGGTAGAGGAGGGTCCCGATCTCCGCTCTCTTCACACGCTCTGAAGACAAGCTTCTCAAAGGCCAAATGCGCGAGGCCAAATGCATAGGAGGAACAAGGCAGACACTTCACAGAATGGCCTAGTCTCAAAACAATCTTAGACACTGCGGAGGTCTCACGTGCTCAGAGCTCTGCAGTCAGCCCTCAAATCTGGAAATATTAGAAGCAAGAGAAAGAGAAAGAGCCGTGTGTCGGGAGAGTCGTCTGTGAGAAGCTCCTGCTGACAAGGATTCGTGTCCAGAAAGGCTCTCCACCCATTCCGCCCATTCCACCCATTCCACCCTTTGGCCGATGTGAGACGTTGGAACCAGACATTTGGCCTAGCCTGAGCCTCTCCAAGTTCAAGTTATAACCAACACGGAAGTGGCCTAAACTCACATGAGGCCTCTGGTGTAGGTAGGTCACAGCTCACTGACTCACGGAATCTTTTCAGGGGAAAAGTATAGGAAAATGGCAAGGATTCGGTACCAGACAATCTATGGCTCCCATGAGTTGCCCTCTTACACCCTGAAACCCTCATTATCTGAGCTGGTTGCTTAAGACACATGATCGTATTTAATTTAATCCTCACCACAATTCTTATTTCCCCAGTGAGGAAACAGCTGCTGAGAAATTAAGCAATTTGACAAGACTACACTGCTAGAAGGAGATGGAAGCCCATGCTTGACCTCAATCCAAAAGGCCCCTTTGCCATGCACCAGCTGAGGCACCTAGAACAGGCTCTTGGAGCTTTCTTTTCCTTTACAAAGAGAGGGATAATAATATTAACCTCAAGGGATTATTATGAAGATTGCATATATTAGAAGAGATAAAGAGCTTTAAATGCTCAGTAAAAGGTAGCTTCCCTGATTGCTCTGGTTACGATTTTGTTTTCTGAGGCCCCGTCCCACCTGTGCTGCTCATCCCTTCATCTCTTCAGTAGGACTTCAGAGACAACAGGGGGCAGATGCCAGGCAATACAGCCTTAACACCTGTCAAGTTCTGGAAACCAATGGCCCGGTTTTCCATTCCATAAGAATGCCCCTGTGGCCTTTCACTTTTACACCGCCTTGACTGCTATCAAGCTCTTAGGCACAACCGATTAAATACATTTAATTTGTAGAAGTCTCTCCATATAATTTTAGTAACCTTTAAGTGACCTGTAGAAAAATAATAAAAGAGAAAGGAAATACTGACCTACCATTTGCTTGAACCGACATCAGTCCTGGGGTAAACCACACAGCCCCTCAAAATGCCATCATTTGAAGGTGCATTTGCCATGAGCTCCTGCACTTCTTCCCAGAGCCAGGCGCACACTGAAGATGTAATCCAAACGGAATGCGTGGGAGGGAGGTGTTAGCAGCCCTATAAATGCAGATCTCTCTTTCATCCTTACATACCAACATGAATTGAGATCTGGTGCAAATACAAGGTACTTTCATTTGAAGATCGATATGCTGGCATTTGTTTCCCTCTCTCCCAATAAAATATCTGACCCCACTCATGGACCCCACTGAAGTTACCTTAGTCCACCTCTCTTTCTAGCCTTATCCCACATCTTGTTCTAGCCTCCGCTGCCACCAGCTTGAAACAAATGTGCCTCAACAGCACCTCACCCCAAACCTCCGATGCCTGCTGGGACCTCGACATGAACACAGGAAGCACAGGGGCTTAACACCCACTGCTTTTCACCCTTTGGAGGAAAGATAGACACTTCCAGAATACATTTCTTAAAGCACCTGAGGAGGCCTCAGAGAGCTGTTGTCTTCTCCAAAATGCACCTCTCCTTCCCTGTCCCCCTCTCCCGCTCCTCACTTCTGCTTCCTGGGCTCAATTCCCAAATGAACCACCTGCACGCAAGCTTCTATTTCTGGCTGTGTCTCAAGGAAACCCAGGCTAAGACAAATCATTTCCTGCAAAGATTTCAGTGATGACAGTTTTAAAATCAACAAACAGGACATGAGACCTTACAAAAAATGTTTCTATGCCACTTCTAAGTTCAAGGAAGCAATCCGGAAAACATGGATTGAGCATTGAAATAAACAAAATTCCAGAGCATCTCAATAATTTATGTAGATGAATTAGTCAGAAATTTTGAAATAGGACTATCACCCAAATGGATGTATGGTTGTTAAAGCTCTACAAGAATGATGAAAATAAGGTTTAATTTTACTTCCCTCAAGAGAGTGAGACAAAGAGGCAAAAAAGTATCAGGTCTTGTTTGGCAATAAGCCAACAATAAGCCACATCAATGCTAAGAGGTTGTCACCACACCTGAGTTGAGATGGCTGAAATAGCTTTTGAACATACTTTACAGAAAGTTGAGACCAAAAACCCCACACTAAACAAATATTTTAACTTAGAGAGGAGGTGATTACCCTCTAAGGCATACCTGGAGTGGTGAAGGAAGAAATATTAATATCGCAATACTCCAAAAATAAACAGCACAGAGCTTGAGAAACAATTATTGTGCTTTACCAAATATACAAAATATCTTGGGAACATTCCAGAAGGACAAGGGTTAGATGCAGATTAGTATAAGCAACTAGAGGGACTGCCTACATGGCTCAGACCACTTTGGGGAGTACACCTACATGGACAGTTTATTAAGCATACCAGTGAAGATTAACCAACACACTAGAAAAATGTTCCAGAGTTTCCCAGACACTGTAGACAAATGAAGTTCAAAGCAAGACACCACAAGTAGGACGGGCCTTCAGTAACTATCCCAAAAGCTATTTGGAAAACATCGACATGGATTCTTCTGCACAGGTGTGGTAAGTAGGGAGACTACGGAGAACCTTCCCACTGTGTTCTAGGGCATGGAGTGCAAGTGTGAAATAACCAGGGATGGAGGCAGGGAGCCCTGGCTGATTAAGGTTCTCCAAGTCCTTGAATCTTCTGTGCTCCAATGTCCAAGTCTTACAAAACTAGGCTGATAATAGCAGATAAAAGTCACGATGAAGGAGGAATGAGAGAGTAAAATAGAAAGCTCTTTGTGAAAATAAATAATTTCATGTCTACCAGTATGAAATCTAGGACAGACACTCACTTTTGCTTTAAAAGTCCTATGTTCACAAACTCATGGTTACCAGGTGGGGAGGGATGGGTGACATAGGTGAAAGGGATTAAGAGGACACTTATCTTGATGAGCACTGAGTAACGTAGAGAGTTGTTGAGTCACTATATTGTACATCTGAAATTAATATAATTGTTAATTATATTCAAATTAAAATTTTTAAAACTGAAAAAAAACCTATGTTCACAGCTAATATGAGTCAGTCCCATAAGGAAATAAACAAATATAGACTACAAACAGCTTTTATACGCCCTTAAGCACTACAGAAGCATCCTTGTCTCATGACTGATATGAAAAGCCAGGATCCTCACCTGTCATTGAAAGACTTAAGGTGTGTACTTCTCAAGCATCACTGGAGCCCAGCTTCAGTTAGAGCACAACCTTGAAAGTAACAGGTATGAATTGATATAATTCAGGATGGCATCCCTTTAGTTTGTAAAAATGGGCCAATGTTTCCTTGAGCAAGTTAAAAAATACACTCCATCTTTTTTCCAACAACATAGATGGATCTACAGAGTATAACGCTAAGGAAATAAGTTGACCAGAAAGTACTATTTGATTTTACTCACATGTGGAATATCAAAAACAAAACAAAAATTTAAAAAGGCAAACCAAGAAGCACACTCTTAACTGTATATAACAAATAAATGGTTACCAGAGGGGAGTATAGGGAATGAGTGAGCACTGAGCAATGTTAGAATTCTTGATTCACTACATTGTACCCTAAAACTAGTACAACACTGTATGTTAACTATGCTGGAATTAAGATTTTTAAAAAATACACAGAAACAGAAGTATAGATTATTTTTAAAAATTCCTTTTTTTAATTAGAGCTCAAATCCATCATTATAGTTGATATTCTGAAAACAAGTACATGTGTAAAAATAATAGTTCCATTTGCATAGTCTAGAAATTCAACTTAGCCAAAGCCCAGTGTTGATGATAAATCAGCAAATTGAAAGAAGTGCTTTGATCCTGTTACTGAGCATCGATGGCCGCTAAGATCACAAAACAAGAGACACGTGCCCCTGGATGGAAAAACAAATCAACAACTTTAAAGTAGAGTCTTGGGAAAAAATTATTCTGAATCTACTTGAACCTCTAAATTCAGTTACCTGGTAATTACCAGGAAGTGCATATGGAGGAACAAGCTAAAAGACACCATGTGAATGCAATCAGTAAAATCCAGAATGTGGGAAGCACTATCAGCATGCATTACAGTTTTTATCAACAAAAGAAAATGGAAGGAAAGAAATGTGAGGTAGGTGGAAATGGACTTTTAATTTAAAATGTAGCTTTTTAATTACCTTCAATTAAAAAAGTAAAAAGATGGACTTCAGCAAAGGTAAAAAGACATACCGACCAATCAAAATATGTGAAATTTATTTGAATCCTGATTCAAATATTTAAACTGTCTTAACAAATTATGACTCTGATTCTTGGCCATAACGGAGAAACTGGTACATAATATTTTTTTCTCCTCAAAACAAATAGAAAATTGCAAAAAATATATCAACTTATTTAAGACATAGGAAATCACGTAATATGATTATGATCCCTGAGTAAAGGAAACAAAGAAGCTGAGCTTTACAATCATCCTAGATTTTTACCTGAAAGCAACTTTAAAACAACAGCAAAGGGACAGGAAAAGCCAGAGGAGCTCCACAATCTCACTGAGTTGGAGAGAAACAGATCAAAGTTCAGGGAGGCCAAGTAGCTGGAATCTGTGGGGCAAAGTACTAGAGAGAATTGAACTAGCAAAGAAGAGTTCCAAAAATTTGGATGAGGGCCCCTTAAGTCTTTCACTAAATATGAATCTGTGCATTCATGGAGTAAAAATCCACAAGTCTGGACAAAGAACCAAAAAAGAACTACAATAATTCATAGTTTCTAGAGGTTTCATAGGACTGGGAAGTATACAGATTCTAACTAGCCAATAGTATACTCTGGGAAATATACAGATTTGCTAGAAAAAGCACATCTTAGTGAGAGGGCTAACTTAGCCCTAAAGTACAAACTATTCTAGAACTTCCCTAAACAGGCTTAAAAACAAGTTTGCTAAGAATCCATCAGTATCACACAACCTAATTGTCTGCCAAAACAAATTTCGAAACTCTTTAAGACAACAAAATCCAAATAATCAACAACATAAACCTCACAATGTCCTGCATCCAACTAAAAATTACTAGACATGCAAAAAATCAGCAAATTATGATTCATAACAAGAAGGAAAATCAGTCAAAAAACAGAACTGTGAATGATAGAGATGTTAAAAATAGCAGACGAGGACTTTTAACAAGCTATTACAAATATGATTAAGATTTTAAAGTAAACACGAATATAATGAGATATTTTTAAAGGATCGAATGGACATTGAAGAGAAGAAAAATACAATAATAACTGTAGGGAAGATTCCACTGGATAATCATAACAACAGATCAGATGCTGCAAAAGAAAGATCAGAGTACATGAAAACACCGCAACTGAAAATATTCATATAATAGAGAAAAAAAGACAAAACATACACACAGAGAGAAACTCAGGGACCTGTGGGACAATATCAAGCAGTTAAATATATAAGTAACTGGAGTCCAAGAAGATAGAGAGTAGATGGAAAAAAAAAGTTATTTGAATAAATTGCTGAAAATTTCTCATCTGTGATACAAACAACACACCCAAAGATTTACAATGCTCAAGGATGCACAAGATGGATAAACACAAACCATAGCAAGCAACAAGCATAATCAAATTTCTGGAGACCAGTTATAAGCTGGGAATATTTTAAGTGGTCAGAAAAAAAATAACAGAGAGGGGGACATATATAATTCATACAAATGTGATAGAAAGCAGATTAGTTGTTGCTTGAGACTGAGGATGGGGAAGGCAGGTGGAATTGACTGCAAGGGGGCATAAGACAACTTTCTGTGGAGATGAAAATGTTCTAAATCTTCATTATGATGGTAGCTTTAGGAGTTTATATGTGTCAAAACTCACTTAACTGTGCCCTTAAAATAGATAAATATTATTATATGTAAAACGCATCTCAAAGAAATTGATTTTAAGTAATGTGACATTTTAAAAATAATTTAAAATGTGAACACGAAGTACTTAATGATATTATAGAATTACCATTAATTTTGTAGATCTGATAATGGTGTTGTGGTTATGTTTTTTAAAAAGAATCCTTGCCTTTAGAAGTATATTGTGAAATATTTACAGATGAAATTATAAATCATCTGAGATTGGTCTTTTAAAAAAATGTAGGTGGCAGGGAATTGTGAAGAGTACAGGTAATACAATACTGGCCATCAGCTGATATCAAAGTTGAATATTGAATATATGGGGTTCATTACACTATTTTCCCTACTTTTTAAAAAATAACTATCTGAGAAAATAAAAATAATAAAATAACTGTCTGGAACTTTTCATAAGTTTTTTAATTGCTTTAAACACATGAATGATGTCATTTAAAAATTATAAACTAAGCAACTACTTAGAGAAGCTATGGGACATAAAAATATAAAATAATATTCTTATTCTTTATTATTAATTCACTATCAATACTTGTTTCATTTATCCAAGATTAAGGAATTAGGTGGGGTCCTATGGAAATTTCGAAATGCATTTTTGAACAGTCTTAAAGATATGAGTGTTATTCATTAAGTCCAGTTGCCCAGGGCAGCCCGGGTGGCCCAGTGGTTTAGTGCCGCCTTCAGCCCAGGGCGTGATCCTGGAGACCCGGGATCAAGTCCCACATCGGGCTCCCTGCATGGAGCCTGCTTCTCCCTCTGCCTGTGTCTCTGCCTCTCTCTCTCTCTCTCTCTGTTCTTTCTCATGAATAAATAAATAAAATATTTTTTAAAAAAGTCCAGTTGCCCATCATAACTTGTACACTCTTCTCTATTCATATAGCATCACCCGCACCAGGCTGATACATATTAATTGTAATTTGGATAATTTTCTAATTCAAAGATATAGAGTTTAAATGAGGATAAAAGGGAAAGAGAAATAATCCAGACTCCCACACAGGGAATTAAAGATGATAAAACTATGTATTGGTTATAATAGTTTCCTCAGAAGGCGCTGTTAGTTCAACAGAGAATAGCTCGATTATAGTCTTGCCTGACAACAGAGTTGGCCCCGCAGAGTTTAAGTGAATGGCGGAGGCGGTATGTAAAAACCACTAACACGTAAAAGACCTCGAGAGTTAGGAATATAAACTTAAGGTTCAATTTTACCTGTATATAAACATAGCAGTAATTTGGATATATATCTCATTTCCATAACTTGGGAAGAACGTGGTAGTTATAAGAATTCCACTAAGTTTGAAAGGGACGATTAGAGCAAATTGTCATCAGTATTATGCAAGACAGATTATTTTTCTTTTTGCAAGCAAATATACTGATTAATTCAGTGTGCATTGCCAGCATAGTCTCTGAACATTGTTATATCCAGTGTTTAAACTCTGCACATTTCATGATGCAACCTTACGTACTCCGTTAACCCTTTCCCGGTGGCCAGAGTACACCAGCAGACTAGCATGCAGACTTCTGTAGGTGACAACATAGCTCCCAGCTTGGGAAGTTGAGTTCATAAGAAAGTAGCTGACAACTTTTTGAGTATACCAGTCAACGCTCAGAAGGACGAGGACAAGTCTTTTTTTCCCAACTAGCATTGAAACCTTAAGGCCAAGGCTCATGGGATCATTAATGAAAGGGATAAAGGAATCCTTGGAACAGGTTGATTCTGGCTTAGCACCAGAATCTGCCAAGAACTAACTGGGAATAATGCAGAACTCAGACTTCAGGCCATACCTAGAAAGTAAGTAATAAAGTAATGGTGTCTGTGTTAAAAATATAAGGCTATAAAGGCTATTAATGTTTTTAAGAAAGAGACCATTACTTTATGATTATTTATTGCACCTCTAAAACGAAAGTGCCCAAAGAATTGGAAATATTTGTCCAAAATTGGAATATTTGTAAAAAGGGAAGAGGATCCTATTAATAATGACATGAAGACAACCAGAAACTGAGACCATTCTGGGCAGTTGATGTGAATGATCAGACCATCTAAACCACAGAATGTTGTAATAAACAATTGATCACATACTTTTATAAGGACTCCCTACATACCACGCAACACATATTGCCAATGACCTAGCTTCCATTTCCACTGGCCAACTTCATGGTGTTCTGATGTCACACGGCCTGATAGCGCCTCTGTTCTCTCATAATGTCGGAATACTGCTGTACCTCACATATGCGCTCCACATCTCTGGGTCATGCTGTCTTTACATATGTCTTTGCCTCTATCTTACATGGAAAAATAGACCAGTAACAAGCAAGGTCACTCCAAGGTCATACATGGAATCAAGTCAGTACATACAAGGACCTCAAGGCCATTCCAGCCAAACATAGTCATACATTTTTATGTCTCAAATATCTCTCCTACCATCTCTGAAGTCTTAAAGTTGAGTGAAAAGTCAATATATTTCCTTCAGTGTCAGAAAATTCTTGAGCTCAATGAACCATTAAAATATTATCTTCCAAATAGGAACAATTTTATACACTGCCACAGAGCAAGCTCCAGAATATTTTGTTATTAAAAAGATAAAGTAGAGAGAACTAACTACGTGTTAACACTGTGTATATGGATGAACATATGAATACATGTGTGTTGGCTTAGATATTCTATTTTTTAAGATTTTATTTATTTGAGAGAGAGAAAGAGACAGATATAGAAAGGGAGAGCAGAAGCGGGGAGGAGAGAGAGACGCAGGTTCCCTGCTGAGCAGGGTGCCCGACGTGGGGCTCAATCCCAGGACCCGGGATCATGACCTGAGCCGGAGGCAGACTTAACCAGCTTAACTGACTGAGCCCCCCAGGCGCCAGGTTTAGATATTTTAATGGAAGTGTGGTATGAGTTGAGTTGTCTCACCAAAATTTATATGTTGAAGTCCTAACACACAGTACCTCAGAATGTGAATGTAATTGTAGATAAGGTCTTTAAAAAGGTGATTAAATCCAGGTGACTAGGTGGCTTAGTCAGTTAAGCACCCAGTTCTTGGTTTCAGCTCAGGTCATGATCTCAGAGTCCTGAGATCCAGCCTCACACTGGGCTCCCTGCTCCGGGCACAAGAGTCTGCTTGAGACTCTGTCCCCCTCCCTCTCCCTCTCCCTCAGCTCCTCCCCCAACTCATACTTGCTCGCTCCCTCTCACATAAATAAATAAACAGAATCTTTCTTAAAAAGAAAGATGCTTTTCAGAAAACTCAGGGAACACACCAACTCTGACACAACAGAGGGCAGTTCAAGCACAGATGAAACTAAAAAAAGTTCTTTTAAAAAAAAAAAGAGAGAGAGGGAGACTAAATCCAAATGGTGTCTCTAGGAAGGGCCCTAATCCAGTCTGACTAGTGTCCTTATAAAAAGAGGAAATATGGACACAGAGAGACACTAAAGGGACATGTATGCACAGAGCAAGACCAAGTAAAGATGCTGAGAAGACGCCCACCCCACTGACTGATCTTGGGCTTCCAGCCTCCAGAACTGGAAGAAATAAGTTTCTGTTGTTTAAGCCTCCCAGCCTGTGATGTTCTGTTATGGTAGTTTTGGCAAACCACTAAAAAAGGTACTTTTTTTAAAAAATATTTTTATTTATTTATTCATGAGAGACACAGAGAGAGAGGCAGAGACACGGAAAGAGGGAGAAGCAGGCTCCCTGCAGGAGGGGGTAACGTGGGACTCGATCCGGGATCATGACCTGAGCCTGAGCCAAAGGCAGATGCTCAGCCGCTGAGCCACCCAGGTGTCCCAAGAGTATTTTTTAAAACTTCAATCAGATGGTTTTCTATAAGTGGAGGAGAAAGCAAGATGGAAGAAACATGGATGAAAACTAAATTTCCCTGATTATATCTCCCATGATAGATGGACTTCGAAACTAGGTAAAAATTACATAGTTATGAAACAAACTAAAAACAATAAAGGAAATAAAAAGCAAAATGCACCAAATAATACTAAACAAATACCAAGTTGAGGGTTTAATCACTAGAGTCGGATTATCTGAAGTTACTGTAAAACTTGGTAATTTGTGTAGCTAGTGGGTTGGAGTCCCTAAAGATAAAAGGGGGGCAAGTAAAATTCAAAATGTTTTCAGTTACCACTTTGTAAGCAAAAATTGGAATTGATATTTTGATACAAAAACAGAGATGCACATTTACACACACAGGAATGATAAAGCAAGTAAGTGATTTAATTATATTGACGTGATATTCAGCACAAGAGAAAGAGATATACAGATACCAAGTGAAAAACTTGAGCAAAAACCTTATAATCCTAGGGTGAATTGGAAATATCATGTATTTTCTTTAAGAAAAATGTTTCTTCCTAGCATTGTCCACTGTAAAGTCCTAGAAACAATGACCCACCCAGAAGCAACTAACACCTCTAGAACTTAGATCTTGGTCTCAATACTGTTTCTATCAACAAAGAACCAGGACTACGTGGATAAATAGAGAATTCCAGGCCAGGTATGAGGCAGGATATGCAAAGTGAGTCTATGACATCTTGTCATACTAGAAATCTAGAAGGCTATAAGTGGATTTAAACCCATCATATGTATTTAAAAAGCTGTTATTCCTGTATGTTGACAAATTGAACACCAATAAAAAATAAATTTATTTAAAAAATAATAATAAAATAAAATAAAAAACTGTTAGTCAATGATATACTCATATAGGGGTGTGTGTGTGTGTGTGTGTGTGTGTGTGTACATCTTTTGCAGGATTCTACAAGAACTATCAAATTATTTGAAAACAGGTAAATAATAAGAATTAAGTGTTTAGCTCACTTCTGCACAAACCGTATTTCAAATAACAAATAGTTGATGAGGAAAAGCTTTTCTTTATAGAAGCATTCTAACTTCTAAAGAAAGAGGTAATGGAATGATAATGCTACTCTCTTGCAATCCTTGATGGCAACAGGCAATTGTCATCAACAGGCAGGTCTGCAAAGACCATGATGCAATAAGTTAATGGGGAGTTTTATAATAGATGAATCAAGCTTAGACTTAAATTCACACATATGTGAATTTGCAAAAAGAGCAACAACCGGTCATTATGAGCCTCCACAGAAAAATCCACATCATCAGTATTCTTGAAAAATAAAAATAAAAGCTGAGTTTGGTCAAGCCTCTAGATCTGTCAATTCACTCAAAATACAGGGGACAGAAGAACATGTTAACCAACACCATGTAATCAAAAAGTCCAAACTGTAATAAAAATCTACAAGACAAACAACGTGACTCAGTTAACAATTCAACTTGAATGATAAATTAAAACAATTTAAGTGATAAATTAAAAACAGGAAACGAAGATCTATAAATTCAAGAGAATTAGAAGACTTATCAACTCAACATGACGGGAGGATCTTTGGATTCTGGATCAATCAAACTAATTGTTCATTAAAAATGACACTACTGATGTAATTTTTAAAAATTCTTATTAAGTATAATTAACACACAGTGTTATATTAGTTTCAGGTGTAAAATGAAGTGATTCAACAATTCTATGCATTATGCAGTGCTCATCATGAGGGTATTCTTAATCCCCTTCCCCTGTTTTCCCCACCCAACCACCTCCCCTCTGGTAACCAACAATTTGTTCTCTGTATTTAAAGGTCTGGTTTTTTAAAAATCTTTTTCTCTTTGTTTATTCATTTGTTTTGTTTCTTAAATTCCACGCATGAGGGAAATCATACAGTGTTTGTCTTTCTCTTAGTTTAGCATCATACCAACTAGGTCTACCTACGTTGCTGCAAATGGCAAAAATCTCATCCATTTCTACGGCTGAGTCATATTCCACTCATTCTTCTCCATTCATTCACCTATGAATGGACATTGGGTAGTTTCCATATCTTGGCTATTGTCAATAATGTCACAATAATAAACATAGCGGTGCATACATCTTTTCAAATTTGGTTTCCTTTGGGCAGCAATCCAGTAGTGGAATTACTGAATCATATGGTAACTGTATTTTTAATTTTTTGAGAAGCATCCATACTGGTTTCCACAGTGGCTTCACCAATTTGAATTCCCACCAACAGTGAACAAATGTTCCTTTTTCTTGATGTCTTTGCCATCACTTGTGATTTCTTGTGTGTTTTTTTTATTATTATTATAGCCATTTTGACAGGTGTAAGATGATATCTCATTGTGGTTTTGATTTGCATTTCCCTGATGATTAGTGATGTTGAGCATGTTTTCTTTCATATGTTGCCCATTGTATGCCTTCTTTAGAAAAATGTCTATTCAGAACTTCTGCCCATTTTTAAAATTAAATTATTTGGATTTTTTTTTTTTGATGTTGAGTTGTACAAGTTCTTTACGTATTTTGCATATTAACTCCTTATTGGATGTATCATTTGCAAATATGTTTTCTAGACTACTAGGGAAATTTAAATACTCATTAGATACTTGTTAATATAAAATATAAGTATTTTGAGATTTGATGATGATAATGTGGTTATATTTTTTTAAAAAAGGAAGTTCTATATTTTAGAGATATTAAAGTAATTACAGAAGAAGTAATATAGTATCTCAGATTTGATCCAGAAAAAAATTGGTTAAGGGTGGGAAGTAGGGACAGAGGAGATATAGATGAAATAAGAGTGGCTTTAAATTAGTAAATATTGATTGGGATAATGGTTACATGACATTTCATTGTACTTTTGTCTTTACTTTTGTATGTGATCGAAATCTTCCATGATAAAAAAAAATTGATCGATAATAGATAAATAGACCCTTAGACAGACAGATATTCTCTTTACAGCTCAATTACAACGTTTCCTATGTGATTTGTGAAGATGGCTTCTACCCTCTTTGAACAACACAACTGCCCCCAATTTTCTGGAAGAACAAGGGACTTTTTTTTTTTTCTTTCTGGAACATTGACTAAGGCATTAGCCACATGCTAGGTCTAAGGAGTCCAAGGAAGTTTCCCAATCCCCCAAAGACTGTTTTTGACTTTCCCAGTTTCCACCTGGAAACTTTGCTTAGTAGATTATTGCCAAGGAATTAGTCCAATGAGGCTCACAAAGATGGTCTATCTTTGCAAGATGATCTCCCCGAAGGATGTGAGGAATGAGAAAGGCAAAGAATGTAGGATCTAGGAGCTGAGTTGTTAAAATTTGGGCAAGAGTTACTTTTCTAGATTAAAAAAAAGAGACGCGACCAGTAACTTGTGCGGTAGAACAGGGATACAAACCCAAGATTATCCTTCTCCAAATGCCACACCTATCCAAAGGTAAGAATGACACAGGACCCCTCCCTCGCCTGATGAGAAGGCCTGAGTGGGACCCCTGCAAGGACCTGTTCGGTTCTGGTTGCTTGTACATCCCCTGTAGCTATCCAAGGGTACTAACTGGACCTTGCCACCTGTCCCTCTCTCACCGGGATCTGTATGACAGTGTGACGGGGTGTAAGAGTCAGAGGCACCCCATTCGGATCTCCTTTTAGAAAGCCAGTGAGGGTCTAGTTTTTCATTTGTTATAGAAAATGAGAGCCTCGGAGTTAAAAAGAGAGGACTGGACATATTCGTTGGAAAAGGAAGTTCAGTTTTACTTTCTCGGCTTTAAAGCTTAAAATCTAAACTTCAGGTAATAAGGGAAACTGGACTAGACCTGGACAAGAAGCGTTCCTCAGAGTTGGTCAGCTCTGCTGGGTCCTCTGCAGGACTCCGTGACCACAGTGGCAAAGCTGTCATCCTATTGTAATACATCATCCCAGGGGCTAGCTTTCATTTTCTGATAATATTTCATACGTAGCGCAGGATTTTGTCTCTGGATCGTAGAATCAGACAGCTTTCTCAGTGGTCTCTAACCCGTGTCATGCTGTGGCTGATGGCCTTCACATCTCATACTCTCCCTCCTCCCTCTTTCCTCAGTTTCCTTAGTTTCCTTTAGGTGCCTTCTCTCTCCTCCACCATCACCGGACCTGTCTGTCGGCCATTCCCCACTCTCCGGGCCCTACTACCTGGGGGGTGCACTCAGGTGGCCCAACAACACCTCAGTTCAGTGGAAGCCCAAGGGGTTGTGAACCCTGGACCCTCAGAAGAAACCTCAAGGATGGCCCTTGGCTTTGCACCTGGTCAGTACTGCCTGGCCAGGTCCTGGGCTTCTTTGAGTAAACCACGTCTCCGGGCTGGGCCAGAGCACAGGTGGCAAACAGACACACAAGCCCGTGTCTACGGCACAGATGTGCCAAATTACCTAGGTTTTATCCATCCACCCTTTCATGCCCACCCTGAATCTCCGCAGGATTCTTCCCAAGTGTTCAGAATCTGCAAAAGAACCAGCCAAACGATGGGGGCACGTACGGGTTACAACGGGGCACAAAGCGCTGCTGCCTGTGCGGTTTCAGGAAGGGAAGAGCCAAGGAACCGTCGCTGCCACCAGATTTCTGAGACCACGAGTCAGGACCCTCTCTGTTCCTCGACGGAGAACTCGCAGAGGTCCAATGCCAGGCACTTCCCCTCAGGGCTCTGGACCTTAGCCCACCCTCTGTGCCGGGGCTCTTTGGTTCTTGGCATTATAATGCGGCCACATGTAGAGGCCGAGGTTCCCACAGGAAAGGGCTTTTCAGTTCACCTTCTCTTCATAGCCAGAGGCCAACAGCAGCGACCAGCAGAGGTTAACAAGAAACAAGAAACCCAAATCTCCTTCCAGGTTACCCTCAGGGAATGTTATCAAGGTGATTCCACGTCCCCGCTGTGCAAAGTCTGTACGTTCTTTTAATTGGGGGGGGGGGACCATCCGTATTCCCACTCAGCGCCAATCTCCAGTCTCCCAAACGACCTGGGCCTTTTTAGGAATTAGATTACTTCCTTCCCACATCAGAATTTAGGAACTGGGATCCAAAGCACTAGGAGTCCGTTCTTGGTGTCCACCCAGAGATGCGTTACCTCCCTTCGCCTACAGCTACTTCACGGAGGCCACAGCATCGTGGAACTGTGGATTTCTCTTTGGTCATGGTTTATTCACTTCTCTCCATGGAAATTACAAGGCAAGGGGGTAAAAAACAAGCTGATGCGTCTTTCACACCTGCAAGTGTTTGGTCAGGCCCCACCCACAGCATTTATTATTAACCCATTAATAGCAGACCCCCCAACGGATTGAAAATTAGGGAGCAGAAATCTCCAACCATTTCTGAAGAACTTACCAACTAACAGAACATTGCATGTGAATTTTTATACAGTGCCTGGGCTTGAGGGTGTTGTGGCTAGAGATGTGGAGAATGGATGCGTTTCTCCAACCATTCTCATTTTTCTCAAATCTGCGCCGAGTGAATGATTTCCTTGGCCATAAGACAGCAGTTAAGGGTAGCATACCAAAATCAACCACAAAGGGAGAGGGCAGCCTTATTTCTGATCTTAATTAAAGACAAATGCGGCACGTCCTTAGCAAATGGCACAACGCGACACTCATTCTGGAGGCAAGGATGGGCATCCAGCAGTGAAGGATAAAAGGCAAAACCCCGGTCCTAGTGGGGCTTTCATTCTAGTTCCTGGGATCTTTCTGTCTTCTGGAGGTAGCCTAGGTCCTGCCATGCTCCCAGGGCCTTCTGTCCACAGTCCACCGCCAATGATCTAAGGAACTCTGAAAATAGAAGAGTTTCCTGCTGAGAACTCTCCCACCTCCACCCTTCCCTTCAACCCCTTTCAGGCTCCACGCCTGTGGACAGCAGCGCCCCAGCAGCATCCCCGCACCGAGGCAAGGGAAAGGCCTACCCCAGTGGCTGGTGCTTTCCGCCTGGGATGGGTCGGGAGGGGCCGCTCCAGCTGAGGATGGGGAGCGGGAGGGTGCTGGGTAAAAGACAGAGGACCGGGCAGTGAGGGGGGAGGTCAGCCTTCCCTGGGGGCCTGCAACACTGCTTTGTTCAAAGCCTCCCCCTCCCCATGCCCAGGAGACCCACGGCCCCTTCCCATGCACCCGCTCTGGAGGGGGGGGGGGGCGGCTGAGGCATAGGGGGCCGCAGCCATCAGGGTCCGGGTGGCTGGATGGTCACACCCCCTGGAGATGGTCAACCCAAGAAACCACACGGGCCAAGAAACTATCTGTGCGGGAGCTGAGAGAAAATCATTTGGGAGCCCCTTCGGATCAGCCCCTTTTTACAGGCAAAGAAGGTCGGAGCGGCAGCCTCAGGGTCCCTGGTTATGGGGGAGTGTCAGCAAAGCCCCGTAGGTGGTCCAGTTTTCTTCTCTCTTATGTGAACAGTATCAACAGTTCAGTGGAAGTTTCCAGAGGACCAGGAGAACAACCCCCCCACACACACACCGGGGCTGGGGGCTCCGGTCAGGGGGCAGGAAGGGAGACAGGAGGCTGCTGCAGGACAGGACGGAGCGGAGGGGGCATGGGGCCCCGGGAGGAGCGCTGCCCCTAAGGTGAGTGCTGCTGCGGGTCTGGAGGGGTCTGGGCGGCCAGGTGGTGGCCCTGTGACTTCAGGCACCCAGTGGGAACTGGGGGACGGCAAAGTGAGTGCCCGCCACTGGGGTCTCAAGGGGCTCCTTGGACTCTGCAGCCAACCTGAGCTCCCACCTTCACTCACCCGGGCTTGTCGCACCCCCAAATCTGCCGCTCTCCTCTTGCCCCGACTCCTCCAAGTTCAAAGGAGGAGGACATCCACTGCCACGACTTTCATCCCGGCCCCGGGGCCTGTTCACCTGGCTGCCCTCTGGCCCCCAAACTCCCAGGGCCAGAGTGGGCAGGTCCCTAGCAGGGGGCTCACCTCCCCAAAAGAAGCCCCTGCACCCACGGCCAAGCCTTAGCGGCAGCGTGATGAGCAGGCAGCAGGACAGATGGGCAGGACCCTCGGGACGGGTCCTGAGGGCACAGCGGGCTGCGTGCGCTTCGATGCAAATGCTGGAAGCTCATAAGGAGCAAAGGTGAGCTTGCACGCACTCGCAGCTCCGTCGCTGCTTCCAACAAAGGCAGGAAAAAGGAGGAAGGACCCCTGGGCGTGCAAGGGCAGCGGTTACCAGTGCGCTCCGGGGCGGACACCGCCTAGGCCCCGTCCCCCCTTCGCGGCACGCAAAGGCCCCCCCTCCCACGGGCCCTCGCCGCCGGAGGAGTCCCCTGGGGGGAGCCTCGTGCCCTCCGCCCCGCCCCGGCCCCGGGGCACACCCTCCCCGCGCCCCGCCAGCCGCCCCGGGACAGAGGGGACTCGGCCAGCGGCCAGGTGGAGGGGGCGAGAGGGAAGGGAGGGTCAGAGGCCTCTGAGCGAGCCAGAGCCCGGGTCACTGGAAAAGAAAAACGAGTTCACAATTTCAAGTCTAGTGGAGAAAGAGAGAAAGAAAGAGAGAAAGAAGAAAGGAAAGAAAAAGAAAAAATAAGAAAGAAAAGAAAAAAAGAAAAGAAAAGAAAAGAAAAGAAAAGGAAAGAAAGAAAGAAAGAAAGAAAGAAAGAAAGAAAGAAAGAAAGAAAGAAAGAAAGAAAGAAAGAAAAAGAAAAGAAAAGGAGGAGGAGGGAAGGAAGGAAGGAAGGAAGGAAGGAACGAGAGGAGAGGGGAGAGGAGAGAAGAGGGGAGAAGAGGGGAGGGGAAGGAAGAGGAGAGGAGAGGAGGAGAGGGGGAGAGGAGGGGGAGAGACGGGGCGAGGGGAGGGGAGGGGGGAGGAGGGAAGAGGAGGGGAGGGGGAGACGGGGGAGGGGAGAGGAGGGGAGGATGCGCAGAAGAGCAGCATGGGAGGGTGCCCGGCGTGTGGCTCCCATAAAGGGTCCCGGGGAGTGCCCGGCGCTGTCCTCGCGGGTTGGGGAAGCTGCCGTCGGGGCCGCCGGGGCTTTGCTTTCGGACGCCGCGGGTTCGGGACCCGGGGAAGCGGGCACCGCGCGGGGGTTGGGGAGCCGCGGACCGGGGCGGCGACCCCCTCCCCCTCCCCCTCCCCCTCCCCCTCCCCCTCCCCGCCCGGTGCGCGGCCCGTAGAGCCTCCGCGGGGCCCCGGGGCGGGCCGGCTCACACCTGGGCGCGCGGGCGGGCGGGGCGCGGGGCGGGGCGCAGGGGGCGGGCGGGGCGCGCACCTCGGAGCCGCTCGGCCGCGGCGCGCGGGCCTCCCATTGGCGGCGGGCGTGGGGCGGCGGGCGTGGGGCGGGCCGGGCCGACCCAAAACAAACAACCTGCGCGGGGCGGGCGGCCTGGGGCGCGCCCTGCGGGAGCCGCGCCGCCCGGGCCAGCGCCCCCTCCCCCTCCCCGCCCCCCCCCCCGCCGCCCGCGCCCAGGCCCCGCCCCCCCGGCGGCCGCGGGGTTATATTGCGCCGGGGCGAGGTGCGGGCGGGACGCAGAGCGGCGGGCGGGCGCGGACATGCGGCCTGGCTCGGCCGGGCCGGGAGGGCGGCTGCGGGCGCCGCGGCCTCGCGGACGGGGCTGGGCGGGCGCTCGGCGCTGAGGGCGGCGCGACCCCGGGCGGCCCCCGCGGCCCCGCGTGGATGGCGGACGCTGCCGGCCGCTGCTCGCCGCACCGAGTCCCGGGGCCCGCTCGGCCCCGAGCCCGCGCGCCCCGCCCCGCCCGTCCCGCTCCCCGCCCCTGCTAGCTCGCCAGTCGGCGGCGGCCCCCGAGCCGGCCCGGGCGGAAGCGGCGGCGCGGCGGCGAGCGCGGGGCTCCCGGAGAGGCGCGGCAGGCCGGGCGCGGCGCGGGCATGAAGCTGCAGGACGAGGCGGGCGGCGCGCGGGGGGCCGCGGGCGGCGACGACTCCCTGGGCTCGGACGGCGACTGCGCGGCCAACAGCCCGGCGGCGGGCGGCGGGGGGCGCGGCGGGGAGCCCGCGGGCGGCGGGGGGCGCGGCGCGGCGGAGGGCGCGGGGGAGGGCGCGGCGGCGGGGCGCGCGGAGGGCGCGGGGGCCGCGGGGGCCGCGGGGGGCGCGGGGGCCGGCGAGGGCGCGCGCCCCAAGCCGTACACGCGGCGGCCCAAGCCGCCCTACTCGTACATCGCGCTCATCGCCATGGCCATCCGCGACTCGGCCGGGGGCCGCCTGACGCTGGCCGAGATCAACGAGTACCTCATGGGCAAGTTCCCCTTCTTCCGCGGCAGCTACACGGGCTGGCGCAACTCGGTGCGCCACAACCTGTCGCTCAACGACTGCTTCGTCAAGGTGCTGCGCGACCCCTCGCGGCCCTGGGGCAAGGACAACTACTGGATGCTCAACCCCAACAGCGAGTACACCTTCGCCGACGGGGTCTTCCGCCGCCGCCGCAAGCGCCTGGGCCACCGCGCGGGGGGCCCCGCGGCCGGACCGCGGCCCGACGACGCGGCGGCCCAGCCCCCCGCGGCCCAGCCGCCCGCGGCCCAGCCCGCGCCCGCCTCGCCCGGCCGCCGGGAGGGGCGCGCCAGCCCCGCGGGCAGGTTCTCCAGCTCGTTCGCCATCGACAGCATCCTCAGCAAGCCGTTCCGCAGCCGCCGCGCCGCGGACGCGGGCCCCGGGGCGCACCTGCCGTGGGCCGCCTCGCCCTGCGCGCCGCTGCCCGCCTGCCCCGCGCTGCTCCCGGGCGCCTCGGGCGCGGCCCTGCTGCCGCTGTGCGCCTACGGGGCCGCCGAGCGCGCGCTGCTGGGCCCCGACGCGCCGCCCCCGCTGCTCGCGCCCCTCGCCAAGGGGCCGCGCGGCCCCGCGCACCTGTACTGCCCCCTGCGGCCGCCCGCGGCCCCGCCCCGCGGCCCGGGGCCGCACCTGCACCTGCCCTTCCCCGCGGAGACGCTCCTGGCCTGAGCCCGCGCGGCCGCCCCGGCGAACCCGGCCGGCACACGAGACTCTCCATCAGACGTGCCTTAAAGCTAATGCACCTGCGACGCAGACGCGCCAACTCCGGTCCGAACGCCTTGCTCCTCCTCTGGCGACCCGACGGAGGCCACACCACTTCTCCGCGGCTGCTGCGGGCTCCTGGCCCGGCCCGGCCCCTCCCTCGCTTCACAAAGACTTTTCCTACCTTCTCACCGCCCGGACTCCCCCCTTTATTCTTATTCTTATTATTATTATTTTTTTTTTGTCGCACCTTGCATTGATTTGTCCCCTTAAAAACAAGCATCAGGGAACCATTCTATATGATAAATGATATGACTACTGTTTGGGGCCGAGTGCCCCCCCCCCACGCACCCCGCTCCTTGTAAGTATGTGGCATTTACAGGCATGACTGAGTGTCAGACAAGCGTCGGAGAATCTCCAGTCCTCTTTTTCTGCTATAGACCAATGCTTCACTGTGCCAAAAGACAAAAAAAGAAAAAAAAAGAAAGAAAGAAAGTTGGGTTTTGTAATTAAATTATTTATATATTTTTGAGACCTGAATCGAAAAAATGTTGCAGGCAACGGGCTACAGCTTTATTAGTGGTTGGGTGATCTCAAACTGGTCTCCTCGGGCCAAGCGATGTCTTTTAAAGGGAAAGTTAACATTATGTATGTGGGGTGCCAGGACCACTGCCACGGAAAAGCGAGTGTGATTTTTATTTTTAATATTATTTTATTTGTGTCTGTACATATTCATGTATAAATTTTATGAAACCCAGGCATAGTGCTTATTTTTTAATAAAACTCACAAGTGACTTTAGCACTTCGTGGTGGTGGGCTGGAGATGGAAGAGTTGTTGTTTTTTTGTTTTTGTTTTTGTTTTTTTTATATATTCCCTTCACCCTGCCCCTGCTAAGGAAATGGGTTCAGGTTTTACTTTCAAAAAACTTCCGGGGGTGGGGGTGTCAAATAATTTATTGAATAATTTAAGAAAGGGTAAAGGTAGAGGCAGAGTGTGGGCTTCCTTACTAACCAATTGCCCTACAGATCTCCAGGATGGGGCTTCCGTCAACATGATTTCTTAGACTTCAATAACTTCCATGAGAGCTCACTTAAGAGCTACTGAACTAGTGATAAGGTGTGTGCCCCTCGCCTACAAGAATCCTTCAACCGACAAATTGAGCTACTGACAAGCTCACAGTCAGGCAGACATTTTTAAGTAAATTGGTTCTGACTTGGAGCTCAGAGAGCTGGAAACAATCTTGGCATAACACTATCTCAATACACCAAAGATTTCTTCAGGGCAGGTTTTAAGAGCATTTTGAAAGTCACTGTTTTTTGTCAAAATGAAACATCTACCTTTTTAAAAGTGCAAAAGTTGAAAAAAAAAAGTGCAAAAGTTGTTTATGAACCAAACAGTATTTGGTTTTTTTTTTTCAGTTTTTTTTTTTTTTTTTTTGGTTTTTTGGGTTTTTTTCATTCTCTCCTTTCATATGAAGGCAGCGTCTGTAGAGGTGAGACTGCCGGGCCCATTTCAGTTGTGATCTGAAGAGAAAAGTCCCACCTCGGATAAGGCAAAGACCATTTCTCATACTAAAAAAAAAAAAAAAAAAAGAGGGTTTTGATCAAAGGAAGTGCCAGAAAACACTGTGAACACCTGTTTCTCAGTGAGTTCAAAGGCAGTGGGGCCCTAACAGTTTATGGATTGTGCTATTCTAAAGACTAACCGTAAAGAACAAGAAATTCCGAACCTGGATATTGAGGCCTCGTTATTCCTGCAGTTCTTTGGTAGATCTCATCTCATTAAAGACGGGAGGATGATTTAGGATTTATGTATTGTGAGGTGGGGAAAAGAAACTGGAATTTATTTCAGGATGCTGTCTTTTGGCAGAGATGGGAGGAGCCCATCTAGGAGTCTAGTAACATGTAACAAGTCTTGACAGATTTGGGTAAATCTACTTAGTAGTCACGGAGAGTGATAATAATAGGGTTGAATTGACAAAAGGTAGACATTGAGGTGGAGATCTGCACCCACAAGGCCAATAATTAGACCCAAAAATAAAACTGAAATGGACTAGAGGCAAAGGGTGGGGATCACAGGTTCATGGATTGCAAAGAGCTGGACTCACATGCTCAACCCTTTGCTTTTCTCTTCAAAACACACTGAGATTAAGGGCAAGCAAGGAGCCCGACCCTGCAGGTGCTTCTGAACTCCCGCAGACCGCCCTCGCCCCTCGAGGCAAGGTGCTGCCCACTTGTGAAGCAGCCTTGTGAAGCCACAACGGTCACGTCTGCGTTGATACGTGAAGTCAGTTCTGCAAAGGGAGATTTTTAACTCGTGCTTATTTATTTATGTTACAGAAAACAGGCAGCAATGGAACAGAGGCAAAGGGAAAGGTGGTTTTAAAAAATAAAAAATAAAAATAAATAAAAATAAATAAATCACAGCTATTCTCTCTTGGAAAAAAAAAAAAAAAGCCTCCCTTCCCGGTGGGTGGACTCCCCGGGTCTGCACCGCGACGGCTGCACGCTGCTGCCCCTGGACTCCGGGCCCAGGATGCCCGGGTCCATCCAGGTGGCAGCGCGGATGCTCCGGCCATGCACTGCGCACTGCGGGTGTGTGTGGGGGGACCCTGCTCGGTCGTGGACCCGCCCCCCAGCCCCCCTCCCCATCAGTCCCTCCAGCCTCCTCCCAGCCCCCCTTCCCCCCTGCCCCGGGCTAGGCCCACCTGTGCAAACACCGGGCCGCCGGCCTCCCTGCGCCCAGCCCCCGCGGTGGCACCTGTGTCGTCCGGGAGGCGCCGGTTGCTACCTGTACGAGCGAAGGGCGGCTCTCCAGCGTCCCCCCCTTAGGCCGGCTTGGCCCTTCGCGGGGCCTCTGCCCCTCACCCCTTCGCGCTCCAAGCAGCCCCAGGCCCCGGGGGACGGAGGCTGGGAGCTGAGTGCACGACCCCGAGCCCCGTCCGCCGGCCTCCTGGCGCAGTGCAGAACCCGCTCCCCGCTCCCCGCTCCCCGCCCCGCGACTGGCTCAACGCCGCTCTGCGGAGCTGAAAGGGTCCCCCACAGCATCCTGATACATCTAAGCTGCGCGGCCTCCCGCAGAGGAGGATGCTCCTGAATGCGGGGAGCGTGGGGCTGCGTGGGGCCTGAGCCGGGGTCCTGCGCCCAGGGGCCCACATTCCAGCACCTGGGCCTGTGTGCAAGCCTGGCACCGAGGCGCGTCGGCCAGCGCCCGCTGCCTTACTCCAAGTCCCCCACCTACGGGGAGCGGCCTGCTGGAGCTTCTTTACAACTGGGTCAGTTTGGTGATCCCATAGGAATGGAGGAGGAGGAGGAGGAGGAGGAGGAGGAGGAGGAGGAGGAGGAGGAAGAAGAAGAAGAAGAAGAAGAAGAAGGAGGAGGAGGAGGAGGAGGAGGAGGAGAAAGAAGAAGAAGAAGAAGAAGAAGAAGAAGAAGAAGAAGAAGAAGAAGAAGAAGAAGAAGAAGAAGAAGGAGGAGGAGGAGGAGGAGGAGGAGGAGGAGGAGGAGGAGGAGGAGAAGGAGAAGAAGAAAGAAGAAGAAGAAGAAGAAGAAGAAGAAGAAGAAGAAGAAGAAGAAGAAGAAGAAGAAGAGAGAAGAAGAAGAAGGAGAAGAAGAGGAAGAAGAAGAAGGAGGAGGAGAGGAAGACGAAGAAGAAGAAGAGAAGGAGGAAAAAGAGGAAGAAGAAGAGGAGGAAGAGGAGGAGAAAGAAGAGGAAGAGGAAGAAGAAGAGTGAGAAGAAGAAGGAGGAGGAGGAGAGGAAGAAGAGGAAGAGGAAGAAAGAAGAAGAAGAAGAAGAAGAAGAAGAAGAAGAAGAAGAAGAAGGAGGAGGAGAAGAAAAGGAGGAAGAAGAGGAGGAACAGGAAGAGGAGGAGAAAGAAGAGGAAGAAGAAGGAGAAGAAGAAGGAGGAGGAGGAAGAGGAGGAAGAAGAGGAGGAGAAAGGAGAGGAAGAGGAAGAAGAGGAAGAAGAAGAAGAAGAGAGAAAAAGAGGGAGAGAAAGAGAAAGAAGAGGAGAAAAGAAAAAAGAAAAGACAGGAAAAACCAGAGAAAGCCTCAGCCCAGCTAATGGCCGGGGGCTCCTCTGGGAGGGCCCAGGCTGGACTTTGCTGGGCTGGGAGATCCTTAAGGAGCGTTACCTGCGGCCTCTCGGTGCCTTGGTGGCACAATTTCACAAACCTGGTATTTATGCGCCTCCGGAAATGCGTGCTCGCACACAAAATACTAAGTTAATTCATTGGCCCCGTTAGGCAGAGCCCCGGCGTCATAGGTGAGGAAGCAGGCTCACAGAGTAGTGACGCACCCCTGCGGGCAGGCCCCGGTGGAAACCGAGACCCCATCCCAGGTCAGCGTTCCTTCCACCGTAACTCAGTTTTCCTGGTTCAGACCAAAACCGACGTGGGGCTGAACCGAGTGGAACTACTCAGGTAACTGTCTCAAGCCGCGTCTGTGACCCCGGGAGGCAGTTTTCTTAAACAGGCAGATGGTTCCTTTCATTACCGAGAACGTGGCCCCTCCCCAACACACACACCACCGTGAAGGGCCTTTTCTGGAAGGAGGCCTGTCCGCTCCTGCCCTGGGAGAGCCGGATGTGAAGCATCGAGGCCCTTTAGGTGGGTCAGACACATGGCAACCCGGCGGAGTTTGGCAGCTGCTTTCCCCCCCGTCGGCAGAGGGCCCAGTGTGTGCCCGGACTGAAGGCAGCAGGCACAACTCTAGCTGAGAAAGAAGGACCTCTAGGGGACCCGCCATGCTCCCCGGGGACAAGCATCAACAGAGGGGCACTCCCTGATTGAGGCACACCTCTCCTGCTTTTCATACCAGGCCCAGATGAGCAAAACTGGCCTCTTTCCCACAGAAGACAGAGAAGCTAGAAACTTCTTATAATCACGTGCCTTCCATTTTTAGTTTTAAAAAATGCCAACTGAATCCAGTACGTGACTGACAACTTTCTTGAGTATCAAGGCGCTTTGCTGGCACCAAACATGCGAGGATATTGCTCCTCTTTTACTATTTTGTTTTTTAATTCTTTAGATCAGGATAAGCTGAGCTTTGCCTTGGTTCCAGAATTGGAAGAGTCCTTCAGTAAATATTTCCTGCTTTCAAACACCACAATATTTCTCTCTTAAGTAACAGACTTTATAGTTCTCTAATGAAACCATTAAACTTTTGTTATGCTTTAACAACATAATTTGTTAATTCTTAATGTTGTCAACAAATGGCCCTAATAAGTATCTTCTAAGAAGACCATGATCAAAAACATAAAAATGTAACTCTTCCCAGATTCGAGGTCCTCTTTCAAATTGGCAAAGACTCCGATGTCATGAAATGCTGGTTGTTGTGCAATAGTTTCTGCGCCGTATCTGTTTGGCATTATTAAGATGGATGGGTGATTAGAAGCAAATGTTGTTCCTGTCATTTGCCAACTTGCACACAGACTGGAAGGGAGAACCGTATTGACCTTCATTTTTGGTGAACTACAGCCAAACATAAACATTCACATAATACCACATTTCCCTTACCACTCCTGGACCCTCTCTGCAGCTCTTTTCAGGAAAAGTTTAACTTAGAAGACTTGCCATAACTGAGCCTTTTTATCACATCTGTTTGCGGCCCAGAATAATACACACACTCAACATCCTTGACATGTATTTGTTGTTTCTGACCACCAATTTCTATCCATTAAGGAAAAAGGTAGAAACGTTTCCCAACCTTTGGCTGGCTGTGCTCGCTGCAGTCAAGTGTCTGGTAATGCTCAAAATCACAAAAGTGGTCCATTCAAGAAAGAACTCAGAAGGCAAACTCAGAGAAGACCAAGTCTAAACCCTGGCTCTGTCTCTCACAGCTGTGTGACCTTGGGAAAGCGGGTCAGCCCTCTAAGCCCCAGTAGGACAAGGAGAGTGAGCTAGAACATACCACAGCTCCCAGCCGTGAAAACTTGCATAGCAGGTCAGAGAGGTCAGTGCAGATGGATGATTTTTCTTTCCCCTAAACTCAATCAACTTGGGATCAAATAGGTATTTCGGAGACAAGCTTCATGTTAACATTATTCGACATAATTAAAACACTCATAGACGTAGCGAAGCATATTGGAGACCACGTATACAAGGGCACACACAGGACGTGTCACTCTAGCGGATCATAACATGTATTTCCAATAACATTCCCCCCACCCCGCCCCGTGCATTCTCGACAACGTGAATTTTGCACAAAATCCTAGATTTCAGAATTAGGTATAAAGCACTAGCATGCTAATTTTGCAGTCTGGAAAGCAAGGCTGCGAGAGGTTGGGCTATTTTCAAGAGGTTTCATTAACAAGCAAGACATCCGGGGCTGCTTTCCTGGCTCTGAAGGCCCCCAGGTCAGGGCTCAAACCCTGGGATGAGAGGATCATATCAGCCCTTCATTTGTTTATTTAAAAGCAAAGTCCAGGGCAGCCCCGGTGGCGCAGCAGTTTAGCGCCGCCTGCAGCCCAGGGCATGATCTTGGAGACCCTGGATCGAGTCCCACGTCAGGCTCCCTGCGTGGAGCCTGCTTCTCCCTCTGCCTGTGTCTCTGCCTCTCTCTTTCTCTCTGTCTCTATGAATAACTAAATAAAAGATTAAAAAAATAAATTCAAAAAAATAAAAGCAAAGTCTAAATTCTCAGGATAGCAGAGTCAATACAACCTAAAAACGCAAGTAGCACGGAAAGGAACGTGTGAGCTATAGTTCGTGAACATGTCAGTTATATTTCACAAATATAATGTGAAAATACTAACATAAAATAAACGCGAGGTCACCAAAGGAAGGCAAATGTGGAAACTAGAGAAAAGTTCTAAAAATTATGAAACTAAATAGTAATGAATATTACTACTTAAGAAAGCACATTCTAGGTACATTCTCAGGCTCCGGGGAAGCATGAATGACAAGAGTCACACGATTCTCACAGAGAGACCCACACTCCCCTGGGGGAGCCGCTATTTTTCGGGGGGTATCGCCCATCCCAGGGTCAACAGCCCCGCTCCTGGTCCCAACACCCTGGTTTCTGAGGTCGAGCCACTTCTGCCTGCAGCGCACCACTGTGTGTGTCGTGCTCTGCGGCCCACGGCAGGCCAGGAAGGCCTTCTCTTCCCCAGGACGCTGTCCCTGGAGCAACGCGACTCAAGGGCCAACCATGAGCTGAGTCCCCGCTGCCCCAGTGAAATGGTCCATCCTCTCCCGCTAAGGAACCCCTGGAGGTGCCATCGCTCTTCTCCTTTCCAGGAAAATCCTTCCAATCGAGTCCCACTTTGCCCACACTAGCCAAGCATCTGTCACCGGTAGTCTTGTCACAGTTCTGTGCCGTCAAGCCAGGCCGAGTTCAAGGCAGCCAAGATGGCCTCTGTGCTCTTGGCCGTTTCCTTCGGGAACTCTTCTCCTCTTCCTGGCCTGCCTTGGACACGCAATGCTCCAGCAGGAAGATGTGGGTGACGCAGAAACCGGGGAGGAAATGTCACATGGGTGGTCAGGCAGCCAGTGCACGCCTCTCCTCTCTGGGGAACCTCACCCTGTGGGTGGCTGCTCAAGAAGACAAAGGCCTGAGACTAAGTCCTGCCATGAAGGGACCCTCTACACGTCGGGCTGTGTGGAGGGAGCCAGTCCCAAAGGTCTACATCCACACCATTCCATTTACATGTATGACAGTCCGAAGAAGGGACAGAAATCTGATCAGTGGTCACCAGGGGCCGGGATAGGGGAACTCGAAGAAGCACGTGGGAATGTTGGTTGATGGAAATGATCTACATCGTCAACCTGGTTTCATGATTGCAGATGTTGGTTAAAACTCAGTGCTGTATACCTTAAAAAAAAAAATCTGTGTTGCTCCATGTAGACTCTACTTCGATCACCTTGACTTAACAAATAAACTCAGAGAATAAATGCTAAGACTTACTGTATGGCCCAAACCAGTGGCATTTCCCAGTAACAGCTGACGTTAAAAGAAATAGAGCCTTATCTATACATTTCAGCTAACTAGAAGTAATTAGGGGAATATTTTCTGAACTTTCCAGGGCCTCTTAAATCCTACATGGCATTCAGCTGTGCCCTTCTCACTGAGGGCAGGATGGCCTACGGCGTGGGTGCCTGGTCCGCCTCAACATGGGAACCATCTCAAGGGCCACCGTTGAAAAAGGACATCATGCCGGGTCCTATCCTCTGTGTGCTCTTCCCGCATTCAGACAAATTGTCTTCTTCACCTGGCCAGTTAGCCAAGAAAGGTCAAGGGGCTGTGAGCCATCAGCCCAAGTGGAAGAGAAAGTCCCACCTGCTCCCTGAAGCCCAGGTTAATTCACAAAGCAACTCCTGGCGGGGCAGGGGGCGGGGGGTGCTGCTGCTATATCTAAGATCTGGATCAATGCCTAACACCCCTGTAAGGAAATGTCATCAAAAGAGGGACCCCAGAGGGAACTACAGGGCCATGTGACACCGCCCAAACCATCCATCAAGTACACCTACCAATGCTAAATGAAAACGATCACACCAGCGTGCTTGATTCCCCTTGCCCTCCGACCCCTCCCTCCACCCCAATTCTGTAATCACAAGGGTCAGAATGCTGAGGAAATGTTGAGCAAACTGGACACGTTTGACCCCTGACGGCAGTTACACAAGTCAGCAAATCTGAAACAAGATAATTATTAGTTCTCCTCTTTATTAGCTGAACCCTTTTGAGTAATAGCCTCTGGGAACGTTTATATATGCAATAAAAGACTTCATGGTTGTTAAGTGCAAAACGATGCGGCTCCTTTGGGGTCTGTGCTGCAGCAAAACCTTTGGCCGATGCAACGCCGTTCCCTAATTCAAGAAAGGTAAGAGCTGCGACTTGACCGTTCCCCACTCCTGTGTACAACTCCCGCGTCTGCCTTGTAAGTGCTTGTGGAACGGAGGGGTTTGAAGTCAGTAACATACGCGGGCCAATTTGGGTCCAGTAAAGATAAACCTGAGCCCATATTTTCCAATATGTCACCCCACAATGACTTGTGACTGAAGAGAGCTGTCTGGTGGCCCAAGTCACCTCTTCCAGCCGTGCCCACGGGCAGAGTCAAAATGCGTGAGCTCACAGGTTTGGCCTTGGAAGCAAAGTTTGCCCAACAGAGCTTTCTTAATGAGTCACAGGAAATTAAAACTAGTGCATCTTTTACTCACAGTTGATTCAACTGCATCAAGGCCTACTCCACATCTGGGGCCAACGGCTGGTGGCTCAACAGTGCGATTCATGGAAGGTGCCAGATAAGAGCTCCCTCCTCACACTTTGCTCACCAGCCCAGTACCATTCCCCCAGCTTAGTCTGTTGTCTGAAATATTGCTGTTTAAGTCGGTTGGGTTATATAATAAAGACGGGAAAAAAAAAAAAAAAAGACGGGGCATGAGCACCACTACAAGAAAAAGAGATGGGAAAAGGGCCAGGGGAGACGGACGCGATCGTTGCTCCATCACAGACACCACTTGCCCTTTCTCACACCTCTGCTAATTGCAGGGCCCCAGCAGCTTGCTGGCCTCGGAGCGCCCAGAGTCCAAACATAAAACACATCTGTCCGTAGACAAACACAAGTGACAGTCTTCAGGAAAATTCCCGGTGCCAACTTTAACTTTTATCTTATTTTTTTAAGGCTTTATTTATTTATTTGAGACAGAGGGAGAGAGAGAGAGAGAAAGCACAAGCGGCGAGGGAGGAGGCTCAGAGGGAGAGGGAAAAGCAGACCCCCCGCTGGGCAGGGAGCCCAAGGGGAGGCCCGATCCCATGACCTGGGCCCACCGCAGACACTTGACTGACCGAGCCCCGCCAGGCACCCCCAACCCTTATGTCCTATACCTCACCGGGAGCCATACCCCATGTCAATGGGACGCTCCTGCTAGGCAGCAGTGGGCTCAGTTCATACGGTGAATTGAAGTCCAGTTCTGCGGCCCACTGGCCACCATCGGCCTCCCCTCTTGCGGCCACTCTTCCTTTGTCCCAGGCTGTGGTAACACCACATTGTGTACTTGAATCCATTTGCTTTTAAATTCCTTTGACAGATCATTTTTCTCCCGCTTACATCTTTTTACTGAAGTTAGAAAGCAAACTGAAGAGCTTAACAAAATACACAATCTATATTTAGAACCCAGGCTTCAGGGCGCCGGGAGTGACGCCGGCCGGGACGAGCACGGTGACTTGGGAGGAAGCCTGCCCTGCTCGCCCCTGCAGCCTGGCCCTGGGGTCAGCCGCGGCCCTGAGGTTCCTGTTCCTCAACCCCCTCCAGCTTCCCCTTCGCCCTTGTGGAGGATGAAGATGTGTTGTTGGTGCTGAGCAGCTCCAGCTCCAAGGTGCCAGCGGTCTGCGGATAAGCGGATCACTGTGAGCAGACCTGTGGGCTCAGAATCTGTCCCCTGCCACACGCGGGGAACCGAGCAGTTCAAACCCTCTGCTTCCCTGAAACCTTCCCACAGGGAGTCTGCTGCCGCCACACCTGCAGCCAGGGGGTGACTCCCCGCAGCCGGTCCACGTTGCCCGCCTGGAGAGAGGGAGCCCCCCGGGATGGGCTCCAGGCTTGGCGGGGACACCTCTCCACTAGTGTCAGCCGCACAGTGACAGCGTCATGTTGCTCTTTCCTTCCCTGCACGCCTTCCCGGCCGCCAGGTACGCCAGGTACGGGGCTGTGCGCCCGGCCCGTTAGTTGAGCGGCCAGAGAAGACCTGGGGCACACGTCGCTGGGTGTTACAACGAATGTCGGCAAACTGGATTTGAATTTAAAAATATATTTTGGGGATCCCTGGGTGGTGCAGCGGTTTAGCGCCTGCCTTTGGCCCAGGGCGCGATCCTGGAGACCCGGGATCGAATCCCATGTCAGGCTCCCGGTGCATGGAGCCTGCTTCTCCCTCTGCCTGGGTCTCTGTCTCTGTCTCTCTCTCTCTCTCTCTCTCTCTCTCTCTCTCTGTGACTATCATAAATAAATAAAAATTAAAAAAAAATAAAAAATATATTTTGAAAAAAAGAAAAGAAGAAAGAACTGGAGCACACGCTCGTTTAGTAAGTGCGAGAAGTATCCGCAGGGGCTCGGGCCGGAGCCGGGACTGAAGGTAAGTCAGCAGCCGGCCTCGGCCAGAGCCTGAGGCTGCGAGGAAACCCCGGGAGCTGCGGGAGCTGCGTAAGGGCCAGGCTCACACAGGTCCCGCGGGTGACCAGAGGGACGGGGGAGCCACTGGTGAGGAGGCTCTGGGGTTGGTTGGGGCAGGGGAACGCTGGCTCCCGCACTCCCGGGCTGCCGTGCCTGCGGCTGACAGGCTTTCCCTGCCTCCAAAGGCCCCTTCCGCAGATTCCAGCAACTGAAAACATCTCATCCAGCCCAGCCAGGCCCCGGGGAAGGACAAACAGCAACAACGGCCACAGCAAACAAGCAAACCAACCAAGCCTCCATCCTGCGGTCCCACGTCAGTCAAGAGCAGGATGCTCCAGAGGGCTTCTGTTTGGGGCTGTGCTCCCTGATTTGCAGGGTCTGCCAATTTCCGTGGTGTAAACGCTCCCACCGTGGCCGATTCCAAGCCCTCCACCGTCGAGCACTGGATGCAGCATTCCTGAGTAGTTAGCCCACAATTCCTGTTGGGCCCCAAGTGGCAGAGGGCTGCCCCAGCACACCACTGAGACTGGGATGGGGAGCTCTAAGCCTTGAGACTCGGGTGGTGAGCACTGGCCTTACCCTCCTCATTTGCTCTCTCCTGGGCACTGGGTCTCTTGTCACATGACCCCTCGAATGCGATCCTCAACCCAGAACTAGCTCTGTGTCTAGGGCTGCCTTTTAAGGTTGGGGAATTCAAAGATACAGATGCAATGAAACACCGGGACACCTGCACCCCGATGTTCACAGCAGCAATGTCCACAATAGCCACACTGTGGAAGGAGCCTCGGTGTCCATCGACAGATGATGGATCAAGAAGCTGTGGTCTATGTATACAATGGAATATTCCTCAGCCAATAGTAACGACAAATACCCACCATTTGCTTCAACATGGATGGACCTGGAGGGTATGATGCTGAGTGAAATGAGTCAATCGAGAAGGACAAACATTATATGGTCTCATTCATTTGGGGAGTATAAAAAAATAATGACAGGAAATAAAGGGGAAAGGAGAAAAAATGAGTGGGAAATATCAGAAAGGGAGACAGAACACGAAGACTCCTAACTCTGGGAAACGAACTAGAGGTGGTGGAAGGGGAGGTGGGCAGGGGGATGGGGTGACTGGGTGACGGGCACTGAGCGGGGCACTTGATGGGATGAGCACTGGGTATTATGCTATATGTTGGCAAATTGAACACCAATAAAAAATAAATTTACCAAAAAAAATTTAAAAAAATACAAAGTTGGGGAGTTGACTTCAGGGTTGAGAAGCAATATAGTAGGGTAATTAAAAGCACAGACTCTAGGGCCAGACTGTCCAGCTCTGCATGTGTTATTGTTGTAACCCTGGGCAAATTACTTAACTTCTCTGTACCTGTTTCCTCACTCATAAAATAGGAATAATAACGATAATAACAGTAATTATCTCACAGGGTCCTTATAAAGGTTAACTGAGTTATTATAGCCACAGTGCTTAGAACAGTGCCTGGCATACAGCAAGCACTACTTAGAGAATGCTGTTATCACTTAGGAATACGAGTGAGCAGTTGATAAACCAGGACCCTAAGAGCATAACATTGTGCTCATGATGTCACATTTCCACCAGCTAGAATTATACCCAGAATTGATCCCCTAGAAGAGAGAGAGAGGGAGAGAGAGATCAGAGAAACTTTTTTAATGCCACAATCCATGAAGCAGACCTTTCAACCCAGGGTCTTGGAAGAGCAGACCTACCTTGATTGGAGGTTTGCAGAGCCCCAGTCTCAGGTGGAAGCTATTTTTAATAATGGATGCCTTACCTTTCTTTATCTTTCTTTTAAACCTATTGCTTTTTAGTCTGTCATATGCCTTCAATAAAATAAGGAGGTTCCAACTTAATTATTTGAATAGGAATTAAAGGTAAGATAAACTTCTTCCATGGATCTTGTTCAAGTCCACACTTTGTGAGCGGCTTCCTATGTGCCAAGCACCTAACACCTGATGGAGAAAAATGGAAACCAGAAAAGGAGGTAAATATTAGCCACATTGTGATAATATTGTGATCTAAATATTAGATCACAAAGGACTTTGGTCATGATGATGTGAGGATAATGGGGAGAGACTGACTGGATACGGAGGGGACACTGGGCAGGTGTGAGGCCACCCATGCAGCAAGGGCTTCACGGAGAAGTTAATCCTGCTCACACGTGGGGGTAGAAGAAGGCCGTGAGCGTGCAATTGTTCGGTACTTAGTGCAAGGCACAAATCAAGGGGGAGCGCCATTCATACTGTCATCACAACAATTTTGTGTATCAATTACAATTTCTACTCAATGGAAATAAAGTGTTTCGAGGAAAGTATGTTTTTGTCATTGAGCTAGCCATGGCCCTGAGTGCAGTTGGGAGCTAGGCTTTGAAGATACCGAGTTTGAGTTGCCCGCAGGACATCTAAGTGAACCAAGCATGTGAACAGTTAAAGATACATGTCTGAAGTCCAAGAAAGATCTGGGCTGGAGATGCAGGTTGGGCAACATCAGCACACAGACTGTTTTTACAGTCATGGAAATAGATGATGTCATTCAGGAAGTGTGAGCCGAACAAGGGTTCTTCATGTGAGGTTGTAACAGGCTTCTCTGGGAAGCACTTGAAAGAAATACACAAAAATGCCAAATTAAGGGGTGCCTTGGTCACTCTTTCAGTTAAGTGGCAGCTCTTGATTTTGGCTCAGGTCATGATCTCAGGGTCCTGGGATGGAGGCCCGGGTTAGGCTCCGTTGCTCAGTGGGGAATTGGCTTGAGATTCTCTCTCCTCTCTCTCTGTCCCTCCACCCTGCTCAGTCTCTCCATCTCTAAAATAAATAAATGCATCTTTTTTTTAAAAAATAAAGAAATACCAAATTAAGCCTTATCAAAATGGGGCGGGGATAACAGCTTCTGAAGCTAACGGCAAAGTGTCCTGAGCAAAAGAAGAAGACAAGAGAGCCAAGGATGCGAAATTTACCTTTAAGAGGTGAGCAAAGGACACTGAAAGGGAGGGCACCAGCGGAGTGTGGAATCATGAGAACCAGGGAAAGCCCAGGAAAAGAGAGAAGGTGTCTGTTAAAGCCAGAGAGAGCAGGGAAGCCAAGGACAATGAGCTTTGACCTCCAGGAAGACCAGCAGTGGCCTTGAGAGTGTCACTTCAGGGAAGTGCTGGGTGGGCCTGGAGCAGGGACGAGGATAAGTCCTCTCAAGAACATTGACTTGGGAGAAGACAGATCTGGGGAAAGCTGAAAAAGGAGCCCAGAGAAAATTATTCTTCCTTTTTAAGAAAAAAAAAAAAAAAAAAAGCTTGAACATTCTTAAGTGTTACTGGAAAAGAGGAGAGAAGAGAAGCTACGGATGCTTTGACTGGCGGCGTCATCATCCAGACATGACAGACCGAGGGCAGCTAGTCACCCGCAGAGGCCTGAGGGCTACTGCCGGGCCTCATCCCCTGACCCTGGGCCCGGCCCTGGCCCAAGCCCTCAGTGTGGCTGGAAGCCAACGGTAGCAGCCTGCAAGCCGCTCCCTGCTCCCCCCAGGACGCCGTAAGAGCACTCTCGGGAGGGTTGGAACGCCAGTGGGATGGGGCCGGGCTGGTGGGGACCTTAGAGGCGAGGCCTCCACAGCAACAGGAGTTGGCCAAACTGGAGAAGGGAGACGTGCGACGAGACAGTGGATCTGGATACCCTAAGCTGATGCGGAATTAAATCTTCACTGGAATTGTCCTGCCTCCCCTTGTGTCTGCACACGTCTTTGGTGAAAGAGATCGTATGAAACTGGGGGAAGAGCACGGAGTTTGAGGTCAAACAGTTCTGGGTTAGGCCTTGACTCTGCACTCAAGAGTCGTAAGATCTTATATTCTATTAATCAATCTGAGCTTCTGAGCCTCTGTCTCTTCATTTGTAGAGTGGACATAGTGGAACTGGTCTTGTGGGCCTTCGAGGCGGCATTAGGGTCAAATCAGAGGACATACACACAGATTCGTTGGCCACAGTACGGGACGTGGCGCAAATGGTAATCAGTATTAATGGTAGCGGTAGTGCACCTTGGCCTCTAATGATGAAATCAAATCCTCATCAATCAGCTTATAATTATCATACAAATTACATGATTTATGTGAGGCCGACACTTGGGGAGGAGAGAGTTCTTCAGTATCTTTTAACTAAACTATCTGGAATTTGATTTACAGGATTATATTATTTATGTTGCAAATCAAAGTCATGTCGGTCCTTGCCAACATGCATATCATATCACTCATGCCAAGAAATACAAACCTCTAATGTTACAGATTGTGCAATTGCTTAGTTGGTCTTTACATTTGGGAATGATAGGAGGAACACTGAAACCCCAGTAATATAGTAAATGAGATTTCTTGACCTTCCCATAAGAATTTTATCTGTTAAACCAAGAAAATTCATGCAGATATTATAACGTGAGTAACATAAAAGTTGTGTGTTTCTTGTTTCCTTTTTGGGCAGAGCTCGATGGGTAAAAGATAAACAGAATTCATCTGCTCAGTTGTGTTTTAACCCAGGGGTTCTCTGTCTTCATTGTTCATACTGTGAAAGTAAAAACAGGTCCTATTAGCCCTTATGCATATAGTGATTATCCTCATCTTTTTTTTCTTTTTTTTTTTTTAGATTTTATTTATTTATTTGAGAAAGAGAGAGCATGAGCAGGGGGAGAGCAAAGGGAGAGGGAGACGCCGACTCCCCACTGACCAGGGAGCCCACCTTAGGGCTCCATCCAAGACCCCAAGATCATAACTTGAGGCACTTAAGTGACTGAGCCACCAGGCGCCCCTAACTTCATCTTAATTTTTTTTTTCTCACCCTCCACTGTAACCTCTCAATTTTTCACTTTTCTCTTGATCTTCTTTTTGCCATCCTCTCCTTTACTTTTTGCGGCCTCTTTCAAAGTACAGCTACGTGTTCTCCTGGCTGGAAAAGGGCCAGATCTTTGATTCACGAAGAAAAGAGAATGAGGTAGTTTCCTGCGTAGATCCACAAAAAGCCTGTCTGAATCCTTTTACTTCCAAAGTCTCGCTAGGCAGCCTGTCACTATAGCTAATGGGGGGATTTGCAAAACTACGGACAGCTGATAGGATCTCCTCGGACTGAATCCCTGCCTCATTCCATACACCAAAATAAATGTGAAATAACAAAGATTTACACACCTAAAGCAAAACCTGCAGAGCACTAGAAGAAAGCACGGGAGAGCTTGAAGTCCTCTTGATGTAGGCAGGGCTCACTGAAGCCTGGTGCAAACCCTACCTGCTATCCAAGAAAAGGCAGGTCAACTTGACTTCACAAAAATTGCAAATTTCGGTTCGGTTGTTTAAAACATAGACAAATGAGGAATGTAGTTGGAACTTCACTGACAGATAAAGGCTAATGATAAATAAGAGCTTTGATAAACCAGTTTTTAAAATTACTCAAAACTCAATGGACAGTTGGTCAAGATCAGATAGTTTCCATAAAAAAAAGAAAAGAAATGCAAATAATCCATAAAAGGTGAAAAATGTTCAATCTTTCATAATTAAAATGCAAATTAACGATTTGTTGCCTATTAGCAAAGATTGGAAAGTTTGATACAACGTGGAGTCGGTGAGGTTTTGAGGAAACAGGCTATTCATACGGTGTTCATGGGATTGTAACTTGGTGCAATCTCTCTAGAGGGCCTTGTCCTCCGGCAAGTGGCCCTGGCATAGGTCTAACCTTTTCTCTTGCAGGGCAATATGGCAATTATTCATTAAAACGTAAAATGCTCACACCCTGTGACCCAGCAATTCCATTACTAGGAATTTATCCTAAGGATCTGACCTCTCAAATGTGCAAAAAGTGCATGTGCAGGAGCCTCTGTGCAACATTCCTTATAATCCCCCCAAACCGGAAAAAGACTTTTTCCTATCAGTTTAAGGAACTGGCTAAATTAATTAGGATACAACCACGCGCCGGACTCTCCGCAGTCCTGAAGCCCCCGGGTGCACGCCTGTGTGCTGGGCGCAGGGTGTACGTTCACGGGCCTGTTCATGGTGAAGACCTGGAAGCACGCGGTTTCTCCGCACGTGTGGATGCTTGTCCGTGCAGAGGAAATGCTTGAAATGGTCGGAGAAGTGCTTCGACTGTACGGTTACCTCTGGTGACTGATACTACCTTACACACTTTATAATCTAAGCAAATGCAGTTTACTAAAAGGGAAAAAGGAGGACAGAGGGAGGCAGAAAAGAGAGAAGGAGGGAGGGGACCGGGCGAGGGCGAGAGGCCGGGAGAATGACACCTTCGGATTCTTTTCAGCAGATGAGCCCGGGGCCCGCCGGAGCTGGCGGCGGATACTAGCACAGCTCAAAGGGGCAGCGTCTCACCAGGCTTCCCAAACACTACCTTGCCACTTCCTTTAGAAACGAAAACAAGGAAGAAGCACCAGACTGTCGGATCTGTCCACACTTTTTCTCGGTCTTTGCAAACCACCTTGGGATGAGGGCCTTACTGCCCGGCGGCCAAGGGCGACTCCAGGAAGCCAGACGGCATTTCCTCTCATAATACACAAATTTGTGTTTTGCCTGATGTTTTTGTCTCCGTGCCTAGATCCCACAGCGATAGGCGCCACAAGAGTACACAGAGGCCCGAGAACCGGCCTGACGTTGCCGGGAGGAGACAGACATGCGGGGTCAAGAGGCCGCCGTCTAAAGGCCGCGGCCGTCGGGGTTCCAGGGCAGAGCTTTGACGTCGGGGCAGGGGACGCTCCGCCTTGGTCGCCAGAGCACGGAAGGTTTCACCGGATGAAATCTCTTTGCTGCTTCCTCCTGGGATTCTGGGGGCTGACCAGAAGCTACGATGACTTCTTCTCAGTCGCTTTCAAAAATTAAAATTACATCTGAGGGCTATTTTTAAAGATCACGGTTTCTTGCCTGCCGAGGATTTGTTTTTTTGTTTTTTTTTTTAAGGAATTGGTTTTCCAACACTGATTTTAGGATGGCTATTTTTGTTGTTGTTGTTGTTATCTTTTCTATAGGAAAAGAGCAAAGGTTAGACCTACGCCAGGGCCACTTGCAGGAGGACCAGACCCTCTAGAGCAGGGGACTCGCCCGTCCTGCTCCCAGCCCCACGCTGACCTCTGCAACATGACTGAAGCTTACAAAATACTCTCCTAGTACTCGACAGTTTAAATATTAACGAGCATGTAAAGCTACTGGGGGTAAGAGCCCGGGGCCTGTAATGGGAGCAAGCCTCTGCTGGCTCCGGCAATTACCCCTTGCGCAACTGCAGGCCGCGGCCCGGCTGGAGGCTGGACGAGGACATGCTTCCCGCGGCCCTGGCAGGAGGGCCCGGCGCGGCCCGGGTTGCATAAGCTTTTTCATAGCATAATAATTAGTCATTAAGAAGCAGAACAAAGGGCCATTCTGACACCAGGGCGCTCTGATATTGTCTGAATTTGCTTTGGGAAAGGAGGTATTTCTTGCACAGTCTCCGCCTAGAGAGCGGGTGCGGGGCTGGGGTGGGGGGGCGGTCGGGGGAGGAGGTGGGGCAGCCTGATGCACCCCACAGACTCCGGGGCATTTTCTGTCCCTGCTCTTGTGTTTCTGGTTGTCGTTGCCGCTGTGTTTAATCTCCCCCCCCAAGCCCAAACATCCCACCCCTACCTCCCGGGCCTCGGCTCACCCACCGGGCCAAGGCCTCCTGTCAGGCCTCCGGGCGTCCTTGGCTTCCAGTCCTCCCCAGGCTTCTCTTGGTCAGCAAAGTCACTGTCCTCTCGTTTCGCACATGTCATTTTTCAATGGATTGAATATTTGTGAAATTATGGTGTTAAACTATTGCTGCCCCGGTTACTTCTAATTAAATGAACATAGACAGCTTGAATTTTAGGAGTGTACACTTTAGAAATAATCGAGTCTTGTCCCCTGGTTCTACAGATGCAGGAACCGAGGCCAGAGACGCCAAGGGGTGAGCTTGCTGGGGTGAGCTTGCTTACTAACGTCCGTGGGCCTGAATGAGGCATCTGGCTTCACCCTTATTCTTGGAATACATCCCTAAGCTCATGTGCGTTCTTTGTCTCCTGCATGAATTCAGTGTGTACCTGAAACCTCCACCCAACCTGTTGGTGCGCAGGGCAGACACAGCCCTGCTCGGGCTAGAAGATAATCATGGCAACAGTGCAGCCTGCAGGTAAGTCTGAAGATAACAGCAGTGCACCTGGAGAAGGACTGCCTGACAGCGCAGGGGGCCGAGGACTTCTGAAAGCCTGAAGCCCCGCCAAAAAGTACCCACAGAACCTGGAGAGATGGTGTTCAAGGGGCACACTTTGGGTCTGGACTGAAATGATGGACCCAAAGGGGTGGTTTGTTTTATTCAGAATTACATTTGCCAAAGTTCATTGGGAAAAAGTTTAATTTCCCACAATACTGCCAAGAGAATTGAGTCTTTTCACCTATGCTTGATGGATAATGTCAATAATGATAGAAAATGGCCCATACACTTGCGGGGATGAGCACTGGGTGTTATTTTGTATGTTGACAAATTGAGCACCAACAAAAAATAAATTTATTAAAAAAAAAGATTTCTAACTAAAAAACAAAAAACAAAAACAAAAAAAAGAAAAAAAAAGAAAATGGCCCATAGATCATGACCCCTCCTCCTCCATCTGCCCAGAGCAGCCATCACTACCCACTCACAGTGCTGCCTAATCGCTAAGAGCTACACCAACTTGACAAAAGAAAAACAGTCTTTCACATTAAACTCATTTTCCTTATGTAAGAGTTTGACTCGCTTGGGTCGGGACAATGCCATGGATGCTAAATGCCCAGGTTTAATGTGTCTCAAAATGTCCTTAAAAGGGTTGTAGAAATGCAGGCTAAATATTTAAGTTACCGAGAGTTTCACTGGGGTGGTCAGTTGTCCCCCAAAGGTACCACTTAATGGGATTAGCATCAACCTACAGGGAGATTTCTAGTGACAGATGAAAGAATTATTTTTCACCATATTTTCTAATGAATTGGATAGAAACATCTTCAGATCTCTGCTGAAATGTCACCTTTGCTGTGAGGTTTCCTTTGACCACCCTATCTAAAATTGCAAAACATCTTCCTCCCCCCTTCCCATCTCTCTACCCTGCTTTATTTTTCCCCTTGGCTCTGTCATTACCATGTACATAACATATGCATCTTTTTGAGTGTCTGTCTTCCCTACTTGAATGAAAGCTCCAGGAAAATAGAGATTTCTTTCTGTTTTGATCACCACTGTATGGCCAGGGCTTGGAACAGTCAGTGCCTGGCATATTGTAGGATACGCAATAGACAGTCACTGGGTGAATGAATGAATGAATGAATGAGGACAGCATGCTTAGGAAATGTGAAGATAACATAAACCCAGGAGAGTTGAGGAAAATAGTAGATGCCCAAGTCAACAACCAAAATTACCTTGACAGGTGAGAATGATACTCTAAAGCTAGAAAATGGAATTTAACAGGCTCTGTAAATCAATCCCACACTTAGATTTCAGAAAAACAATTGCACAAGATCAAGATGGGAAAGATAACGAGGCTAAATAACACGTGCAAACATGACAAGGTCTCAGATGACCGCTGACGCGATCTGAGTCAAAAATAAAACCAGCCAGTCAAAAAAGCGTGATCTTTGATGTCATCACTAATTAAATAATCACACTTTTCAGCATACAAGTGTGCCCATTGCATTCCTTCATTTGAACTCACATCACATCACATCCAATGTACGTACGAACAAAGAACAAAGTTATTCCTTGCAGCCAGGCTTGTAGGAATAGAGATGAGAAGCCACCTAAATATCCATCAATACAGAACTCGTTAAATAAATTAAGAAAAGCTACACCATGGAATACAGAAGAGTCTTTAGGTAACAATGAAAAAATTCTGAATGCACTGATTTAGAGTCGTCTCTAAGGCAAGCAGGTAAGTGGGGCAGAGGGAGAGAGAAAGAGATTTACAGGAAAAAGAAAATAAATGCCAATTTTTGTTTAGAGTTCATTAAAAGCCTGGTTACTCAGGGTAATTTCTGACCATTAGCCTGTCATCTGGAAGCTTGTTAGAAATGCAGAGTTTAAAAAAAAAGGAGAAAGAAAGAAAGAAAGAAAGAAAGAAAGAAAGAAAGAAAGAAAGAAAGAAAGAAAGAAAGAAAAAGAAAGAGTAATGCAGAGTAGCAAGCCTGATGCCAGACCCACTGAAACAGAATCCGCGTTTTATAAGATTCCCAAATGATTTATTTGCACATCAACTTTTGAGGTGTGCCGTTTTAGAGAACAAATTTAACCTAACCTGTCTCATCTCATTCACACCCTGAGGAGAACCCGGCCACCCTTTCCCTTCAACCTCCCTTCTTGCAGTCCTCCTTGTTCTAGAGGCCCGGGAGCCCTTAGCATGCCAACAGCCGTGGGTCCATACTCAAGCTCTTAGCAAGAGCTCAAAAGACTCAAGTACTAAGAGTATCTTAGTACTCAGATACTCTTAGCAATACTGGATTTTGCAGGATCCTGCTCCTCAACTAGCTCCAAAGTGTTCATGGCTGAGCTGACACTAATGGCAACCAATTTTGCTTGGCCAACCTGCTTAGTGCAGGGACATCTGTGCGTCCAAATAATTTGCTCCTGTTTGGCCATATGGCTCAGGTCAGGGTGCCTGCTACAGCCAACTCCTGACGGCTGGTGCTAGCTTTCAATTGTCACATTTAAGTGCTCTACTGATATAGCCCCAGCTTCAGCTGCACATTCTCCTACAAGGATACGCAACAGGGAAGGTTAATCACATAAGCACCCAGGTTTCTTTCCAGATTCCAAGTTACTTGGCCACAGCATGACTCCTTCACCTACCAGAATTAAGTAACTGATGAGGGCACCAAGTAGTACTTGGAGACCCCACATATCATGCACCTGTCCACTTATGTGGCTCATCTTCTCCTCCTAGAGTTGATGACGTCTGAGCTAACTTTTCTTCCAGTCATGTGGCCAGTGCCTCCCATCTTCATCCTCCACCACATGTCCAGCTCAGGCAATGATGCATAGCTTGTGATTCTCCTTACCCTGACAGTTTTTTAGAGCCAGAAGCAAAGCACATATGCCAGCATTGCGAATATGGAGTTTGGGTGGGATTTTATTGATTCCTTGTAGTCAGTGGCCAGAGGGATAAGGTCCACATTACATTGTTCAGTGTCATTAGTGGTCTTCGAAGTCCCACTAATTTGGCAGCATCCTACAGAATCTGTGGCCCAACGATCCAGAGATTCACAGCTTATTGGAACGGAAGTTCTTGAGCAGAAACAGACATTGGAAGTGCCACCAGTTTATTTTTTCCTAGTACATCATGTCCGTTTTTAACAAGATTTTAGAAGGCATATTAAAAGGCAAAAAAAAAAAAAAATCACAGTTCAGAAAGACGGAATAGGCATCCAAACCAGATTCAAATATGAAGAGATGTTGAAATTATCAGACCAGGAAATTAAAATAATTGTAATTAATATGGTAAGAATTCATATGGAAAAAGTAGACAATATTCATTTAAAAATAGGTTATACAAGCAGTTTTTATCAATAATCATGTTAAATGTAAATGATCTAAGTACAAAAGAGATTAAATACAAAGAGGGCTAAAAATACTAGACCTGACTATATGTCGTCTAGAATAATCCTATTTTAAATAAAAGACATGGACAGATCAAAAAGGAAGGGATGGGAAAAGTTATACCACACTAGCACTAATAAAAAGCAGATGGGGTAGCTATATTAATTTTTTAAAAAACCAGACTTCAGAGCAAGAAAAATCATCAAGGATGAAGGGACATTACAGAATGATACGAGGTCAGTTCTACAAGAACACATAACAATCCCTACTGTGCATGTGCCTAAAAACAGCATCAAAATACATGAGATAAAAATAGGTAGAACTCCAAGGAAAAAAATAGACAAAGCCACGATCATAGTCGGAGAACTCACTATTCCTCTATCAGTAATTGATGGATTCAGCAGACAGAAAACCATAAGGACACATTGAATTAAACAGCACCATCAATTCTAGAGGATCTAACCGACATGGATGGACCACTTCAGCCAACAAAGGCAGAGTATATATTCTTCTCAAGCTCACATGACCCATTTACCAGAAGAGACCACATTCTGAGCCATATAACACACTGTAACAAGTTAAAAGAACAGAATTCATACAAAGTATGCCCTCAGACTGCAGCAGAATTAAAGTAGAAACCAGTAACAGAAAAACAACTGAAGGTCTAAAAATCATATGATCATCCAGCAGATGCTTAGAAAAAGCATTTGACAAAATCCAACACACATTCATGAGAAAAGCTCTTGGGAAACTAGGAATAGAAGGAAATCATCTCAACTTAATAAAGAACATCTACCAAAAAAAATCCTACTAATAAACTGACCGGTGAGAAGCTATTTTCCTGCTAAGATCAGTAATGAGGCAAGGATGTCCCCTCTCATCCGTCCTTTTGAACACTGCACTGGAAATCCCAGTTATACAATGAAATAAGAAAATGAAATTAAAAGTGAAGTATACTAATGGGGGAAAAAAACCTGATTTTTTTTTTTTTTTTTTTTTTGCAGATGATGTAACTATCTATGTGGAAAATCCCCAAGAATCAACAACAACAAAAAATACTGCAACTAATGAACGATTTACAAGATTCATACACAAAAAGTCAACTGTTTCCCTATTTACCAACAACTGTTGGAATTTTAAGTCAAAACACAATACCATTTATATCAGCACCAAAAAAGAATTAAAAATGTCTGTACAAATCCAACAAATATATACAAGATTTATAGAAGGAAAATGACAAAACCCTGATAAAGAAATCAAAGGAGATCTAAATGGAGAGAACTTTCATGCACAGCGATAAGAAGACTCAATATTGCTAAAATGTCATTTCTTCCCCACTTCATCTATAGAGTCAATGCAATCCCAACCAGTATTACAGCAAGTTATTTTGTGAATATCAACAAATTGATTCTAAAGTTTATTGGGAAATTCAAAAAGACTCAGAACAACCAATATAATATTCAAAGAAAAGAACAAAGTCATAGAACTGACAGTACTCTCAACTTGAAGACTTAGCATAAAGCTACAGTAATCAAGACACTGTGGTATTTATTAAACAATAGATAGAGCAATGGAACAGAATGGACAACAGCAATGGATACAGAAATAGACCCACACATATATAAGTTTGTGAAGTCTGATGAAGGAGCAAAGGCAACCCAATGGAGAAAGAGTAGTCTTTTGAAAAAATGGTACAAGAACACCTAGACATCCACACAAAAAAATAAAATAAATGTAAACCCAGACCTTACACATTTCATAATTAACTCAAAATTGGTCATAGTCCTAAATGTAAAACACTGAACTTTAAAATTCCTAGAAAATACCAGGGAAAAAATCTAGATGACCTTGGGATTTGGCAATGACTTCTTATATACAGCAGAAGTGTATGATCCATGAAAGAGAGAATTGGTGAGTTGGACCTCATTAACATTAAAATTTTCTGCTATGAAAAAAGAAGAGCATGAAAAGACAAGCCATACCTGGGAGAAAATATTTGCAAAGAATTATCTGAGAAATCACTGGTATCCAAAGTTAGACAAAGAACTCTTAAAACTCAGTAGTAAGAAAACAAACACCCAATTTTTAAAATGAGTGAGAGACTAAACAGACATCTTACCAAAGATGTAGGGATGGCAAATAAGCACATGAAAATATGTTCAACATCCCATTATTAGGGATCAATGAGATACCACAACACACCTAGTAAAATGACTAAAATCCGAAACACTGACAATACCAAAAGCTGGCACAGATGTGAAGCAACTTGAACTCTCATTATTGCTCATGAGAATGCAAAATGGTAGATAACAGTGGAGAGAGGGAGCATCCCTGACTTGAAAAATCTCAGGCTTTCCCCACTGAGGATGATGTTAGCTGTGGGTTTTTCACCTATGGCCTTTATCATGTTGATAAAGAGGTTAGAGGTCTGCTCCCTCTAACCCTACTTTGTTGAGGGTTTTTATCATGATTGGGTGCTGTACTTTTTCAAATGCTTTTTCTGCATCTATTGAAAGGACCAGATGGTTCTTATCCTTTCTTATATTAATGTAGTGTATCACGATTAATTTATGAATATTGAACCACTCTTGCAGTCCAGGAATAAATCCCACTTGAACCTGGTGAATGATTATTTAAATGTACAGTTGGATTCAATTTGCTAGTATTTTGTTGAGAATTTTTGCATCCATGTTCATCGGGGATATTGGCCTGTACTTCTCTTTTTTAGTGGAATTAGATTAATGCCAGCCTGATGGAATGAATTTGGAAGTTTTCCTTCCATTTCTTTTTTTTTAAGATTTTGTTTATTCATTCATGAGAGACACAAAGAGAAGCAGAGACACAGGCAGAGGGAGAAGCAGACTCCATGCGGGGAGCCCGATGTGGGACTCGATCCCAGGACCCCGGGATCACACCCTGAGCCGAGGGCAGATGCTCAACCGCTGAGCCACGCAGGCATCCCTTTCCTTCCATTTCTATTTTTTTAATAGTTTGAGAAGAATATGTATTAACTCTTTAAATGTTTACAGCCACTTTTGAAGATACTTTGACAGTTTCTTACAAAACTAAATATACTCTTACGAGATGATCCAGTTCCTTGGAATTTACTCAAAGACTGAAAATTTACATCCACATGCTCTTTACTATTTACCCAAAGGAGTTTGTATTTACCCATAGATGAAAATTTATATCCACACAAAAGCCTATACATGAATGTTTATAGTAGCTTAATTCATAATTGTCAAAACTTGCCAACATCAAGATATCCTTTAACAGGATAAATGGATAAATAGACTGTGGTACTTCTAGACAACAGAATATTACTCAGTGATAAAAAAAAGAAATGAACTATAAAGCCACAAAGAGATATAGACATTGGATATTTCTAAGTGAAAAAAAATCGAAAATTGTTTTTGTTTTGATTCCAACTACATGACATTCTTTAAAAGGCAAAACTGTGGAGACATGAAGAATATCAGTGGTTGCCAGGGGCTTATGAGGAGGGAGGAGGGAAGGATAAAAAGAGCACAAGGGATTTTAAGGAAGTGAAATCATGGAGTAATAATGGTGAACTATGGACATTATTTAATAATTATCAATATTGGCTCTTAAGTTGTAACAAATGTTAATAAAGCTGAAACTAATGCTAAATGATAATCAAAGGGAAAACTGTGGGAGGGAGGCGGTATTGGGAACTCTGTACTTTCTAGTTAATTGTTTTATAAACCTAAAACCGCTTTAAAAAAATGAAGTCTTAAAAAATTATGAGTCCTAAAAAAAAAAGAATTACCATATGATCAAGCAATTCCACTTCTATACGTATACCCCCAAAGAACTGAAAGTAGGGTTTCAAGGAAATATCTGCACAAACATATTCATAGCAGCATTAATCACGATCATCAAATAGTGGAGGAAACCCAAGTGTCAATCAACAGGTGGATGGATAAGCACACTGGGGTATGTGCATGTAATGGAATATAATTCAGCTTCAAAAAGGAAGGAAATTCTGACACATGCTGCAACATGGATGAATCTTGAAGAAACATCTTCTGAGTGAACCAAGCCAGACCCAAAAGGACAAATACTGTATGATTGTACCTACATGAAGTATGTAAAGTAGCCAAATACATAGAAACAGAAAGTAGAATGATGGTTGCTAAGGGTTGGGGTGCAGACAGGTTGTAATGAGGTATTATTTAATGTGTACAGAGTTTCAATTTTGCAAGATGAAAAAATTCTGGATATTGGGTGTATAACAATATAAAAACACTTGATGCTACTAACCCATGTATTTAAAATTATTAAGATGGTAAATTTTAGGTTACGTGCATCTTACCACAACTAAAAAAATTTTAATGATAAAAGGATAAGTCAATATTTGGAATGAGTTTGCTTATGTACAGATTATTCCCGGAAGAAAATACAAAAACTGACATATAGTTATTTCAGAGGAGAAGGAGGAGCAGATTGAACCAGGAAGGAAACACTTGGCATATACATTTCTCAACTTTTCAGTTTAAGGGAAAAAAAGGCCAGAAAACAACTTCCACATCCCTTTCAAACAGAAGCAGGTGCTTCAAAACCAAATAGTTGAAGTTTTCTGTTTCTATACCTTTGTCAATTTTTAAACAGATCCCTTATGGCTTAACTCTCTTAGTGTGTATTTCTATCACTCTAAGTATCAACTTTTCTCAAAGCACAGGTAAGCCATTTTCCCACAGGAACCCAAATTTGTGGTCTTTGGCACATAAAATGGACAAAATATGTCTATTGATGGTGTTGTCTCTATTGCTTTTTCTGATAGCAGTGGTGGATTTTTGCAAATCCATCTGTGCGCTGTCCCTCCCCCAGGCCTGTGTCCGGTCATACTACTACCTGACAACTATTGAGGGTTGACTATGGATTCCACACAGTGTTGAGTTCTTACATCTATCATTTCCTTTAATACCTAATAGCCCTCGGTCCATTTTACACATAAGGAAACTGTATGTAGGAAAGTTAAATAATTCTTCTGAGGCTTTGATGCGTTAGGAATGGATTTTGCACCAGATTCGCTCTATGAATCCAAGGCCTGTGTCATAAACCATCACATCATACCTCCTATGAGAGCATTTCAGGGCAGGCATGGAGTTCAGCTTATTACTGTGAAACCACAAGGATGGCTAGACTGCAGGCACGCTACTGTCTTGTTCACTGCAGTGTCCCCAGAAAATCGCACAGCACCTGTCACAGACCACGTGAATTTACTGGCCTCACCAGGACCAATAACTATTTACCCGAAAGTGCAAGTGGGTAAGCTCCAGAGAAACTGAGAATATAAACCCATCAAGTGTTCTGAATAACGAAGATAGGATTGCCGGAAAGCACATCTGGAGGTCTGCTTTTCACCCCCCAGCTCTTTGTACTAACTAGCAGCACATTCGAACTCTGGTGAGGCTTGTATTTTCCAAATGTATATTTGTAAAGTATTCTTTTAACCACTTGTCACCGATGAATGAGGAATTACTAATTACCCACATCCACATGAAGCCACGTTGCTCCTTAAAGGGGATGCTAAAGATTTCAGCAAATGCAAATGTTGTCACCTTAGCATGTTGGAAAAAAGTAATGTAAGTGACAGCGTGGATTCTTCTTTGCACCACAGGAAGCTCTAATGTGAGAACCTCACGTGGACTGTGTAGGCTGCAGCCAATACCCCACGATGGCTTGTGAGCAACATGGTACATCCACCTGGCACTCTGAAAAGGAGATGAGTAGACATGCTGTCGTAGGCATGCTCTTGTTTTCCTCTCGCCACTTCTGTCCCTGCTAGCCCTCAACGCCACTAGCCCCCCAACACCCTTAATGAAAATAAAATAAAATAAAATTCTGAGAGCAGGAAGTTAAACACAACAAACACCACCCCATCAGCACCATTAGAACCGTCTGTTAAAGCCACAGGCTTATAATAATTATTTTTAAATTATTGTTATTAACAAGAGATTATTCCGCATGATCGTCCTCTTTTGTCTTAAGTCTTTTCTTTAATGGAGTCCTACCAGAATTCAGGGACTTTTCTAAACAAATGTATTCATTACTCTTCCCATATTTCCGCTCCAGTTTTTCCAAGAATGTGAGCTTAAGATGACTGCATAAAGAAGACGTGGTCTATATATACAATGGGATATTACTCAGCCATCAGAAAGGATGAAATCTTGCCATTTGCAAAGAGGTGGATGGAACTAGAGGGTATTATGCTAAGCAAAATAAGTCAGTCAGAGAAAGACAAATACCATATGATTTCACTCATGTGGAATTTAAGAAACAAAACAGAGGATCATAGGGGAAGGGAAGGAAAAATAAAATAAGATGAAAATAGAGAGGGAGGCAAATCTTAAAAGATACTGAACTCTAGGAAATAAACTGAGGGTTGCTGGAAGGGAGGTGCAGGGGGAGGATGGGGTACCTGGGTGGTGGGCATGAAGGGGGTCATTTGGTATAATGAGCACTGGGTGTTGTATGCAACTGATGAATCACTGAATTCTACCCTGGAAACTAATGAAAAAGAAAGGAGAAGGAGAGAAAGAGGGGAAAAAAGAAAGAAAGAGAAAAGAAAGAAAGAAAGAAAGAAAGAAAGAAAGAAAGAAAGAAAGAAAGAAAGAAGAAAGAAAAGAAAGAAAGAAAGAAAGAAAGAAAGAAAGAAAGAAAGAAAGAAAGAAAAAAGAGAAAGAGAGAGAGAGGAAAGAAGGAAGGAAGAGAGAGAGAGAAAGAAGGAAGCTTTCTACAAAAAAAGGAAGAATAATATGGGCTTAATCATCATGTCCAATAGCTTATAAAATACCAATGTTGTCCTCTCATCCTTATTTTTTCTAATATCTCTTTTTTCCATGTAGATGTAGACATATGTGCATGTGTGTATGTTTGTGCATACACCTACATAGATATATGTGTGTACGCATCTACTTATATATGTGTGTACGTCTATATGTATAGCACAAATTCAGAAGTTAATATATATCTTCTATCTACACTTTATTTTTGACCTCTAGACCAAAAGTTCTAGGTTTTGACTAACATCAGAATTCCCTGAAGGGCTTGTGAAACTGCTGGGCTCCACTCCGGAGATTCTAATTCAGTAGATCTGGAGTGGAGCCTGAAACCTTGAACCCTAAACATTTTCGAGGTGATGCAGATGATGTTGATCCAAAGCTCCACTTTGAAAACCACTGCCTCAGAGGAATGACTTCAAAATTCATCGACATGGATGACAATTTTGACCACAGAGAGATCGAAGAATCTCAGGTAAACTCAAAACCCTGTTCAACTGTTTCTTTTTCCACTGTCTTAATAAAAACAATAAAATATCAAAAACACTAAGAGAGAAGTGCTTTGTGGTAAACTTTCAAAATCATCGGCATCATAGTCACTGCTGGATTCTCTGAATAAGGATGTATTTGACTATATGTCTGCCAACTTTTGCTGAATTTGAATCTTCTAAAAGGGCAAAGTTTCATATCTTCATAAATAAGATGGGCCCTTAGTAAAATTTTGGGTTTTTTTCTTCTTTAAATTTTTCAAAAATATTTTTAATGTATTTTAGAGAGAGAGAAGGCATGATAGTGAGGGGAAGGGCAGAGGAAGAAGGAGGGAAGCAGACTCCCTGCTGAGCAGTGAGCCTGATAAGGGACTGGATCCCAGGACCTTGAGATCATGACCTGAGCTGAAATCAATAGTCAGTCACCCAACCAATTAGCTACCGAGGCGCCCCTGGGTATTTTTCTTCTCAGCCCCTGCTCTTTCTTGGGGTCCTGGTTGCTGTTAACACCATGTGTCACTCTTGCTTCTCTACTGACTCAAAGTCTGAGCATCAAAATAAATTCTTCCTTGTCCATACCAAAACCTGCTTCCAGAATAAAATATAATTGGTATTTTTCAATGTGTGATTCTTCATAGAAGAAACTGATTTAAAATGTATTGTTTTCCCACTTAATCATAATTGTTCTTAATGTTCCAAGTAAACTAAGAAAAGGCAAAAAATGTGAAGAAGAAAATGAAAAACACATAACTTCAAAGTCAGGTAAAACATATGTTAAAATTCTGGTGCAGCCACTCTGGAAAACAGTGTGGAGTTTCCTCAAAGAGTTAAAAATAGATCTGCCCTACGACCCAGTAATTGCACTGCTGGGGATTTACCCCAAAGATACAGATGCAGTGAAACACCGGGACACCTGCACCCCGATGTTTATAGCAGCAATGTCCACAACAGCCAGACTGTGGAAGGAGCCTCAGTGTCCATCGAAAGATGGTGGATAAAGAAGATGTGGTCTATGTATACAATGGAATATTCCTCAGCCATTAGAAATGACAAATACCCACCATTTGCTTTAATGTGGATGGAACTGGAGAGTATTATGCTGAGTGAAGTAAGTCAATCTGAGAAGGACAAACATTATATGGTCTCACTCATACGGGGAATATAAGAAATAGTGAAAGGGATTATAGGGGAAAGGAGAGAAAATGAGTGGGAAAAAATCAGAGAGGGAGACAAACCATGAAAGACTCCTGACTCTGGGAAATGAACAAGGGGAAGTGGAAGGGGAGGTGGGTAGGGGGATGGAGTGACTGGGTGACAGGCACTACGGGGGCACTTGATGGGATGAGCACTGGGTGTTATGCTTTATGTTGGTAAATCTAACTCCAATAATAAAGCAAATGTAAAATGCAAAAAAAAAAAAAGCTGTCTCTTTTAAGTGGCCCCCCCACAAGTGTATATGCTAACATACACACCCTACATTATTAAATTGGTGGAATGGGTAAGATATTGGGAGAACGGTGCCCAGAAAAATCCTACCCATGGAAAGAACCATTTTTTCCAAGTGTCACATAAGACACATTTCAACAAGTACACACATACTTATAGAAACAAAGGGAAAGTTTTATCCAAAATTGAGACTGATCTAGAAAGCTGCAGTATATGGTTTTCCGGCCCTTAGGATTTTGAGGATTCAAAGAAAATGCTTCAAAATCCTAAGGGCCGCCTTGCTCCTAAGGAACGTGTAATTGAGTTGCCTATTGACACTTTATGAAATGTGATCACTGTCATGACAGAAAACATCACATGAGACAATTAATGAGGGCAGGCCACTCAGCTGGGACTGCAGTGGGTGCATATGTCACAGACTCTGCCCCCAGAGGTTTCTAATCCAGCCATGACTCCAATGACCTGCCAAATTCTTTGGATCAATGGCAGCTCTGGCATGCTCACAGTCCTCCAGCATGGGCCTGAGTTGACATCCTTGGCGTACTCATATCTATATTGGGGACCTCACATAGCTGACACTTTCTTTTTAAAAAAATTTATTTATTTATTTATTTATTTATTTATTTATTTATTTATTTTAAAGAAAGAGACAGAGAAAGTGCAAGCAGGGGAAGAGGCAGAGAAAGAAGCAGAATTCCCATGGAGCAGGGAGTACCAATGCAGGGCTCCATCCCAGTACCCTGGGTTCATGATCTGAGCTGAAGGCAAACCCTTAACCAACTGAGCCACCCAGGCGCCCCTAGCTGAGACTTTGTGAATTTCTCCAGAGCAGAGCTGAGTTGTAATGTGGTCTTCATTCACATCTTATCAGCAGCAGTGCGACAGTCATCCCACCCTTCCAGGCCACATCTCCCCACCTCCTCAGAACATCACAGCAATGTTTGCAATGAAGGCAACATGATGACAGCATCATGGTTCTGAGTATAGCACCGTTTAAATCATGCATTTCCTGTAATCAAAAGAAAGGGGATGTGTAACCTTAAAGGGAAGAAAGATACAAAAATGTGGAAAGAGAAGCAGCATTAAGGAGTGACAACCTGAAACACAGCCCTTAAACGACAGTGCCATAGCACAGAGGCTGCAGTGGTGCTTGTCAGACAATTGGCAGATGGTGAGAAATATGGTACGTATCATGCTGCATACACACCTGCTAAGTAATGAATCCATAGAGATGCTGATGTGGTGGGGGATGCCCTCTATAGCCACCTAGGGAGTGGAAGGAGAGCAGACTGTCCCAGGACTTATCAAAGAATACCAGCCAGATGCAACAGATGCCCCAGGTGTGCTCTTCTCCCTGGAATTGTTTCTTGAACTTGCAGTCATCAAGCACAGGCAGGGCCCCAAAACAGCAAAGTGGAAGTAGAGCAGTAGAGGATTTAGGCTTCTCCTGCAACCTCTTCTCAAGTGCAAAGTGTATTCCTTAGAGGCCTTGCATTCCTAAAGATTTTAGAGAGATCATGTGAGCACTGAGTGTATAGGAAAAGAGAACGTACTATAGGAATCCCACAGGACAGAACCAACCTTGCCTGAAAAGCTCTCCCTTTCCTCCCATTACATCCTGAATATTTCAAGAAGTTAGCAGGTAGCAGCGGCTGCAGGGCCACTGTTGTTTCAGCTTTACCATAAACATAGTTGGGTATTTTGACATCAACTGAATGACTCATCTTCCTTGAATCTAAAGCATAGACCCAACAAATATGGAGAGACAGTGCAATGTTTAATTTTTTGAACTATGAAGACCTTTGATATATATGAAAAAGAACAAAACAAATTTATCCATGGTGTACTATAAAAATATTCATATGGATATAGAAAGAGAAAAAAGAAAATTTTAAATGTCAAATCCTTTAGGAGTTGTATAATAATGTATAGTTTGTCCTCATAATTATTTCTTAAGATAATATTAACCTCAGAAACAAAAAGTGTAACCAATGCTTACCACAATCTCTGAAACAATGCAAAGATAATTAAAACCTGATAGTTATCAACACTCTGACTCCTTGTAGACCCCAAATCTCATGGCAGTCAATCTGGACATCCCACTATTATCATTACATGCCTACCCCAATGCTCAAAAGAAAATACAGATACACACATAGGGGCTTTTGGTTGTTATGTTTTTAGAAAAATGGGAAATAGATGGATATATATATATATATATATATATATATATATATCATTTCCCCTGCTGAGTATTGAAGGCATACCCCAATATATGCAAAAGCTTCTTAGCAAAATCTGCAAGATTTAATGGTTCTAAACATGTAATGAAATTGCTGCTCAATCATGAACTGACCACTGAGCTAATTGAGCAGATATTTTGGTGATTACATATAACAAACAATGCAAATTTTAAAGAATTAATTCAAAAAAGCCAAACAACAAAAAACAACACAAACAACAAACCCTAGGGCTGAGGGAGAATTTGACTTACAGAGCTGTCACATTATACTATTTAAAATGTCATATTCCAAAAACTTATAAGACATGCAAAGAAAGGAGAAACAATGGCACACACACAAACACACACACACACGCGGAAAAAAAAGCAATCAAAAGAAATATATCCGAGGAAGCCCAGACATTAAACTTAATCAGACAAATGTTTTAATGTATCCATTTTAAATGTGTCCAAAAACTAAAAGCAATCAGACTCAAATAAGTAAGGGAAAGTATGAGAATGATATTTTGCCAGCATAGAACATCAATAAAGAGAAACTGTTTTTGAAAAGACCAGATCTGGAAGGAAAAAGTATAAAAATTGAAATAAAAACTCACTAGAGGAGTTCAACAGCAAATTTGAATAGGCAGAAGAAAGAATCTGAATTTTGGAAGATAAGTTACTAGAGGTTATTGAGTATAAGGAACAGAAAGAAAAAAGAATGGAAGTAAAAATAGTGCCTTTGAGACCTGTAGAACACCATCAAGCAAATGAACATATGCCTAACGGGAGTCCAAAAAGAAAGGAAAGAAAGGAACAAAAAGAATATATAAAGAAATAAAGAGCCAAAATATTCCCAGATTTGATGAAAAACATTAATCTATGCATCCAGAAAGTTCAATGAACTCCAGGTTGGATAAAGTTAAAGAAATCAAGAACTGTCAAAAAACAAGGAGACCACCCTGAAAACAGAAAGAATCAACTGATCATGTACATGAACTCCTCAATAAAAGTAAGAGTCAATTTCTCATGAAAACCCCTAAAGCCAAAAAAAAAAAAACAACCCTAAAGCCATATGACAATGAGATGACACATTTGAAGCACTGAATCAAAAATACTGCCACCAAGAATTCTATACCCAGCAAAACTGTCCTTCAAAAATGAAGGGGAAATTAAGATATTTCTACATAAACAAAAACTAAGAAAATGCATTGCTAGCAGACCTGTCATACAACGTATATTATGGGGACTCATTTAGCGCCTAAAATGAAAAGATACTAAACAACAACTCAAATCCAAAAGAAAAACTAAAGAGTACCAATAAGAGTCACAACAGAGGTAAGTATATGACAGTAAAAAGTATTTTTTTTATTATTTTAATTCTTTTTCTTTGCATACCTAATTTAAAAGACATTCCATAAGGCAATAATTATAAATGAATCTGTGTTGATGGGCATACAAGGTATAGGATGTGACCTGTATGAACATAGTGGAGCAAAGGAAAAGAGAATTATGAAACTGTATGGTATCAAAGTTTTTGTATACTACTGAAATTATTTAACATTAATCTGAACTTGATTATAACAGAGATTATAGATTAAATTACATATTATAACTATTTATAATTTAGGATATTGATTGTAATCACCAGAAAGAAAACTTAAAATAACTTTAAGAAATGTAGTTAAAAATGGTGTGGGATACTTAAATTGTAAAATAGAAAATATCTACATAGCATAAAATAAAGTGATACTGATTGAACAATGGAACAAAAATATATAGCACATGTAGAAAATAGTAGTGGCACCTGGGTGGCTCAGTCACTTAAGTGTCCGCCTTTGGTTCAGGTCATATTCCTAAAGTCCCAGGATTGAGCCCTGTATCAGGCTCCCCACTCAACGGGGAGTCTAATTCTCCTTCTGCCCCTCATCCCACTCAAGCTCGCTCTCTCTCTCTCTCTTTCTCTTGCTTAAAGCCCTCAAATAAATAAAAATCTTTTTAAAAAAATAATAGAAAATAGATTGCAAAATGGTAGATATAAATCCTACCTTATTAATTACATTAAGTATAAATGGATAGAAGGGTCCAATCAAAAGAAAGAGAAGGGCAGAACTTATTTCAAAAACATGATCCAACTTTATGCTCTCATAAAAAGACACATTTTATATTTAAAGACACAAGTGGATTGTATAGAAAGGTTTAAAAGAAGATACAACATTATAACAATAGAAAAGAGAACTGTAATTCTGACGTCAGATAAAATATATCTTAAGACAAATAAGTGCTGCTAGATACAAAGAATACTTTATAATGATACAAAGCTCAATCAGTCAAAAATATATAAAAATTATAAACATATAAGCACCTAACATAACAAATATGCATCTAACAACAGAGCCCCCAAAATACGTGAAGCAAAAACTGACAGAATTGAAGAGAGAAATTAATGACTCAACAATAACATTTGGAGACTTTAATACCCTCCCGTCAGTAGTGGATAGAACAACTAGACAAAATGAAATAAAAGAATTAAACAACACTGTTAAACAACTAGACCTTTAGAAAACTCCACCCAACAACAGAAGAATACATATTTTCCTTCTCAAATGCACCTGGAACATTCTATAGGACAAACTATATGTTAGTCTATTAGACAGGTCTCAGTAAATTTTAAAATATCAATATTATACAAAATATGTTTTCTAAACCAAATGGCATGAAATAAAAAATCAAACAAAAAACTAGACTCCTAAATATAGAGAACAAACTGGTGGTTGCCAGAGGAGAAATGGATGGGGGGATAGGAGAAATAGGTAAGAAAAGATTAAGAGTACACTTATCATGAGGAGCACTGAGTAATGTAGAAAATTCTTGAACCTTTATACTGTACATTTGAAACTAATAAAACATTGTGTTCAGTATTTTTAAATTTAACAATTAATAAATTTTAGGGACACCTGGATGGCTCAGTTGGTTAAGTGTCCGACTAAGATACAACATAGAAACAGCGACTTGAAAAACACCTGGGGCACACAGGAGGGAGGATTATGTATATATTTCAGAGTGCATCCTGGAAAGGCAGAGTTCACAGAAGGAATTCTCCAGGAAAAAAGGAGCTGACAGGTGCCTTCTCTCCCCAGCACCACTCATCATAAACACAAGGCTACTTGGGGAAAATAGCATAGCACTGGAACTTGCTACCTAACTTCCTTGCACTGCGCCCTGCCCCCCAACTTCAATGGACCCACCCTTCCCAGTCACAGTTGGCTCAGACAATCTGATACGGATCCCCTCCCCCAGAAGACTGGTGAAAATCTTGCCAATACCATGTCTTCTGATCTACATGTTTTATGAGAACACAGTCCTAGTGGTGGTGCTAAGGGCTACAGGCTCAAGCTCAGGCACACTTTGCTCAAATTGTATACTCCACCCAGGTACTCCTGGTCCTGACAGCAGTGGCAGCAGATTTCATTTCACAAGCAGACCAGTGCACCTCTTGCTAAAACTGCACATCCCACGCTGACCAGACAAAATGCTGCCATTAGGAGGCAAAGGAAGTCTCGCAAATGACTGGACTAAAAGAAAAAGCATCCAAGACACAAATGTAGAGTACAGGCAACACACATAGAAGACATCATTGATGCACCAGGTTCTGGTGAGCATGGGACACTACATGGCACTATAGAACCCTTTCTTCATAACACCATTACTTTCAAGAGTAAAGACTTAGGTGACTTTCCTAACACAGAGAAACAGACACAGAGTGAGACAAAATGAAGAGACAGAGGAATATGTCTCACATAAAAGAACAGGACAAAACCACAACAAGAGATCTAAGTGAAATGGATATAAGAAATATGCCTGATAAAGAATTTAAAGTAATGGTCAAAAAGACACTCACCGGACTTGAGAAAAGAATGGAGGACATCAGTGAGACCTTTGACAAAAAGATTTAAAAAAAAAATCAAAGATAAAGAATATAACAAATGAAATGAAAAATACACTTGATAGAATAAATAGTTGTCCAGAAGAACAAGTTAATGACCTGGAAGGAGAGTAATTGAAAACAATTAAGGTGAGTAAGTACAAGAAAAAAGCTATGCAAATTGAGAATATACTTAGGGACTTCAGTGATTCCATTAAGTAGGATAACATTCACTTTATAGCGATCCTTGAAGGAGAAAAGAGAGAAAGGGGGGGAGAAAAATTATTTGAAGAAATAATAGCTGAAAACTTACTTAATCTGGGGAAGGAAACTGATATCCAAATCCAGGGGGTGCAAAGATGCCCTAACAAAGTCAACCAAAGGGGGTCCACACCAGGACACATACTAATTTAAATGGCAAAAAAGTAGTTACAAAGAAAAAAAATTTAAAAGAAATAAGAAAAAAAAGAATACAGTTGCATACAAGGAAAACCCCAGAAGACTATCAGCAGATTTTTTCAACACAAACTTTGCAAGCCAGAATGGAGTAGTATGACATAGTCAAAGTGCTGAATGGGAAAAATCTGCAGCCAAGAATGTTCTACACAGCAAGGCTATCATTCAGAATAGAAAGAGAGCTAATGATTTTCTCAGAAAAATAAAAATTCAAGCAATTCATGACCACTACCAGCCCTACTAGAGATAGTAAAGAGAACTCTTTGAGTGGAAAGAAAACAACATAAGTAGGAGTTAGAAAGTAGAAAGCAATAAAGCAGTACAAATAACAATATCTATAAAATTCATTTGAGAGACTCATAAAAGCATGTACAGTATGACACCACACACCAAAAATATGGGGAGAGAGGAGTAAAGAGAGGGAACAATCTCAAGCAACCATCAACTTAATATAGACTACTACATGTGGATGGTTATATATAAACCGAAAAGTAATCACAAATCAAAAGCCAGTAATAGATATGCAGAAAATAAAGAGGAATCCAAATATATCACTAAACAGAACCAACAAACCATGAAAGAGAGCAAGGGAGTAAGGATCAGAGAAAAAGTACAAAAAAAAAAAAAAACGCCAAAAAGCAATTAACAAAATGGCAATAAACACATACTTATCAAAAATTACCTTGAACGTAAATGGACTAAATGCTCCAATAAAAAAACATAAGGTGACATAGTGGATAAAAAATCAAAACCCCCCTCCCCCCCCCAAAAAAAACAAGACCCATCTATATGCTGTCTACAATATACTTATTTTAGACCTAAAGACACCTGCAGATTGAAAGTCAGAGGATGAAGAACCATTTAGCATGCAAATGGATGTCAAAAGAAAGCCAGGGTAGCAATATTTATGTGAGACAAATAGACTTTAAAACAAAGACTGTAATAAGAAATAAAAAAGAACATTATATAATAATAAAGGGGACTATCCATCAAGGAGACATACAAATTGTAAATATTTATGCACCCAACATGGGACCACTCAAATACATAAAATGGTATTTAACAAATAAAGAGGAATTCATAATAATACAGTAATAGTAGGAGACTTTAACACCTCATTTACATCAATGACAGATTATCCAACAAGAAAATCAATAAGGAAACAGTGACTTTGAATGACACATTAGACCAGATGGATTTAACAGATATTTTCACAACATTCTATCCTAAAACAGTAGAATGACAGCCTTTTCAAGTGCACATAGAACATTTTCCAAAATGGATCACTTATTAGGCCACAAAACAAATTTCAACAAATAAAAAAGATCAACATCATGCCATGCATCTTTTCTCACCACAACACTATGAAACTAAAAATTAACACAAGAAAATAGCTGCACAGAGCACAATGCTTGGGGAGGCTAAATAACATGCTACCAAGCAATGAATGCATCAACCAAGACCTCAAAGAAGAAATTTAAAAAATGACGTGGAGAAAAACAAAATTGAAAGTACAGCAGTACGAAATCTGGATGTAGCAAAAGCAGTTCTCAGAGGCAAGTTAATAGCAACAGGTCTCCCTAAAGAAGCAAAAAAAAAAAATCTCAAAAAAACAACCTAATCTTATACCTAAAGGAGCTAGAAAAAGAACAAACAAAACCCAAAATGATAAAAGAAATGAAACAATAAATATCAGTACCGAAAGAAATGAGATAGAAACTGAAAAACAAAACAAAACAATAGAAGAGATAAATGAAACCAGGAACTGGTTTGTTGAAAAGATTAACAAAATTGGTAATCCTCTAGCCAGACTCATCAAAAAAAAAAGAAAGAAAAGAAAAGAAAAGAAAGAAAGAGAGAGACGGAGACAGAGAGACAGACAGAGACAAAGAAAGAAAGGACTCAAACAAAAACACAAATGAGAGAAGAAATAACTGACACCACAGATATATAAACACTTATAAGAGAATATTATGAAAAACTATATTCTAACAAATTGGACAACCTACAAAAAATGGTTAGATTCCTGGAAACAATAACCCACTAAAACTGAAACAGGAAGAAATAGAAAACATGAATAAACTGATAATCAGCAATGAAACTGGATCAGTAATCAAAAAATCTCCAACAAACAAAAATCCAGGACCAGACTACTTCACAGGAGAGTTCTACCAAACAGTTAAAGTAGAGTTAATACCTATTCTTCTCAAACTATTACAAAAAAAAAAATAGAAAGAAGAAAACTTCCTAATTCATTCTATGAGGATGAATTATCTTGATACTAAAACCAGATAAAGACACCACAAAAAAAAAGAGAACTACAGACCAACATCTCTGATGAACATCAATGCAAAACTTCTCAACAAAATATTGACAAACTGAATCCTACAATACATTAAAAAAAAAAGGATCATTCACCATGATCTGGTGGGATTTATTGCTGGGATGCAAGGATGGTTCAATGTTCACAAATCAATCAACATGGTACATCACATCAGTAAAAGAAAAGATGAAAACCATATGATAATTTCAATAAATGCAGAAAAAGCATTTGACAAAGTACGACATCTATTCATGATAAAAAAAAAAAAAAAAACCTCTCAGTGAAGTAGGTTCGGAGAGAACATACCTCAACATAATAGAGGCCATATTTGAAAAGCCCACACCAAACCTCATGCTCAATGGTGGAAACCCAGAAGCTTTTCCCCTAAGATCAGGAACAAGACAAGGATGTCCATTCTCACAGTGCTTATTCAACATAGTACTAGAAGTCCAGCCACAGCAGACAACAAAAAGAAATGAAAGGCATGCAAGTTGTTAAGGAAGAAGTAAAACTTTCACTATTTGTAGATGACAATATCATATATAGAAATCCTGAAAACTCCACCAAAAAACTAATAGAACTGAAAAATGAACTGAGTAAATTCACAAGATACAAAATCAATGTACAGAAATGTTTCATTTCTATATGCTCATAATGAAGAAACATCAATAGAAATTAAGAAAACAGTCCCATTTACAATTGCACCAAAAATAATAAAATATCTAAGAATAAGCTTAACCAAGAAAGTGAAAGACTTGTAGTCTGAAAACTATAGAACATTGGTGAAAGAAATTGAAGATGACACAAATAAATAAAAGACATTCCATGCTCACTGGTTGCAAGAACAGGTATTGATAAAACATCTATATTACCCGAAGCAATATACAGATTTAATGCAACCCCTATGAATACACCAAAAGCACTTTTTCACAGAGCTAGAACAGATAATCCTCATATTTATATGGAACCACAAAGACCCTGAAGAGTCAAAATAATCTTGAAAAAAGAAAAACACAATGGAGGACATCACTATTCCAGATTTCAAGCTATGTTACAAGGTTGTAGTCATTAAAATGGTGTGGTGCTAGAACAAAATAGACACACAGAGAGGGTGTGGGAGGCTCAGTTGGTTAAGCATTTGACTTTGGCTCCGGTCATGATCCCGGGGTCCGGGGATGGAGCCCGTGCCAGGCTCCCTGCTCAGTGGGGAGCCTGCTTCTCCCTCTTCTTCCTTCTTGTTCTCTCTCTCACTGTCTCTCTGTCTCTTTCTCTCAAATAAACAAATAAAATCATTTAAAAAAAACTAGACGCACAGATCAATGGAATAGAAAGAAAACAAAGATAAACCTACAATTCTAAGGTCAATTAATCTTTGATAAATAAAGATGTCAAGAATATGCAATGGGAAAGAGACAGTCTCTGCAATAAAATATGTTGGGAAAACAAGACAGCCACGTGCGCAAGAATAAAACCAGACTGCTTTCTTACACCATCACACACACACACACACACACACACACACACACACACACACACAACCTCAAAATAGATTAAGAACCTAAATATGAGGAAAAAAAATTAAAAGCAACCTACTGAATGGGAGAAGATATTTACAAATGATATATCTGATAAAGCATTAGTTTCCAAAGTGCATAAAGAATGTATAAAACTCAATATGACCAAAAAAATAATCCAATGAAAAAAATGGGCAGAAGTCATGAACAGATATTTCTCCAAAAAAAAAAAAAAAACCATTCATTCAGATGGCCAAACAGACACATGAGAGAAAAAAAATGCTCAAAATCACTCATCATCGGGGGAAAAAAAACCCACAGTGAGATATCACCTCACATTTGTCAGAATGGCTAAAACCAAAAACACAAACAACGTGTTGGCGAGGATGTGGAGACAAAGGAAACCTCATGCACTGCACTGTTGGTGGGAATAAAAAGTGGTGCGGCCACTATAGAAAATGGTTTTGAGTTTCCTCAAAAAATTAAAAATAGAACTACCCTAAGACCCAACAATCATACCACCAGGCATTTACCTAAATAGGAAACATGAATTTAAAGGGATATATGCATCCTATGTTTATTTATTTGCAATAGACAATCTATGGAAGCAACTCAAGTTCCATCAATAGATGAATAGATAAAGAAGATGTGATACACACACACACACACACACACACACATACACACTGGAGTACTATTCAGCCAGGAAAAGGGAATGAAACCTTGCCATTTGCAACAACATGGATGATTGTGGAGACTATAACTTTAAGTGAAGTTAAGCCAGAGAAAGGCAAATGCCTTACAATTTCACTCATTTGTGGAATTTAAGAAACAAGAGAACAAAGGGAAAAAAGAAACAAACAAAAAAATAGATTTTCAACTATAGAGAACAAACAGATGGTTACCAGTGGGACGGTGGGTGAGGGAATGTATGAAATAGGTGACGGGAATTAAGAGTACACATATTTTTATGAGCACTGAGTAATATATGGAACTGTTGAATCACTACATTCTTCACCTGAAACTAATATAACACTTTACACTGGAATTAAACTTTTTTAAAAATCTGGAAGAGCAAATATTGGAGAACCAGCAATATTTCAAACAAGAGTCATAAAACAATATTTATCTTTCTGGGAAAAAACTTTTTAACCTTTGTATTTCAAATGAATTAATTCAAAAAGTGGAAGCTAGCACAAGAATGGGCAAAAATAAAACCATATATCTGATACAGGATTTGTGTGTAAAATATATTAAGAGGTCTTCCAATTTGACAATAAAAAATACGGATAACTCCAATTTTAAGAGCAAGCAAACTATTTGAATATACATTTCTCCAAATGTATACAAATAGAATAGCAAGTAAGCATAGAGAAAGATGCTTGGTATCACTAGTCAAGTGCAAATGCAAATAAAAATCACGCTTTATGCCTGTCATGATAGCTAGAATCAAAATCATAAGCCTTAGGGAGGTTGTGGAGAAACTAGAACTTAATACCTTGTTAGTGGAAATGTAAGATAGGGTAGAACTTTGGAAAACAGTTTGCAAAGTTCCTCCAAATGCTAAACATAGCATTACCACATGACTCAGTAACTCCACTCTTCGGTATATTTCCAAAGAGAATTGAAAACATATGTCCACACAAAAACCTACACACAAATGTTCATAGCAGCATTGCTTATAATAGCCCAAAATAGAAACAACCCAAAATGTCTGTCAACTGATCAACTGATAAACCAAGTGGCATATCCATACAACGGAATATCAAAGTATAGATACATTCTACAACATGGATGAACCACATTAGAGAAGGGAAAGAGCAGACATGAAAGACCACACACTTATATGAAATGTCCAGTATAAGCAAATCATAAGAACAGAAAGTAGATTAGTGGTTGCCAGTGCCTGGGGGAAGGAGGAAATGGTAAATGACTGCTAATAAGTACAGAGTTTCTTTTTGGATGATAAGTATGTTCTGGAATTAGATAGTGGTGGTGGTTGCACAACTTTATGAATATACCAAATCCCACTGAAATGTATACACCAAAGGAGAAGGAATGTAAATAGAATGTGATTGCATCTCAATAAAAGGAAAAAATGCGATAATAAACATTTTTGTACATGTATTGCTACATACTAGGTGGTTCTTTCCAAGGGAAGATTCCCAAATGTGCGATCGCTGTGTCAATGTTATAGACGGTGATTTCCCTAATTTTTGATATTGCCAGGCTGTTTTCCAAAAGTGGCACATTACCTTATACTCATAGCAACAACATATCGGTGGGTTCCTTTCTCTGAATTCTGTTTTGCTCTTTTTAATTTTTGCCAAGCTGATGTATGAAGACAGCATCATTATTTAGACTCCATTTCCCCGATTCATTCAGCTTCTTTTCATACTGATGTGTATATGGATTTCCCCAACAATGAACTGTCAGAATGTCTCTGTTGCCTCTTTTTCTACTAGATTTTTTGTCTTTTCCTTAACAATAGGTCTTTGTACATCTGATGTATTACCCTTTATATATCTTACACATTACAGACTTTAACCCCTTTCATTTATGATGCCTATATCTTTAAATGTCCATTTATATTATTACAATATCGTTTGAATAATCTGTAAAATAAGAAATAAGCAACACTACTTCATACTTCCTCTTTCCATGAACGTTCATATCTTCCCATGTCCTGCTCTCAAAATAAAAACCATCCAAAAAGAAAGTCCTCCTCTTCCTACCACCAAATACAGCAACCTGACTGAACCTGTACCTATATGTGCTGCCCCTTAAAAATCTCGAATCAGCCAACCAGTCTCTCTTGGGATCCAAGGGCCCTCATCCTCTTGTATAGCTCCTTAAAATTTGAATTCAAAACTTTGGCTTTACACCATCACTTACCATGACCAGAACTTTATTGGTGTCAAAAAAAAAATGCTAGGTGAATTGAATTAACAGGTTTGGGTCAAGACAGATTAAGAATTGATCAAAAATAAGTCAGTTTCCTGAAATTACTGAGACTAGATTAATCTGGTCTAGTCAAAATTCTAATACAGTGTTTCTGTATTCACATTTTTTAGTCTCGGGACCTCTTTACCCCCTTAATAATGTACACCCAGAGGCTTCTGTGTAGATGATGTATATCTATCAACTTATACTGTATTCAAATTAAAACTAATTTTTAAAATATTCATTATTTTTAAATAACAATAAACCCATTTCATGTTAGCATGAATAAATATTCCACGGAAAGGGGTGCCTGAGTGGCACTGTTGATTGAGTGTCCAATTCTTGGTTTTGTCTCAGGCTGTGATCAGTTCCACATTGATGGAGTCGGCTTGAAATTCTCTCTCCCTCTCCTTCTGTCCCTCCCCATTCTCTCTCTCTCTCTCTCTCTCTCTCTCTCTCTCTCTCATATAAAACAAATAAATCTAAAAAAATAAATCTTTAAAATATATACTTCATTAAAAAACTATATTTTCCAAACCAATTAGTGAAAATGTGGCATTGTTTTGTATTTTTGTAAATCTCTTTTATGTCTTGCTCAACAGAAGACAATTGGGCTCTTGTATCTTTACTGCATTTAATCTGTTGCAATATATTGCTTGTTTCAAGTAGGTGAAGTAGATCCAAATTCACATAGATATGTAGTTGGCAAAGGGAGAGTATTTTCATTACCTTTTTAGGTAACTGTGGACATTCTTCCTCTGTACTACATCTAAACTTGCCAAATAGCAATTTCTTAAGTTTTAGTTGCAATGTGGAATCTGAAATCATGTCAGTGTACTTTTTAACTCTGTTATATAAAAACCTACTGTTGTATCTTGCATGATTGTGTAACACCATGCCTTATTAGTATTCAGAAAAGTTGATTCACTAAGGTATGGAGATTTTCTAAATTTGACACATTTCATCCTACAAATATTTTTAAATAACATTTGTCAATATCATCAGTGATTTTACCTGAAAATTCTTTAAGTTTTGTGAATTATTAAGCTCACAGTGGTAGATACGAGTTTCCAAAAATTCTAATTTTCACTAGAAAGCTAAAATTGTATTATTGGCAACAAATACAGTCAGAGATTATTTCCTTGGGAGTAACAGACTCACTGCATTCCTTTTTAAGAAAAAGCCTACCAAATACTTAAGTTAAAATAACTAGTCTATTAATCATTCTTTTAAGTAAAAATGATGTTCCATGAAAAAGAGCTGCTAATTCAGCTGGCAACTCACTGGTTGTGGGCTTTTTTTTAAAATGTTCCAAATTTTTATTTAAATTCTATCCAGTTAACATACACTGTGATATTAGTTTCAGGAGTAGAATTTAGTGATTCATCACTTATATATAACACCCAGCTCTCATCACAAGTTCTCTCCTTAATGCCCATCACCATTTTACCCCACCCACATCCACCTCCCCCCAGTACTCTTCAGTTTGTTCTCTCTAGTTAAGAGTCTCATGGTTTGCTTCTCTCTATTTTTTTCTTTCCCCGATGCTTATCTGTTTTGTTTCTTCAATTCCACATGAGTGAAATCATGTGTCTTTCCCTGACCGACTTATTTCACTTAGTCTAATACACTCTAGCTCCATCCACATTGTTGCAAACGGCAAGATTTCATTCTTGTTATGGCTGAGTAATATTCCATTTTACATATATACCTCATCTTTATCCATTCATCAGTTTTATACCCATTTTTTTCAAGACTACCATTGAAGTTGAATATGCAGTAGAAGGTATTTTTGTGTACTTCTCAATTTGTCACACAGAGTATGAAAAAGATATGTAACCAAGGTTTGAGATTTCATAAAACCAAATTAATAATTTTTACTTCTTAATCCAGACATTTTTAAGGTAAGCTGGCTTTCTTTTTTAACTGTGAATGTAAATGGTGATAAAAAAAATACAGTGACTGCTACTACTCTGCAGTTCCCTGTTACCATCAGGGCAAATATCTACACAGTTGTTCCATGCTTGTTCCATGAGATTCAAAAGAGTAGTTTGTTTCCCAGCTCTCACACAAGAGAAGCCATCTTCAGTGATCATGGATCTAATACAGATGAATACAAGCAAAACATAGAAGTCCAATGTCCATTTATAAGCTAAAAGTAGAATTTTGCAGGCAAGTTATTAATTCAACCTTCGTGCTTACCACAACAGCTTTAACACAAAATATAATTTGCTGGAAGGTGGCAGTGCCACAGCTTATTTCACTGACTTTTTAGCCAGCCGTCATTCAGCAAAGTCAACTGTGCAAGGCTTTATTTTTCCTAAGCTATTGTGTGTACTATTCCGGCCTATGCAATATGATCATTTATTCTGTAAGATACTCCTGTGGCTTTCTGATTTCTAGTTTGAAAAGCTGTAACAACTTTTAGTTTTTAAAGGAACTCATCATGAGGTGCCTTGGTGGCTTAGTCAGCTGAATGCCTGACTCTTAGGTTTTGGCTCAGGTCGTGGTCTCACGGTTTTGGATGTGTGCCCCATGTCAGGCTCCATGCTCAGCAGGAAGTTTTCTTCTGCCCATCTCCCTCTCCCTCTCTCTCTCTACCCGCCCCCTGCACACACACATGTGCTCGCTCGCTCTCTCAAATAAATAAATAAATCTTTAAAAGAAACTTAAAATATTCTATTGCTTTATCTCTGAACCCTGAATGATAGATCCAAAAATGATGCCACCATTACTAGCACTATAATATGATTTGCATTTTTTTTCTGTAGCATTAAACACTGTAAAGAAAAATTCTTATTCTATGAACTGAGGAGGAAATAATTTTCATCATATTTTCACTTATTTATGGTTTCAATCAACTTCTTTGAATTAGATTTTTTTCTTTCATGAGTGAGAGAACACCCTTATATATCAATTTATTCTTATCTTTTTTTAAATTTATTCTTATTTTATACATAGATGGTACAGCTGAGAAATGGTACATAAATGGTACATTAAATGGTACTATAAATGGTACATTGAGAAAAATCTTCTAATCTCCCTTTTTAAAATTCAATGATCCATACTTAAATATAACAAAAATACATTATAAATAGATTTCATTCCACTGTAAAGATATAAAATTCTAAAAGAATAAGAGTTTTAATAGAATTATAAAATTAGGAAAAGGTTTCAGAAAAATTAAAATATGATTGAAACAAAAGACAAAAGTATGCTTACCTTTTTTTGTATTTCTGTGTAGAAAACTTGAGGTTTCTTTTCCTTCTTTCTTTCACTCTTTATTTCTCCCTTTCTTTCTTTTTCCAACTGATGACAATGTTATGCTATCTTTCTCTGACTTTTAGTGACATTGAACATCTTTTTTACATAAAATTTTTCATATTTTTATACATACTTTTTCATATTTTCACTAAATTTTTATGTAACTTGTTCATTTAAAAATTAGATTATCTTTTTCTTAATAACATACAAAAATTTTATCCCATGGTAATTAATCTTTTGACTTTGTTAGTTTTCTTCCCTTCAATACTGAAATTTTTTAATATTTATATAATCAAACCTGTCAATTTTTTCTTTACAACTATACATTTCTTATATTGTTTTGAATATCACCTTTATCAGAATATTATAAAACTATTCTTTAATATCCTATTCTAGTATTTTATTTTACATTTATATATTAAACTGTCTGAAATTGATGATTATTTATGGTGTTATAAATGATTGTGTTTCCTCCACATGGATAACCAGTTTTCCCAACACTGTATTAGATAAATTTTTGTCTCCCAATAAGTTGACATGCCACCTTTAACATTAATGAAGTTCCTGCAGAACACAGAACTGCAAAAACTACCAGAAACAATGAACAAAATGGCAGTAGGTACCTATCAATAATTACATGTAAATGGACTAAAAGTTCCAACCATAAGACAAAGTGTGTCTGAATGGATTAAAAACAAAGCAAAACCATCTATATTTTGCCTACAAGAGACATTTCAGACCTAAAGAAACACACAGACTGATAGGGAAGGAATGGGAAAGATTCCACACAAATAAAAATGAAAATAAAGCTGGAGTAGCAATATTTATATCAAACAAAATAGACTTTAAAACAAAGACTGTAGGGGCACTTGGATGGCTCAGTTGGCTAAGTATCTGCCTTTGGCTCTGGTCATGATCCCAGAGGCCTGGGATAGAGCCCCACATCTGGCTCCCTGTTCAGTGGGGAGTTTGTCTCTCCCTCTCTTTCTGCCCCTCCCCACCACTCACATGCATGCTTGCTCTCCCACTCTCTCTCTCTCTCTCTCTCAAAAAAAAAAAAGAATCTTTAAAAAAAAGACTGTAACAAGATGCAAAAAGGGCATTGCATAATGATAAAGGGATCAATATTTGGGAATATAATAATTATATCAATAAATAAATATCTATGCACCCAACATAGGAGCACCTAAATATATAAGTCAAGTACTAACAGACACAAAAGGAGAAACTGAAAGTAATACAGTAATATTAGAGAACTTTAACACCCCACTTACATCAATGGATAGATAAACTAGAGAGAAAATCAGTAAGAAAATGGTGGCTTTGCAATGTCCTTCAAAAGATGAATGGATAAAGAAGATGTGGTCTCTATATACAATGGATTATTACTCAGCCACCTGAAAAGATGAATACATACCATTGGATGGAACTGGAGGGTGCTATGCTGAGTGAAATAAGTCAATCAGAGAAAGACAATCATTTCACTCATATATGAAATATAAGAAATAGTGAAAAGGACCATAAGGTAAAGGAAGGAAACCAAATGAGGAAAAATTAGAGAGGAAGACAAACCATGAGAGATTCCTAACTCTGGGAAACAAAGAGTTGCAGAAGGGGAGGAGGGTGATGGGGACGGGGTGACTGGGTGATAGGCACTAAGGAGGGCACTTGATGGGATGAGCACTGGGTGTTATACTATATGTTGGCAAATTGGATTTACATTTTAAAAAATTAAAAACCTAATTGAAAAAGGACAAGTTTGGGGAAAAAAAAGAAAATGGTGGCTTTGAACAACACATTAGACTAGGTGAACTTAACAGATATAAAGAAAATGTTCTATCCAAAATAGCAGAATATACATTTTTTTTCAAGTGCACATGGAATATTCCCTGAAATAGATCACAAGTTAAGTTACAGCACAAGTCTTAATAAGTTTAAGAGGACTGAAATCATATCAAACACCATTTCCAATCAAAACAGTATGAAACTAGAAATCAAATACAAGAAAAAAAAGAACTGGGGGATAAAACACAAAAATACATGGAGGCAAAACAACATGCTATTAAACAATGAATAGGTCAATGAAGACATAAAGATAATATCAAAATACATCCTGAGACAAATGAAAGTGGAAACATAACATTCCAAAATCTATGGACTGCAGTTCTGAGAATTTATAGAAATACAAATCTATCTGAAAAATCAAGAAAAATCTCAAATAAACAAGGTAACTTTACACCTAAAGGAAATAGAAAAATAAAAGGACATACAAAGCCTAAAGCTAATAGATGGGGAAAAAATAATAAAGATTAGAGTGGAAATGAATGAAATAGAGACAAGAAAATGGAAAAGGTCAATGAAACCAAGAGCTGGTTCTTTGAAAGGGTAAAATTGATAAACCATTAGATTCATCAAGAAAAAAAAAGAGAGCCCAAATAAATAAAAAATAAAAAGAAGTTACAACTGACACCACAGAAATACAAAGGATTATAAGAGACAACCACATATAACACTGTATGTTAACTATAGTGGACTTAAAATAAAACAAAGAGACTACTACAAACAATTATATACCAATGAATTAGAAAACCTAGAAGAAATAGATAAATTCCTAGACCCTTACAATCTTCTAAGACTAAATCATGAAGAAGTAGAAAATCTGAACAGACTGAATACTAATAATGGATTTGATTCAGTTGTTAAAAACTGCCAACAAACAAAAGTTCAGAACCAAGTGGCTTCACAGGTGAATTCTACCAAACATTTAAAGAAGTATTAATGCCTGTCTTCCTCTAACTATTCCAGAAAAAAAATGAAAGAAACACTTCCAAATGATTTCTACAAAGTAATATTATGCTGATACCAAACCAGATAAAGACACAAAAGGAAGAGAAGAAAGAAGAAAGAAAGAAAGAAAGAAGAAAGAAAGAAAGAAAGAAAGAAAGAAAGAAAGAAAGAAAGAAAGAAGAAAGAAAGAAAGAAGAAAGAAAGAAAGAAAGAAAGAGAAAGAAAGAAAGAAGAAAAAAGAAAGAAAGAGAAAGAAAGAAAGAAAGAAAGGAAGAAAGAAAGAAAGAAAGAAAGAAAGAAAGAAAGAAAGAAAGAAAGAAAGAAAGAAAAGAAAAGAAAACAAAAGAAAACAAAAGAAAGAATTACAGGCCAATATCCACAATAAACAAAGATGTAAAAATCCTTAATGTAATACTAGCAAGCCGATTTCAACAATACATTAAAAGGGTCATACATGATGATCAAGTGAAATTTATTCAGGGATGCAAGGATGGTTCAACTTCCACAAGTCAATCAAAATGATATACCATATTAACAAACTGAAGGATAAAAATCATACTGTCACCTCAATAGTTGCTGAAAAAGCATTTGACAGAAATCAACATCCATTTATAAGAAAAACTCTCAACAAAGTAGCCATAGAAGGAACATGCTTCAACATAATAAAGGCCACATATGACAAACCCACAGCTAACATCACAATCAGTGGTAAAAAACTAAAAGCTTTTCCTCTAAGACCAGGAACAAGATCATACCCACTTTCATTCAGCATACCATGGAATCTCCCTCTACCTCTGTTCCCCCCACTCTCTGGCCTGTGTGCACACATGTGCTCTTGCTCTCACTCTCTCTCTCTCCGAAAAGAAAAAAGATAGTCAAATAATCTATAACAAAGGAGGCAAGAATATACAATGGAGAGAAGACAATCTCTTCAATAATAGTATTTTGAAAACTGGATGGCTACATACAAAAAATAAAACTGGACCATTTTCTTGCACTATATACAAAAATAAGCTCAGAATGGATCAAAGACTAAAATGTAAGGCCTGAAGCCACGAATTTCCTAAAAGAAAACAGAGGCAGTAAGCTCCCTAAAATAGGTCTTGATGATTTTTTTCAATTCAACACCAATAGCAAAAGAAACAACAGTAAAAATTAACAAATGATACTACATCAAACTAAACAGCTTTTGCACAGTGAAGGAAATCACCAAGAAAGTGAAAAGTTCCCTACTGAATGAGAGAAGACATTTGAAAATCATATATCCGATAAAGGATTAACATCCAAAATATATACACAATTTATACAACTTAATACCAAAAAACACTAATGATCCAACTAAAAAATAGGCAGAGGACATGAATGGAGTTTTATCAAAGAAGATATACAGATGGCCAACAGGTACATGAAAAGACGCTCTCCATCGTTAGTCATCAGGGAAATGCAGATCGAAACCATAATGAGGTATCACCTCACAACCACTAGAATGGCTAGTATCAAAATGACTAGAAATAACAAGTGTTGGTGAGGATGTAGAGAAGAGGGAGCCCTTGTGCACTGTTGGTGGGAATGTAAAACTAGTGTGGTCACTAGTGCGAAACATTACGGAGGTTCTTCAAAAAATTAAAAAAAGAACTACCATATGGACCCAGCACTTCCACGTTTGGGTATTTGTTTGAAAAAAATAAAAACACTAACTCAAAAAGTTATATGCACCCCCTCCACCCCCTTTGTTGAAGCATTGTTGGAGAGCTAAGATATAGAACAATAATGTGTGTCTACCTTGGAGGAATGGATGAAATAATCGCTACACACACACACACACAGACACACACACACACTGGGATGTTACTCAGCCATAAGAATAAAGTAAAATAATGCCTTCTGTGAAAACATTGATGGACCTAGAGGGCACTGTGCTAAATGAAATACGTCAGACATAGAAAGACAAATGTCATGTTATTTCACATACGTGCCATCTAAAAAAATCAAAACAGGTGAACAAACAAACAAAAAAAGAAACAGACTAAAAAAATACAGAGAACAAACGGGTGGTTGCTAGAGGGGAGGTAGTTGGGGATGGGAAAACAGGTGAAAGAGAGGAAGAGGTGCAAATTTACAATTATACAACAAATAAGTCATGGGGACGTAAAGCACAGCATGGGGATCGTCAAAGTAGAGTCAAAAGTGTTGTAATAACTTTGTATTGTGACCCGTGGTACGTAGACTTGTTGTAGTCACTATTTTGTAATGTACATAAATGTTGAATTACTGTGCTGTACCCTTGAAGCTAATATAACGTTGTATGTTAACTGTTCTCCAACACAAAATAATTAACTAAAAGTTCCTTGGGGCGCCGGGGAGGCTCAGTAGGTTCAGCGCCCAACTCTTGATTTCAGCTCAAGTTATGATCTCAGGGTCTTGAGATCGAGCCCTGTGTCAGGCTCCCCACACAGCGTGATGTCTGCTTCTCCCTTTCTCTCGGCTCCCCCCTCTGCTCTCTCTCAAATAAATAAATAAATAAAATTTTCTTTTAAAAAAAGTTCCTTCATACACTTGGATCTTTGGATCTCTTTCTTGACTTTTGAATTTGTTCCGTGTATTTGCCCATTCCTGTGCTCAACTCACACGGTAATTCATAGTAAACCTTAACATATAGGGTATATCCCTGGTCACTAATTCATTATCCAAATTTTCTTGTCAGACCTCTTGCCTTTATTTATCATAAAAATATTAGACATATTTTGTCTAGTTAAATAAAAGCTAGTGTGATTTTGTTTAAAATTGCATTAAATTTATGTATTAATTTGGGAAGAATTATTGTTTTATTTATTCATTCATTCATTTATGTGTTATTGCCTTATTTGTCAGGTTTTACATTCTGCTCATTGATAAAATATTATGGTTTTTAAAAATATAGGTTATTTTTGTTTTTTTAATCTTTGGGTATATTATCATTTTTGTTTCAGTGCATAAGATTTTTCCTCCTTATTTTTATGCCAAATATCTTGTTCAGTAATAACCTTGGTATTGAGTCTCTTGGATTTTCTGTGTATATAAACATTTCATTTGTAAATAATAGTTCTACTTTCTTTTTTATTGGAAGGTCTTTTAAAGTGCTGAATATTAGATATGACATAAAGTGCTGAATATTAGATATGACATAAGACACATTTATCTAATTTCTGTTAGGAGGGATCCCTGGGTGGCTCAGCGGTTGAGCATCTGCCTTTGGCTCAGGGCATGATCCTGGAGACCCGGGATCGAGTCCCACATCGGGCTCCCTGCATGGAGCCTGTTTCTCCCTCTGCCTGTGTCTCTGCCTCTCTCTGTGTCTCTCATGAATAAATAAATAAAATCATAAAAAGAAAACAAAATAATTTCTGTTAGGAGAGATTTCTTAATATTCTGCAATGTAAGTAACTTGAATAATAGTTTCTGGGGATGCCTGGGTGGCTCAGTGGCTGAGCGTCTCCCTTTGGCTCAGGGTGTGATTCCGGGGTCCTGGAATCGAGTCCCGCATCGGGTTCCCCGCAGGGAGTCTGCTTCTCCCTCTACCTCTCTGGGTGTGTGTCTCATGAATAAATAAATAAATTCTTAAAAAAAAAAAGAATAATAGTTTCTGGTAAAGGATACTTCAGGTTTCAAAATAACAGTGTATGAATATTACAGTAGGTGTACCAGGAGATCACTAGCAAGAACACGGAAGTACTAAGGACTGAACTAATATCTGAAGATGCATGTATGTACGTCTTTAGCCTACTACTTAGTACATCTCAGAGGATGAAAGAGTGTATAACACACATCCTAGTAGCTGTCTTAAGTAGTGACATCTTCACAGGCCATGTAGCCTCTGGAAAATGCTACTGTAACTTGTGTGAGAATGATACGAGAGTCAATATTGTCATATCATTGTTAGAAAGTCGTCTTGACCTTGCAGATCCTGGAAGGGTCCCAAGAACCCCAGGGGTCCTCAGACCCCACTTTGAAAACCACTGTGACACAGGACTCCCTTTGGAGGCTTCAGGAATGCTGGATTACACTTGTCCTGAAGCTGGAGGCCGGGTAGAAGAAGAATGAAAATCCAGGCGTAGGGAACCTGGTTTTCCTACCCTTGCGAGGGCTCCTCACCAGGCCTAAGAGGCTCTGGTCTCCGAACCGGAAAAGCCTCCTAACCACTCGTGTGCCGTTGGGCCTCCTCCTGCAGCTGGAGGCTTCCAAGACAGAGAAGCCCCTCAAGGGCAGCCCCACGTCGCTCTCGCTGTCCTGCAGCTTTCCCTCTGCTCCTGGGGTACGCTCCAGGGCACTGTCAGCCTCACACATGTGCACACCATTCTCGAGATGGGTCATAAACATTTGAACTCTGTTGGCTCAGTAATGGGGACAGTTTGGCTCCAGACTGTGCTGAACTTTGCCCATTCCAGAAATATCCCACAAGACGTTCCCAAGGCACCGAATGATGCAAACCACATTTATCCACTTACCATAGACAAAAATGTGACTGGAAAGCAGGAACTCAAATTCTTGGTGAAAAAAGAAATAGCGTGAACAGTGTCCACAGCCCAAATCCTGCCTCTTTCCCTTCCTTGAAAACAACTCCTCGTGGCTTATGACCGACTGGTTCGGGGAGAGCCAGTGTCCCTAGCCCTGGCATCAGATGCCCGCTCTCCCTGTGCCCCCCGAGCCAAGTTGAGGTCTAGGCCCCACGTGGCGTGGGTGCCGAGGGCCCCGCGGGTGACACAGGGCGGCCAGGGACACCCCCTTGGCTCGGCCCTAGCAAGCCTTAGCATCTCCAGGGCATCGGGCACCTGTGCACTTGGCAGGGTGGCCAGGCCACAGGCCGACACTAGGCCGCAGCCCCAAGCCCCGTCCACCTCTCATTCCCAGGGAGGCTCTCTATCCGAGTGAGTTTGCCGGGACAGCCCGAACCAGGACAGACCTGGTTGCTCAAACCACAGAAGTTTATCTCCACCCGGTTCTGGAGACTTGAAGTCCAAGATCAAGGTATCTGAAGCGCTGCATTTTCTTTTTTTTTTTTTTTTTTCCTTCTTTTTTTTGGGGTTGTGTCTTCCGAGCCTTCCTCCCTGGGCTGTAGATAGCTGTCTTCTCCGTGTGACCCCACACGGCCTCCCTTCTGCGAGCTGACGGCCTCATCTCTCTTCTATGAGGACACCAGTCAGATCACATTAGGGCCCACACACATGACCTCATTTTAATTTAGTTACCCCTTCAAAGACCTTTTCTCCAGATACAGCACTGAAAATCAAGGCTCAAGCGATTTTGTGGGGCAGAACATTGGCCCCCACATTTTTCACCGTGGGCCGGGCAGCCAGCACGTGGACCTTATTCACCTCTAAATCCCTCGCACTTAGCAAAGGGTCCTGGCGTGCACCAGTGGTTCAGGATATATTTACTGAAAATATGAAAGTTTTCCAAGTGTTCACTTGTACATCCACCGGCAGTACAGAGATGAAAAATAATAAAACCAGGGTACCTGGGGGGCTCAGTCGGTTAAGCACATGCCTTCAGCTCAGGTCATGATCCTGGGGTCCTGGGATCGAGTCTCACATCAGGATCCCTGCTCAGCAGGAAGTCTGCTTCTCCCTCTGACCCTCCTCCCTCTGTGCGCTCCCTCTCTCTCAAAATTAAATTAAATTAAATTAAACAAAATAAAGAAAAATAATAAAACCAAAGCATCCTATTTTGAATCAACTTAGTTCTGTAATTGCATGATAACAAATAATAACAAATAACAAGTTTGTATTTTCATACAAAGGACCCCAAAGCATTAGAGCCAAAGATCATTACATGATGGAATTAAGTCACAAATTATTTTCTTGGTGGTAACAAAATAATCCTATGAATTTGCTTAATTTATTTATTTTGCCCTTATTTTAAAGATAAGAGAACTAAATAAAATTTTAAAGTATCATGTTCAGAACGGGGTTTAGGACTGACTGACGACGTTGCTAACCCAGTAAAGTGTAGTTTAACTGCGCCATGCATGGACTACAGACTTCCATGCTGATAAGTAATTTGCGTGTGAGCTCACACTTTCACAATCCACACAGCATGTGCAGATTAAAGGAAAATGTTTTTTTGGTCAAAATTTCCCCACATATGCTATCACATGATTCAATTTCTTATGTAAATGAACTCCTTTAAAGCATAAGTGCTCAAAGCAGGAAATTAAGCAAATCTGGTGCAAGTTTTTTCTCTTTCCCTTCCTCTAAATAGAAAAAAAAAAAAAACGGATGCTTCTCAAGGCGTACAGCAAAGTCAGGACATTTATATCTTCTATTCCATGAACTCATAACATCTGCATCTGCATCTGGAGTTATATGGCCTCTGTATCTAAACTGAAAGTCATCCGCACATTGTATCTGGAAAATGATTCATCAAAAGGAAAAGTACTGCAAAATGTAGCCGGCTTCTTAAAGGTCATGGAAAAAAAAGAAGAAAAAAAAGAATTAAAAAAAAAAAAAGAAAAAAGAAAAAAAAAAAAAAGATGTCCTGAACTCCGCAAGATTGACCAGAAGCTTAAGATGTCCAGGATTTTTGTCTGCTGATTTTATTCCTCTTAAATACTTAGGGAGTCCTAAAATACCTCCACTGGGAGCAACACAGAGAAACAGGAATAGCAGCATTGTGCCGGCCTCGGTGGGCTGTCCTGTTTCACAGAGCAGCCCGCAATCTCTTGTGCCACATTCGGGGAAAAGCACAATTTTAGGAAATGCAAACAACCTGAAACCCACTGACCTACAGATAACCTATTCAGCAACAATGAAACTTGAAAAAAAAAGATTTCATTTAAAAAAAAAAGGAAAAGGGAAAAGAAATTTGTTTTTTAAAATATGCTTCCCTATTTCAGTGACTAAGTTGATGAAGTCTCCGAGATTTCAGATCCCCCCACCTTTCTGGGTCTGCTCTGGTTTTGAAGCCTTGGACGGCGGTTAGCAAGTAGCGTCCAAGTGAGAGCTCACACTGCGGCTCTGCGGGGCAGGAGACCCCCGGGCACAGCCTGCACACGCCGGGTCGGAGCAGCAGAGGGGCGAGGAGTGACGAGTCGCCTCACACGCATAGAGGCTCATCCTCAAGGTCGAGGGCTACGAGCTTAGCCGTTGAGTTAACGACACCCAGAAAATCAGGATGGAGCTTGCAGGACTTTTCCAGCTAAGCCATATTCTTGGAGAAAGAGGCAGCGGTACCTCCTACGTGCAGATCACAGAGACAGGTGCAGGCAAAAGAAATGAAGGAAATTCAGATACCTTGCGGAGTTCTAAGAATCTGCCCTCTGCCTTAGAGAAAGGTCGATGGCCAGATGACTATTCATCTGAATTTTATTCCTAACAAAAAGTATTTGAAAATCTTATTTTCACATTCAAACTGTGATATCCTAAAAAAAAAAAAAAAAAAAGCAGGAAAGCTTTGATTTTTTTGTTTTTGTTTGTTTGTTTAGTTGGCTGGGTTTTTTGAGTTCTTTTCTTTTTTTCTTTGAAACAGAGGAAATCGTTTTGAAAATAAGGAATTTAGGAAACACTCATCAAGGTACTAAAGGCAAAATGAGGGAGGCAGCCTGGGATCTTGGGATAACAACCTTGAATAATACCCAGTGTTTTTCTCTAAGTCAAAATGGGAAAATATAAGAATTTTTAAACAAAGTCTTTTTACATGAGAGGGATTGAAGTAGGTCAACAGAACAGAGAAGACACTGAACGAACAATCGTTGGTTGTATGGTCAGAAGCCAAATAGAGTAGGACAACAGATGGAGGAGCTGCCTCTACGCCTTCCACTGCATGATGGAAGCCCATTGCCAGTGACCCCTTCACCTCTCCAGGAGGTCATCTCTGGGGAAACAAGTGTGGGAGACCTGACCCAGCCGGACAGCCACCCCAAGAAACAGCCCAGTGCCACGGGACCGGTGCTGAGCGGTGCCCATGACCTCCATCCCCTACTTCTAGTCTTGAACTAGCCTGCCCTATCTACACCTCATAAAGATATTGCCTTAAAGGAGGGACCCTTGGGCATACATTCTCATTTTAAAATGAAGATTAAGAACCAAACATTATATGTTCTCATTCATTTGGGGAATATAAATAATAGTGAAAGGGAATAGAAGGGAAGGGAGAAGAAATGGGTAGGAAATATCAGAAAGGGAGACAGAACATAAAGACTCCTAACTCTGGGAAACGAACTAGGGGTAGTGGAAGGGGAGGAGGGCGGGGGGTGGGGGTGAATGGGTGACGGGCACTGAGGGGGACACTTGACGGGATGAGCACTGGGTGTTGTTCTGTATGTTGGCAAATTGAACACCAATAAAAAATAAATTTATTATTTAAAAAAATAAAATAAAATTTTGAGAAACTTCAAAAAAAGAACCATTTTATAAGCTTGGAATTGCAAAATAGGCTCTGAATATTATTTTAAATGAGAAACACTATCAAGTCAGAAAGGAGAAGACAGGGAGATGTGTGCACATTCCATAATAAACTCATGTATATATTCTAAGTGGTTTATATGTGATTGCTAGACATTTTGTGATCAATACCTCACAGATACCAATAAGACTCACTTTTATAAACTCCAACCCATCGTTCCAAGTCTCTTCATATGTGTGCCAGAGGGCCTCCGGGGTTGGAAAGCCAAGCTTGACGGTAGAGGATCTGATGACCTCAGCCCCCTCTGTGCCTTCATTACTGTTGGCTCTAAGAAGGTTTCCCCACTCACGGGAAAATTACTAGTTTTCAGTTCTAGTTCCTTTGAAACTTTTTCACTCTCTCTCTCTCTCTCTCTCACACACACACACACACACACTCAAAAGACTAAGAACAATAAAGACTAAGAATCGATATGACACTACTAATTCCCACTCTTCCTCCTCTTATCTTTCAACTTCCATTTTCTTCACTCATTCAAAGTAAAATTTCCAAAATATCACGCATCCCAGGTTGGGGACAAAGAGCAAGAGAGAAGATAGAGGTCATCAAGCTTTGTCAAAGACCTAAGAAACCAGCTCTCATTCTGTCATCGTCTTAGATTAGGGTCACACAGCCTCTCCTAAACCTGCCTTGCCCCACAGCCAAGATGGAAGACATGCATGCGCACCAGGTTTTATATGAAATATCTTAACAATCCTTGGGGCATGGGGGAGGAAATTACTTGCACCGTGAAAAAGTGGCCTCACTGAAGACAGAGGAAAGGCCAGGGAATGTTTTATAGTAAAGTTTATAACAGAACATTTGAGTGGTGAAGGGCTATTTGTGCAGCCTCAGGGTGTACTGCTAATAAAAGTGCTGGCTAACCTGCTGTTTTTAAGTTCCACAGACCTATGATGTCAGAATTCATTACGCACACAAGGGCTATTTACGGCCTCATAAACTTGTAGACAAGGAAATTGTTGGTGAAAAAAATGGTTTCCAAAGCTGAAATGCAATCATTCATTCGTCAACTCGCTGAGGACCATCAGGTCTATCTCCAAGGACTTACTCCCACCTGTGTCCTGAGTAGTAAGATCCTTTCTGCCCTGGTTCCATTTTGAATATTTGGAATTTTTAATTCCAGATTTTGAATATTTATGTGACATCTGAGCCACAGTTGGGCCGGGGTGTGTATCTCTAGGGGAAAGATGCCCATCCATGTCCCAGTGCCTACAGCCTGTAGACACCATGTGGCGAAGGTGAGAAATGAAGAGGAAGGGGACCAGAGACAGAAATCTTCATCTTAGGTCCTACTGGCATGGGGGATGCAGATGGCCCCACATCAAAGTTAAGTTTTTAAAACTTCGCTTTGACTGACAATATGAGAGACACAGCACCCAAAACTGCCTGGCACGTGGTAGCCACTCAATACGTATATATATGTATGTATATAAACATTTGCTGAATGAATGATAAGCAAGGAAGAGGCCTTCTCTCTTCTCCAGCCTAGAGTAATGAGTCTCAACACCACTTTTTCTGGGAGAAAGTGTGTGCCTTCCTCAGCCCAGTGCAGGAACCATACGCAAGAGCACTGAAACATTTTCCCTATTTCAGCAAAAATATTCCTCTCTGCTAAACGAGTATCCTACCACTGCATGTTTTTTCCCTTTGTATGAGAAGCTGATTACTTCATACTCAACACCCATTTCGGGTTTATTTTTATTATTCCATTTATTTAAACTTAAAAACAAAAACAAAAACAAACAAACAAACAAACAAAAAAACAGTTCATCCATCTTTCCCATGCCATACTCCCCACTTCCGGCAACCACCAATCTGTTCTCTAAATCCATGAGCTTATATTTTTGTTTGTTTGGTTGGTTTTAAATTTCACATATAGGAGAGATTATATGATACTTGTCTTCCTCTGTCTGACCTACTTAGCATATACTTTCTAGGTCCACCCATGTTGTCACAAATGGTAAGATTTTCACATTATTTTTATGGTTGAAATATATTCTACACCATCATTTCTTTATCCACTCATATATGATGGACATTTGGGTGGTTCCCATATCTTGGCTACTGCAAATAATGCTGCCAATGAACAAGAGACAGATATCTTTTTGAATTAGTATTTTTGTTTTCTTCAGGTAAATACTCAGAAGTGGAATTGCTAGGTCATGTTGTAATCCTATTTTTAATTTTTTCAGAAACCTCATACTATTTCCCACAGTGGCTGTACCAACTCACATCCTCACCAACAGTGCCTAAGGGCTTTCTTTTCTCTACAATCTCACCAACACTTGTCATTTCTGGTCATTTTGATAACAGCCATCCTAACAGGTGTGAGGTGAGATATTTTATTGTGGTCTTGATTTGCATTTCCCTGAAGATTTAACGAGGTAAAGCATATTTTCAGGTACTTGTTGGCTGCGTGTATGCTTTCTTTAGAAAAAAATCTATATTAGAAAAAATCTATATTTAGAAAAAATATCTATTCAGGTGTTCTGTCCATTTTTAAATATTTTTATTGAAGTATAGACAACTCACAATGTTCCATTAGCTGCAAGTGTACCACACAGTGGTTTGGCGATTCTATACGTTATGCTATGCTCACCACCAGGGTGGCTACCACCTGTCACCATATAATGCTATTACAATACCATTATACATATACCATTATACAATATAATGCTATTACAATGCTACAGTCCCTATTGCTGTATTATTTGCCCATTTTTTAATTGGAGTTTGGGTTTTGGGTTTTGGCGGGAGATTTGGGGTCGGTTTTGTTTTGGTGTTGAGTTGTAGATTTTATATATACATATTTTTTGGATATTCTATTTATTTTTTAAAGATTTATTTATTTATTTATTTATTCATGATAGACATAGAGAGAGAGAGGCAGAGACACAGGAGGAGGGAGTGAGCAGGCTCCATGCCGGGAGCCTGACGTGGGACTCGATCCCGGGACTCCAGGATCAGGCCCTGGGCCAAAGGTAGGGGCTAAACTGCTGAGCCACCCAGGGATGCCCTGTTTTTGGATATTTTAGATACCTGCCCCATATCATATGTATTATTTGCTAATATCTTCTTTCCTTTCATTTTGTTAATAGTTTACTTTGCTATGCAGCAGCTTTTTAGTTTGATATATTTCCATTTTTTTTACTTTTGCTTTTGTTGCTTTTGCCTTTGGAGTTAGGTTCAAAAACTCACTGCCAAGACCTATGTAAAGGAGTTTACCACCTATGTTTTCTTATCAGAATTTCATGGTTTCAAATCTTATGTTCAAGTATTTGATTAATTTCTTAGTTAATTTTTGTGTATGGTGCATCTTAGTGGTCCAGTTTCATCCTTTCGCATGTGGCTATCCAATTTTCCCAGCACAATTTATTGTGAACATTGTCTTTTCCACATTGTATAATCTTGGCTCTTTGTCATAAATTAATTGACCACATGTGTTTGGGTTTAAGTCTGGGCTCTCTATTCCGTTCTTTTGACCTATATGTCTGTTTTTATGCCAATACCACATTATTCCAACTACTATAGCTTTGTAATATAGTTTGAAATAAGAGAGCATGATACTTCCAGCTTTGTTTTTCCTTCTGAAGATTGTTTTTGACTATCTGGGGTCTTTAAAATTCCATACCAATTTTATGATTTTTTGTGCTATTTCTGTAAAAATGTCATTGCTATTTTGGTAGACATTGCATTGAATCTGTGGTGGCTTTGCATAGATGGACATTTTAACAATATTAATCCTTCCAATCCATGAGCACAGAATATCTTTCTATCATTTCTGGCTTCTTCAATCTCCTTCATTAAAGCCTTGTAGTTTTTAATATATAGGTCTTTCACTTCCTTGGTTAAATTTATTGTAGGTGTTTGATTCTTTTTGATGCAATTGTAAATGGTATTGTTTTTAAATTTCTCTTTCTAAAGATTCATTATTAATATGTAGAAATGCAACACGTATTTGCATATTGATTTTCCATCCTGCAACTTTACTGAATTCATTTACTAGCTCTAATAGTTTTTTGATGAAGTCTTAAGGGTTTTCTGTATATAATATAAAGTCATCTGCAAATAGTGACAGTTTGACTTCTTCCTTTGCAATTTGGGAACCATTTATTTCTTTTCCTTGTCTGATTGCTATGGCTAGGACTTCCAAAAATACATTGAACAAAAGTGGCAAGAGTATTAATGTCCTATTCCTGATTTTAGAGGAAAATCTTTCAGCTTTTTACCACTAAGTATGATGTTAGTTGTGAGTTTGTCATATATGGCCTTTATTATGTTGAGATACATTCCTTCTATACCTGCCTTGTTGAGAATTTATCATAAACGGGTGTTGAATTTGTCAAATGCTTTCTCTGCATCTGATCAGATGATCATATCCTCCATTTTGTAGTTTATCCATTGGCTGATTTGTGAAATGTGAACCACCTCTGCATCCCTGAAATAAATTTCACTTGATTATTACATATGATCCTCTTTTATCTCATGATATATGGTCCTTTTGATGTAGTGTTGAATTTGGTTTGCTAATATTTTGTTGAGAATTTTTGCATCTGAGTTTATCAGCAATATTGTCCTGTAATTTGTGTCAGGGGGGGTAGGGGGAGGCATCCTTGTCTGGTTTGGATATCAAGGTAATGCTGCTCTCATAAAATGAATTTGGAGAAGCTCCCTCCTCTTCTATTTTTTAGAAGAGTTTGTGAAAGATTGATGTCAGTTCTTCTTTGAACATTCAGTAGAATTCATCAGTGAAGCTGCCTGGTCCTGGACTTGTTTTGGAGGATGTTTTTGATTGCCAATTCAATCTCCTTACTGGTAATCGGTCTATTTGGATTTTCAATTTCATTTTGAATCAGTCTTGGTAGGTTGTATGTTTCTAGGAGTTTATCCATTTCTCCTAGGATATCCATCATCCCATACATTTTTGTACATTACATTCATTTCAGTATATTTTTTAAATTTCCTTTTTGATTTCTTCCTCAACTCATTGATTGTTCAGTAGCATGTTGTTTAATCTCTACATATTTATGAATCCCTTAGTTCTATTCATATAACTAATTTCTAGTTTCATACCATTGTCATCATAAAAGATACTTGATATGATTTCAATCCTCTTAAACTTATTAAGACTTGTTTCATGGCCTAACATAGGACTTACCTTGGAAAATACACTATGTGCACTCAAAAAGAATGTGCATTCTGCTGTTTTTGAATGGAATGTCCTATAAATATCTGTTAAGTCCATCTGGTCTAATGTGTCTTTTAAGGCTGATGCTTCCATATTAATTTTCTGTCTAGGTGATCTACCCATTGATTTAAGGGAATATTAAAGTCCCCAACTATTATTGTATTGCTTCTATTTCTCTCCTCAGTTCTGTCAATATCCGCTTTATATATTTAGGTGCTTCTACGTTGGAAGCATAAATATATACAAATGTTATACCTTCCTGTTGGATCAATCATGAAATGGGCAAAAGACATGAACAGAAATCTCACAGAGGAAGACATAGACATGGCCAACATGCATATGAGAAAATGTTCTGCATCACTTGCCATCAGGGAAATACAAATTGACCCCTTTATCATTATGTAATCACTTCTGTGTATATTATTACAGTATTTATTTTAAAGTCTATTTTGCCTGAAACAAGTATAGCTACTCCAGCTTCCTTTTGGTTTCCATTTGTGTGAAGTATCTTTTTCACTTTCACATTTACATTTCACATGGAATATCCCTTCACTTTCATGATAATTAGTTAAGAGATACACAAGATAGGGGCACCTGGGTGGCTCGGTGGGTTAAGTGTCTGCCTTCAGCTCAGGTCGTGAGCTTGGGGTCCTGAGATGGAGCCCTGCATCAGGCTCCTTGCTCAGCAGGGAGTCTGCTTTTCCCTCTCCCTTTGCCCCTCCACTCATACTCTCTCTCAAACAAATAAATAAAATCTTTTAAAAAGAGAGATACACAAGACTAAAGTGTGTAAAATGTGACATTAAAAACATAAAACATGGGGTGGAGAAGAGTAATAATTTTTTTTTTAAGAGGCAGAGACACATGCAGAGAGAGAAGCAGGGTCCTCATAGGGAGCCCAATGTGGGATTCGATCCCAGGATCAGGATCACACCCTGAGCCAAAGGCAGATGCTCAACCCCTGAGCCACCCAGTCATCCCAGTAATAACATTTCTGATTCTTTAAGTCAGGAAATAACAAATTAAGGATTATTATTTAAGATAACAAATTCCTGTATGTATCTTAAATTCATACTTCATACTTAGTGATGAAATACTAGAAACATTCTCCTTAAATCAGGGGGAAAACAAAGTACCCACTACCACCAATATCATTTACCATTGTCTAGCTGTTCTGGCCTATGCAATAAAACATGACACAGTAATAGGAGGTGCAATGTTTGGTAGCATTCCACAAAATATATTGCTTTGGAACACTATTTTTCTGGAATGTTAAACAGACTTAAACTGTATGTTTGTCTTGAGACTTCTCAAAGTTGGAAATATTCTGATGTTTGCTATGAGTGTCCAAGAAGGGACACATTATTCAGCATCTCCCAATGTTTTAAATATTGTTTTTCACTCAAATGATTTGATAAGTCTTGTGTTCCTTGGAACATTTTTTTTTTGGGGGGGGGAGGAACTCTGGCTCCATTTGTTTCTTATCCTCAAATATTTTAATTTATATATTTAGTTGAATATCTAGTTGAATTCTCTGAATTAAAGTAATAAATAAGAATGAAGATTGTTTTTTCTTAAAAGACTTATTTCATTTATTCATGAGAGACACAGACTGAGAGAGAGAGGCAGAGACACAGGCAGAGGGAGAAGCAGGCTCCTCGCAGGGAGCCCAATGTGGGACTCGATCCTGGATCCCAGGATCACAACCTGAGCCAAAGGCAGGCAACCAACTGCTGAGCCACCCAGGCTTCCCAAGAGTGAAGGTTTTAAGGGTACCTGCCTAGCTCAGTCAGAAGAGCATGTGACTCTTGATCTTGGGGTCATGAGTTCAAGCCCCACATTGGGTGTAGAGATTACTTTAAAAAAAAAAAAAAAGAAGAATGAAGACTTTAGAGTCAAAAAGAAAAAATAGGTGTGAATCCTACATCCTCTACTGACTGACTGAAGGATTGAGGGGAGATTCCTTTATCTTTCTTGAACTTGTTTTCTCATCTATAAAAGGGATATCATGATGTCTACCTTGCAAAATGCTGTTCTTATTAGTTCAAACAATATATGTAAAATTGTTTACCCTCATACATATTTTAAAATTCTAATTAAAACAACCATGAGATACCACCTCTGTTATGGAATAATCAAAGCTAGCAAAGATGCAGTGAGATGGACCCTCCCTTATCAGGTGAGGCTATAACTTGTTACAACCATTAAAGAAAGTAACCTGAGAGCTTAATCAAGAGCCTTAAAATTATTCATATTTTTTTGTCCAGTAATTTCACTTCTGGGAGAAAAATTATGACAAAGATATTTGCTGAGGTTTTTATAATAATGAAATTCTGGAAAAAATACAAATGCCTCTGGGTGATATGCTATATGTTGGCAAATTGAACTCCAATAAAAAATTAAAAAAAAAATACAAATGCCTATCAATAGGATACTAACAAAATAAGTCACATTGCAAGTACTAGATATTTGTTATTTGCTGGCCGCCCTTGTGAGATATTTCCTATTGTGTGTAGTCCTACTGGGAGCTTGCCTATCAATCCAGACATGAAGGGGGCCAGAAGCTCTCTTCTCCCCAGCAGCCATCTGACAGGGACAGCCATCTGAGTCAGACCCCCCCAATCATTGTCTGTCTCTCAAGACTCTGCACCTTGAGTTAGTGAAGAATTGTAAGTTTATAAGTTATAACCCTTTAGCTCTTTCCTGGCAAGAGGTATGTGCGTGTGTATCTGTGCGTGCATGCGTATACACAAGTGAGAGGAGAAAGACAATGGGAAAGAATGAGTGCGTGACATCAATGTTTTTCGAAGTCTTATCAGAGGAGTGTCTATCCTACTGTTTTCAGAGAAGCATCTTTTGATCCTGTAAACGATCTCAATATTCCAGATGGTGGTTATCCATTGGTTTCTGCCATTAGCTTTATGATTTCCTTCCTTCTTGAATACAGAAAGTATCTGCCATGCACCTGCTCAAACCCATCTCTTCGGAGTTTCCCACCTGATGAGTTCTATGTCCCAAGGTGCAAGCCAGAAACTCACCTTCCCAGCCACCCTTAGGCTTCATACCTGAGAATTCGATTTTGCCCATCAGACTCACTCATGTGAGAGTTGGGTTTGAGAGAGAGTAATACAAGAAACCAGGTGCCATGCATGGAATGTAGAAACTCCTCTCAGGCCAGGGTGGCCTCAGGGGCATTAATTAGTCAAGAAGACCCTAAAGTCCCATGGTAGGTATTAATGGTGCCCAGGGGTGGTGGTAAGCACGTAAGGGTTTTGCATGGCTATTTTCTGGTGGGGTTCAATTTTATTCTCGTGATGCAGCACCAGAGGCATCCAAAACTAACTCTCCTCCCAAATCAGTATCTCTAAACACCCCTTAATAAGTGTATTTTCTGCTAAATCTAGCCAGTGTGAACTCAGTTGTTTCTACATAAGAATTCAGACTAATGCATTGTTTCTTTAGCTTGCCTTACTATTTTTATTCTAGCTTCTTGAGTTAAATCATTAGCTTCCTTGCTCTCAATCTTTTTTTTTCTCTCAATCTTTCTTAATTTCTGATAATTAGTTTCAAAGCTATAAATTTCCCTTTAGGTAATGCTTTACCTGCACTTCAGGGTAGAGTGCTTTCTTGGTCATCAGCTCTCAGTATTTCATGATTTCCCTTCTGATAAGCTTTCTAATTCCATCATTATTTCATACTTTGAAAAATACACTCCCAAATGTGTTTTTTAGATTATCCTTTCTATGTCCTTGTTATAAAGGACACCTAAACTTATTGTGTTTCAGTAAGTGAATATGGTTCATAGGATGCTAATTCTTTGGAATTTTTTGAGACTTCCTTTGTGGCCTAGAACATGGTCAATTTTTGTGAATGTTCCTTATGTACTTAAAAATATATATATTTTTTTATTTTGTATTCATTATCAATAGTTTCCAAATAGAGCTCAGCTGACAGGCCACACTACATACATATGAATCACTGTTTAAAAATAGAGTGCCATACACCTCATTCTTAAATACTACATCCAAACCCCTGAGGTGACACTCTCAAATTCCTGAGCAGCATCTCAGTTAACTCTAAAATGGAAATGCTCCTACCCCACCATGCCTCCACACTCAGACTGGATCAGAGATATAGTTTCAGACAAATAGAACACTATAATTTTTAAGAGATTTCATATCTTTTCATGCTACATTTTCCTAATATTTAAAATCATCTATATTAGATTACTCTTCCTTATACTTAGCCTAAAGGTATACTTTCTATTCTATATGCATTTCCCCTTCCTTCTTTCATAAAGAATCCATATTTCATTTCTTAATCTCCTGACACATGTGAGACCCATGAGACCATGTAATTTAGGTCTCCAGAGAGGTAGCCTAAGTAGCCCCAATCAACCCCATGGTATTTGCCTATGACTGGCTTACATGCCCCATGAATGACATTCTGCTGGGCACTGTTCCTGATCCAGAGAGATACACAGGCTCTACACTGGCCCTAAAAGATGAAGAAAGGAGCACTTTCATTTCATTGTTGGAAGAGAAGACTTTATATAGATAGATAGATAGATAGATAGATAGATAGATAGATAGATAGATATAGACTTTATATTTATATATATAAAGAATTCTTTTTATATAAAGAATATATATACATACATATTCTTCTGAATGCAAACAGCAAAGCCTACATACAGCAGCAGCTGATGCTATCTTCCAACCAAAACATAAACAAGTTAGGATGAAGCGGATTCTGTGGCTGGCAGAGTAGAAAAATAGATCATTGAGTTGATATGATTGAGCTACTAACACAACCAGCTCCCAAACCTGCCCTACACTGAGACTCCCAGGTACATGAGATAATACGATTAGTGTATCGGTAAGGATTTCTCTTCCTTGCAGCCTAAACCATCCTAATTGATACCATTCTTGGTTTCCTTTCACTATAGATTAAAAACTCAATCAACCACTTTTTATCTTCTTATTTTTTTAACATTTCATTTATTTATTTGACAAGAGAGGGCACACAAGCAGGGGAAGTGGCAGCAGAGGGAGAGGGAGAAGCAGGCTCCCCACTGAGCAGAGAGGCTGATGCAGGGCTCAATCCCAGGACCCTGGGATCATGACCTGAGCTGAAGGCAGATGCTAAACTCTTGATCCTCCCGGGCACACCCCACTTTTGATTTTCAATGAAAGTTTCACCTGAAGACCACAAGTAAAATCCCTCTTCAGCTTTTTTAAGCCAAATGCTCCTCACTCCGTCATCTTTTTATCATGAGTGTCATCTTCATCCTCTTAACCAGGGCCCAACTCCCCTTGACCCTACACAGGTCTTCCTCCAGCATTCTCAGTTCCAGTCCTGCATGCATGACCTGCCATCATTTGAACAGTGCTGAGCTCAACAAGAATTTCTTCCACTCTGTCATGTACCTATACTAATCCTGACGTCAGACTTCAGTGCCTACTGAGTTTAGGATTCATGTGACTCTGTGGTTAAAATGAGAACAATTGGCATATCTATAAACATATGTCACTAAAACAGGAGTGCCTCATGGAAAACTGAAGAAAGTCACGTGGCTGTTATCACGCCGTATTGTAAAATGTCTGTGGCAATGTCATATGGCCACTAACAGAATGGTAGGTGTTTGCAGGGGTGAATACCTAAGAAAGAAGAGCCCAGGTGTCAAACCTGATCACTATCTATTAGCACTGTCTCTCTCATTCTGAACATCTGGCACCTAGAGTCAAGAATGTCAGTTCAGGCACCCTGGTCCTCTTGAAATCCTTCAAATGTCCCAAGATCATTCCTTGGGGACTTTATGCCTTCTGTTAAATTGACCCAGATCTTCCTATAGCTGGCTGCTTTCAGTTATCAAGTCTCAGATCCATCTCACCCTAGGGAGGGCTCTTCTGAGTGACCCCCAACACCCATTTCTCTATTGCACCTCCCAGTTACATTATCATCATGCATTACTGAAGAGAAGCATAAACCACCCCAAAATATGCCACTTTGACATAAGGATTAGGTTGACCTGATTATTTTTAAGAAACAGCAGACACAAGGGTGCCTGGGTGGCACAGTTAATTAAAGTGTCTGACTCTTGGTTCAGCTCAGGTCTGATCTTGGGGTTGTGAGTTCAGGCCTTGAGTAGGGCTCCACGCTCAGAGCTGAGTCTGCTTTAGTTTCTCTCTCCCTCTCCCTCTGCCCTCCCCCCCACCCCATCTCTCTCTTTATCTCAAATAAATAAATAAATAAATCTTAAAAACAAAAAGAAAAGTAACAGATTCAGGAAAAGCTCTGAAAACTGAGCACAAGTCACCCTTTGTAAGGTACATTTGCATTTATAAGGGAAATCTCCATTTGTAAGTGCTCCCCTCTCCTATGGGGGAGAGTAGGACTTAAATCTCAAGAAACTCTTAGCATTGGAGGAAGTGCCTATTTAAATCTGCATGACAAACTTATCCTTGTTTACTGTGCTTCCCCTGATGATCTCCCACAACTGGCTCCAACCTCCCTCAAAATCTTTTTTTTTTTTTTTTTTTTTTGCTTTTAGCTTTAGATGATAGTTAAAGTGGCGGCTGGGACCATTTCAGGGAGCTGCTCAGTTTTCCTAGGTCTCTCCCATGTATACAAGAGGCATATATGTCATTGGTTTTTTGTTTGTTTTTTCTTCTCTCAGTCTGTCTTTTATCATAGGGAGGGGAGTGGCCTCAGCCACAGAACCTAGAAGGGTAAAGATTATTTACCCTAGAAGGGCTATTTTCCTCTTTTACACGACCATCAGCAAGTTTCTCATCTATGTACTAACTTGGTAATGGTCTGTCTTCATACCATTTTCTTTTGTCTGAAAGGGTTTTTTGTATACTTAGTTGTCAATCCATCTCTCAAACTTAAGTTTTGAAAGCAAAGACTTTGTCTTCCCCTGAATGTTTCCCCAGCATCTAGTGCGGTGCCCAGGACAGAATAGCACTTGAAAGTAGTTTGTGGGGGCGCCTGGATGGCTCAGTGGTTGAGCATCTGCCTTTGGCTCAGATCAAGTCCCATGTCGGGCTCCCCACAGGGAGCCTGCTTCTCCCTCTGCCTGTGTCTCTGCCTCTCGCTCTGTTGTCTCTCATGAATAAATAAATAAAATCTTTAAAAAAAGAAAGAAAGAAAAAGTTTGTGGAAGAGAGGAATTGGCTGATTAAAAGAGACTCCCAGGGCCTGGGCAGCTCCCAGCTTCCAGCAGTGTTGTTAGCCCATACTCTATCTCCTTTGCTTCCTTCGGGGGCTGGTTCTGGTTCTCTTCTCTTGTAAGTAGGCTTCCCATCAAGGAGCCAGGGAAGTGACAAGATGGTCACAAAAAACTCCAAGGATGTATCCTTAGGATTCCTGATCCAGGAGAGAAAAGAGTAAGCCTCCTTTTTATCTTTATGGGCAATCCCAGAGGATACTAAGTGACCGAGGTTGAGTTGCCTGTGCTTGGACAACCACAAGGGCCAAAGGATGTGTGGTATAGACAGGCCTAGGTCACATGCCCACCCCACATCTGGGGGTGTCATAACAGCGTGACTATACCAGCATGACAGTGAGTGGGAGGATACACTTAAGGATACGGAGATGTTGTCACCAACAAAAGGAAGGAAAAGATGCCAGGCAAACCAAAGAAACATGTATCTTTTTTTTTTTTAAGATTTTATTTATTTATCCATGAGAGACACAGAGAGAGAGAGGCAGAGACACAGGCAGAGGGAGAAGCAGGCTCCATGCAGGGAGCCCAATGCACGACTCATCCAGGGACCCAGGATCACGCCCTGGGCTGAAGGTGGTGCTAAACCGCTGAGCCACCCGGGCTGCCCAAGAAACATATATCTGGAAAGTTCTCCAGATATAGTAAGGATTCTTTCAGTACATTTTTGTACCATTCCCTGACACACTGCTTTCTTTTGAGGCTCCCGGTAATTAATGAAAGTGTCAAACTGGATTGTCCTTAGGGTTTACTTTTAATCTTCCAAAGACTCCATTTTTATACTTTCAAAGAGAAAAGATGTGTTTACCTCTCTCTTTAGAGGATTAATGGGAAGGCTAATAGACTTTCACTAAATTGTTCAAGTTCTCTAAAAAAAGACAAGGTAAATCATAAGCAAATACAATGTAAGTTATCGCACAAAAACTAAAAGTGAAACTTGGAATATTCTAAAATCATTTACATTTTCAAAGTTTAATCCTTTTCTTAAAGTAGTATTAAAGCAGTAAGAAGTAGATGCCATGAAGGTAACTATAATGATGCAAATGAAATTCCCCACATTATTTGAGTGACATGATTTATTCCACTCTTGTCAACTGAAATTCCACTTCTAAGTCCAGGTATGAAAGTAAATTGCACTAAGTCATTGTATAAGAAAAGGAAATAAAAAATAAAGAAAATGAATAAGTAACATAGGCCAGGAAAAATATTTTTAAGGCGTGATACCTCTACTACCCAACTCTGGTCTTCACTTTGTAGAAATATCTAAAGTCCAGATATCAATCAACCTTGATCTTGAAACAATTTCCTAGTCAGAAAGGGAAAAGGAATACATTAAAATGAATTCAAGAACTCAAAATTACGTATTATTCTCACATTACTATGGATCTACACATAATCCATAACGTCAGAAAATGAAAAGCCAAAAAAAAAAAAAAACATCACAACCACACACACAAATTCTCATCATACTTACCTGCTATATGCATCTACGTTTCTGTCCCTTTTGTTAAGTCTAGCTCATAAAATGCGCACCAATTCAAGTACATTTTTTGTAACTGATTTATAGTGGAGAAGACTTCAGGCTCAGCCCTTTTCTGAGAGCCCTCCAACTGCGGAAGTGTTTAGGGATAGAATCCACAAAACAAGTTCCTTAAATTCCATTTTTGCTGAGCTCAGCAGGGCCAATTCCCTCAGCCTCAGCCTCGTGCCTACACCCTCCATCTACACAGAACAACCAGAGGCGGGAGATATTTAGCCTATTGTCCCAGATGGAAAGCGCCCCTAAGAGAATCTGTCACTGCCTACCCCTGTACTTTGCACCAGCACAGGTCAGCAAACGCAGCGTCACCCTACTCAGCGGGGCATCACTGTCCAAAAGGCCTAATCCTCCTGCCTCTCCCAGGCTCCCTCCCAAAACCCTGTCTGGCCTGTTGGCCCGTTTTACTTTCCACACCCATTTTGTTCCGTGACATGGGCCCTGGAGGTTTAGTTTAAAATTTTCCTGTCTTCAAACAGCTTTTCCTTTCGATGGAGAAAGAAAAAAAAAAAAAAACTGAGCCCCCTTTTGCGCTGAATGAAAAGTTGACAAATGAAAACCCACAGTTTTCCAAATTCTGAACATTTTAACTCCAGAGGCTTGACACGTAAATAGGTGATATCTGACTCGCCAAGTAGGCCAGTCTTTTTTCAAAGCCAAGAGCTAGTCACAGCTGCGTCTCTCATTAGGCTTTCTGAGCAGGGACACCCCACTAGTGACTGCGGGGCCTAGCCCACAGCCAGCAAGAGCCAAACAAAAGGCACAGTCGCTTTTTCCAAAAATATATTATCCCTCCGATTGGGGAGATAAAATTCTGACTCTACCCTAGATCCATGCTGATAGGGAAAGTCCTGTGGATCCTGGCGATTAGACAGCAAAATCACATACAAGGACACTCTGGCCACCAACCGGGAGGCGCAACATTGGCTGCCCAAACCAGTAATGCAAGGAAGGAAGGGAAAGAACCAGAGGAAAGGAAACCTATTTTGCAGCAGGTCGTTTAAAGAGTAAGGGCTTCTGTGAACGATTTGTTTAACTGGCTGTTAAAGGGCTTCGGGGTTTCTACTCGGGGAGGACGCACAGCGGGGCGCGGCCTAGCCTCACCTGCCGGGGGCTGCGGAGGTCCCGGCCCGGCTCCCGCCAGAAGCCTGCGAGCGCGGGGGCCCCTCAAGCCTCCGCCTCCGCCTTGCTCCCGCCCTGCCCTTGCGCTTTTCTCTCCTTGGAGGCTGCGCACCTGCCGCCCCCGCGCCCGCCCCGCGGGAGGCTCCGCGCCCACCGGAGCCCACAGCCCCGCTAGGCCGGGGGTCGCCTGCCCCTTCCCAGCGCCATTTGGACACGGGTCGTGGCTGCGGCCGTGCGCGCTCCCCAAGTCCGTGTCACCCCGCCGCGGACGCCCCCCTCCACCCCGGGGTCGCAGCCCCTGGAACCGCTCTGTGCGCTCCCCCGCATCCCTGCGCCCCGCATCCCTGCCCGGCGCCCTCCCCCCCAGCCACCCCGCCGCGGACCCCTCCCCCCGGGGTCGCAGCCACCTGGAAAGCTGTGCGCGCTCCCCCCGCGTCCACGCGCCCGTGAGCCACCCCGGACCCTACCCTCCCCCACCCCCCGGGGTCGCAGCCACCTGGAACCGCTCTGTGCACTTCCCCCGCATCCCTGCGCCCTTCATCCCTGCCCCGCGTCCAGGAGCCACCCCGCCAGGGAGCCCCCTTCCCCCCTGGAACCGCTCTGTGCGCTCCCCCCCATCCCTGCGCCCCGCATCCCTGCCCCGCGCCGCGGACCCCCCACCCCCGTCGCAGCCCCCTGGAAAGCCGTGCCCGCACCCCCGAGGCACCCCTCCGCTCTGTGCGCTCCCCCCATCCCTGCCCCGCGTCCCCAAGCCACCCCTCCGCGGAGCTCCCCCCTCCCCGGGGTCGCAGCCACCTGGAAAGCGGTGTGGGCTCCCCCCGCATCCCCGCGCCCCGCGCCCCCAAGCCACCCCGGTCCCCGCCCCGCCCCGCAGGCCCTCCACCCCGAGCGGTCCGGCCGCGCTGAGCCACCGGGGTACCGCGTCCGAGGGCCTGGGCCAGGGCGGGCGCAGCCTGCATCCTTCACCCCGCGCTGCGAGGCCGTCGGCCCCCGCTAGGGTCAGGATCCCAACCACAGGCATGACAGCACTGACGTCGGGAACAGGGAAGCGCCTTGCTCAGGGCCAGGCAACCAGCGCGCGGGGCGCCCGGGCCAGGAGATCCACGGCAGAACACTCCACGCGCGGAAAGCGTCTCGGACCCGGTGTCTCCAGGGGCAGGGCGCATTTCCCGAGTCGGAGCTTCGGGAGCCCCGCGGGGCGGAGTCGGGGTGCGGCGCCCTGGCCCTGCCACCTGGGGCCAAGGGAGAGCTGGGGACCCCCTGGCCGCCTCCCCGCCTCCCGCAAGCCTGTTGCACAGGCCCAGGGAATCTCCACCCAAAGCAAGCAGGCGGCGGGGGCTGCTCTGCGGCGGCCCAGGTCCCCGGCGCCTTTGCAGCTCAAGCAGCAGCGCACAGGCAAGTGTCTCCTCCGCACGTTCCTGCTTTTCCATATGGGATCGCGCAGGTTTCCAGTGCAAATCAGCTGTCGGTGGCCCGACCCCCCGGTGAGTCAACCATCCGCTGGCCTAACGGGGTCAGGCGGGCGCTGGGCCCCAGGCTCGGGCCCCTACCCCGCGGGGCCTGGACCGCACACGCACCCCGCGCCTGGTCACCGAGCCGGGCTTTTTGGGCTTCGGCCACCGGCCTTGACCCCCCCCGCACACTGCAGGGCGTGCGTCCAGGCCCGGGTGCTGCGAACCAGCCGGATGCCCGCAGCAGCTGCGCGATCTAGCCTCCGGGAACCGGCCCCCCACCTCCCCACCCCCGCATTACTCTCCCTTCCTGCGGAGCCACCCAGCGCCCCCCGCAGCCTGCGCCTGCCCCAGACCCGAGCCCCCAGCCCGCAGAGGGTTGCAGACTTGAACCTGTAGGCAATGGGCCCACCATCATTTCCTTATTAGGGACAAAGCCAAACAAGCATTGAAAAGATTGCCCGCGGAAAGAAAGGTCCCGAGTCCGCATAAAACTTACAGAAGTACCTTAAAACCAAAAGGTGCTTTTGCTGCATTGGGCCAACAAGAAAGAACAGGATACAAGTGTATAGGTCACAATGTTAGTACTTCTACAAGTTTCATTTCATCTTTATGATCATCGCAAGGAGAGGCATTGTTTTTAAATTTTTAATATTACTTCCATTTTACCAAAAAAAAGTAGGAATTGAAGCTCTAATACTTACTCAAGGTCATCAGGACCAGGTGCAATTGTGCAGTTGTCAAAATCTGAGGCTACTAAGATCTCCACACCACGATTCATCTGCTTAGGGTTGCCCTGAGGGTGAGGGGAAATGCTAAGAACAAAGCTAACACGTATTACTTGGGGGGGGGGGGGACAGAAAAAAAATCTATAGGAAATATTTCTGAAATCTTTGTACAAAGTCTTAGTGTGTGGACTGGAGGTTGGAGATACAGGCAAACCAATGCCACCTGGTCCACCTCTCAGGACCTCTTTTGTCCTCCAGGAGAGTCCAAAACCTTCTCACGGGCCCTTCCAAACAGTATGAAAAACTCTTCCCTCACTAGGCACTGTCTGAGTAAATGACTCAGAAACTACTACATGGCCCACATGGATAAACATACACACACATACAGAGGAACAGATATATTTAAAGGCCACGTGTGATTTTGCAATAAATTTAATACTGCATGCGTGACCTGATGTGCATGGATGGAGACAGTGTAGGGTTAACTCTGGCCACTGAACGAATGGCTGCACCCCTTTTCACAGCTTACTGCTAAAGCACACACCCAGCCCCAGCGAGACTGCAGGAGGGAGAGTTTGTCAACTTCTTGGCAGTTCCAGCAGCCAGGAGAAAGCCGAGATATTTAGGGCTGCAAGTCACTTGAGTGGACAGAGTAGCAGGATGGAGGGTTCTGTTTGTAAGATACACATCCAGGACAATGTTCCTGCCCTATTTCAAATCTCCCCAAGGAAGTGTGCTTGTCTGCACCAAAATGTCATTTTAGGTATGAGAGGGCTAGAGCTGGTGGGTGTGTTAGGGAGTAATAGTTGCACTCTTAAAGCTCAATGTCTGGATTTGCCCTATAATATTTCAGCAAGAGATGAAAATAGAAAGAGAAAATAAAAATGGAGCAAGGATGTCAAAATCTTGATCATTGTTAAATGCAGGTGAGGGGTATTGAAGAGAAGGCTTATTGTATAACTTCTCTGTACTATGAAAATTTTCATGAGAAAATTTCATGAGAAATTTTCAAGAGAAAAAGAAGACCTCAACTTTTTTCATATAAATGGATGTGCTTTATTGTATAGAAATTATGTCTCAATAAATCTAATTTTTAGAGTCTTTAAAATACAAGTCAGTTGCAGTTGCAGAATGCCATATTTCCTAAAAGAAAAAAAAACAAACAACAACAAAAAAAAACCCCTGTTCTTTCTGATACCATAGGGCAGAGGAAGGCCAGTGGTTGACTTGGTCTCAGGTTCTCAATCTAGTGCCTCTGGCCTTCTCAACCCAAGTCCACCCCTGCCCTGCTCATCCCCTTCCCCTCCTATGCAGCCTTCCCTAAACGGACCTCCAAAGTTCTCTTTATTTTGCAGACTTTCACCAGCACAAATTTAGGAAGCGGCTTGGCTTCCTTCCGTCAAAAGCAGTGAGAAATAACAAAAGCGAAAGGTTGTGGTCCTGCGGCGCTGGAGCAGGCGAGCCAGAGGTCTAGGAGCCTGTCTGCGGCCAGGAGAGCGCCTTCTCCGGGCACCTTGCTGCACCCCCCTGGGAACTGGCTTCCCAAGAGCGCCGCGTGGGAACTCACCCATGAAGACCCCCCCTCTGTCCCTTGCTTCAAAAAATCACAATAATTGAACTGAGTTCTGAATTTCTTCAGCGCGGTGTTAGCGTGTTTGCAACGGAGAGCGCGCACTGCAATAGACGAGCGCCCAGTGTGCACCTTGTTTTCTTAAGTGTTGACGGGTGGGGGATAGGAACAGCACAGTGTGCCCCTCAGGTGGCCGACCCAGTGCCCAGTACCGGGTAAGCGATAATTTCTGAAAGAACCTGGGGTGTGGGCCGCGGGGCCGCGGGGCCTCGGGCCTGTTGAGCTGCGGGGCTGCAGGGCCACGGGGCTGCTGAGATGCGGGGCTGCTGAGCTGCAGGGCCTCGGAGCTGCGGGGCTGCTGAGATGCTGAGCTATGGAGCTGCTTAGCTGTGGGACTGCAGGGCTGCGGGGTTGCTTAGCTGCCAGGCAGCGTAGCTGCGGGACCTCAGGGCTGTGGGGCTGCTGGGCTGCTGAGATGCGGGACTGCGGGGTGCAGGGCTGCGGGGCTGCGAGGTTAGCGGGGCTGTGGAGCTGCAGGGCTGCCGGGTTGCGGGGCTGCAGGGCTGCTGAGCTGTGGGGCTGTTGAGCTGCAGGGCTGCGGGGCTGCTGAGCTGCTGAGCTGCAGGGCTGCAGGGCTGCTGAGATCCTGAGCTATGGGGCTGCTGAGCTGCGGGGCTGCGGGGCTGCGGGGCTGCTGAGCTGCGGGGCTGTGGGGCTGCTGAGCTGCGGGACCTCAGGGCTGTGGGGCTGCTGGGATGCTGAGATGTGGGACTGCGGGGTTAGCGGAGCTGCAGGGTTGTGAGGTGCAGGGCTGCGGGGCTGCGGGGTTAGCGGTGCTGTGGAGCTGCAGGGCTGCGGGGTTGCGGGGCTGCGGGGCTGCTGAGCTGCAGAGCTGCTGAGTTGCAGGGTGCAGGGCTGCGGGGCTGCTGAGCTGCGGGGCTGCAGAGAGCAGGGCTGCGGGGTTGCGGGCTGCAGGGCTGCTGAGCTGCAGAGCTGCTGAGCTGCAGGGTGCAGGGCTGCGGGGTTAGCGGGGCTGTGGAGCTTCAGGGCTGTGGGGCTGCAGGGTGCAGGGTTGCGGGGCTGCAGGGCTGCTGAGTTGCAGGGTGCAGGGCTGCGGGGCTGCTGAGCTGCAGGGCTGCAGGGAGCAGGGCTGTGGGGTTGCGGGGTGCAGGGCTGCGGGGCTGCTGAGCTGCTGAATTGCAGGGAGCAGGGCTGTGGGGTTGCGGGGTGCAGGGCTGCGGGGCTGCAGGGCTGCTGAGCTGCAGGGTGCAGGGCTGCGGGGTTGCGGGGTGCCGGGCTGCGGTGCTGCAGGGCTGCGGGGCTGCTGAGCTGCGGGCTGCAGGGCTGCGGTGCGGGCCGGCGGCGGCGTCAGGAACCCCGACAGGTGGAGCGGGGGCGGGCGGGGCTGCGGGCGGCCTGCGATTCCCGAGAGCCGGGCGCCACCCAGCGGAAGCGGGAGGGAGTCGGGCCTCTCGGGCGCGGGCCCCGGGAGCCGGGCGGGCGAGGTCGGGGTTCCCCGCCTGCGTGCGCGGCCTTCCCGGAGCCCCCGACAGCAGGTCCCGCCGCCCCGGGCGAGGCCGCTGGCTCCCCCGCACGCACCAGCCGGCGGGCAGGCCGGGGCGGGGGTCCTGCAGGGAGGCCAAGCGCAGGGCGGAGGACGGGGCCACGTGGGCCGCGCTCAGCATCCGCAGAGGTTTTTGGCGTGAGTCCCTGATTCCGAGAGGCTGCGGGATGGCCTGACGCGGCCTGTCCGGCTGCTTTCTTCTCCGGGGCGCGCCCCTCCCGCCCGGCCCGCCTGGTGTGCGAGGATGGTGTTTGAAAGGGAGGAAGCATTCCTGAAGTGCTGGGTGATGGATTGTCTAAACCCTTCTGGGACGCCCTGGGCGGGGCGCTTGGAGGCAGCTCATCAATAAAGACCCCCCTGGAGAGGCGAGGGGTGGCCGGGCGGGGCCCCCACCGCGCAGCCCGAGGAAGCGGGGCCGGGAGGGAGCTCGCGCAGGGGAAGGGCAGCGGGGAAGGCGCGCAGGTCAGCGCCGGGCAGGTGGGGCTTGCTTCTTGCCTGGACCCCGGCCACGGAAGCACTTTAGGCTTGGAGGCCGCGGGGGGATTCACTGGGGGGCGGGAGGGCTGGCAGGAGAAAGGCTGGTGGGCTCCCCCTCCCGGGGGTAGGGGAGCAGGAGGGGAAGCAGGGGCGCAGAGGCACCAGCGGCCCTCCTGCTGCTCCAGCCTTCTCCAGGCCCCTGCGAGAATCCATCAGTCCGTCTCCCAAACTGCAGGGCGGACGGAGGCGCCGGGCAGAGGACGCGGCCCAAGCCATCCCGAGGGTCTCAGGAGGTCAACACTTGGACCAGGCCAAGGACAGGCCACAGCCTCTGACGCTGAAAAGCCCCATTCTTTGTCCTGGGCAGCAGTCTCCCGAGATACCCCATGCAGGGTCGTGGAGGCCCCATACACGGCTCCTCTGGGGTCCCCTCTAAGAGGAGGCGTCCTGGGGTTGGGGACGCCCGTGGGGAACCTGGCGGCTAGCTCCTTGGGAAGGCCAGCTTGCAGAGGCGGCTTCTGGGCCTCTTTGGAGGACTGCAGGCGGCCTCCGCTGGCCCCGAGAGCCCCTCTCCTGCTCGCAGGGTCCCCTCCCCTGTCCCGGCACCGACAACCACTGGCTGTCCCCTCACGACAGCCTTGGGGGCCCTTCGCCCTCCGTGGCCTAGAGCTGCCCCCCTCCCTACCCAGGGTCCACTGGCTGTCCCCTCACGACAGCCTTGGGGGCCCTTCGCCCTCCGTGGCCTAGAGCTGCCCCCCTCCCTACCCAGGGTCCCGTCGCCTCCCAGAGCACAGACCGCCCGCAGGCCTGGAGGAGGGGTGGGGGTGCTGGGGGACGGATGAGAGGCTGAGAGGGAGGGCTCCCGAAAAGTAGCTCCTCCAAGGCGGCGTCTGGGCGCCCGAGGTCCCCAGTCGGGCTCCGGGCGCCGAGCACGTTTTATTTATCCTCACAGAGGATGCTGGAGGACAAAAGAAATATTTGGACGTCAGCGCTGATTTATATTTTTGGAAGAGCTACGTTTCCTTTTCTGAAGAGAAGCAAGCGCCCCATATCCTGAGCCCAGCAGGGAGGACAGGAGGGGAGTTTTGATGCTCCAGGAAGTCCATCCCTCCCGGCTCCTCGGGCAAGGCCCGGCGCCCCGCGGGGCTCGCTGCCCTCCGGGTTACTTATTTGGGGGTAAGGGAGGGTAAGCGGAAAGGAGATGAAGCCGACCCCGTCTGGGTTGGGAGCTCCAGGGCGCCCCCGCCCATGGACCCAAGAGGGCCCATCCCAGTCGTTCCTCCGTCGGGGGGCGTTCGGGGTGCGTCTGGCCGGTGCAGCCCGCCAGCCTGGGGCGCACCCTCCTCTGCTAGGCCTGAGCTAAGCCCTCCCAGCCCAAGGGTGTCGCCCTGGTGGGCCCACAGCTCCAGCCCGCCCCCCTCCTCCAGGGCCTGGGTAGATGGGCAGAAGCAGTGGGCGAGGCCTCCCAGGCAACCAGGGTGGGTGCAGGGGAAGAGGCCGAGCTCCTGCCCTGGTTCCACCGGTTTCTATCTCATGGGAGGGAGGGGGGCTTCCCTCCCAGCAGCAGGAGTGGGTGCCAAATCGATGCGCAGAGGGCCACCAGCACCCACGTTTATTTCCACCTCTTTTCTCCCAAGGGTGGGAATGTGGGGTACAGTCTTTTCCCATTTACTGCGCTGCCAGGAGCCCACCCATTCCTGCCCCTTGGGGAACGCACTCGCGGTCTTTTCCAGCACTACCCCTTTCTCTCCTCCTGGCAGGTATCAGGGCTGCCTTTTAGGAGCAATGCCATCCGCGGCACGGAGCCCCTCTTGCAAGTCCCACCCATAAAGGCGGCAGGCTGTGGATGCAAGAGGTCGGTGGCCTGCCTGGGCCCTCTAGGCCCGCACCGGGGCAGGGCCTGCGGGCACACGGCCTTGCTCCCGGGAGCATCCCAAAGTCGCATCTCCCGCCCGCAGGGCACCAGGGCGAGGAGGTCGGCGACGACGTGCAGAAGTAGGTGGAGGCGCAGTCTCTACGCGGGGCTCTGCAGGACTGGATCCCTTCTTCCTTGCTCCAAGCACCTCCGGGCAGGCCTAGCGAGGCACCCAGTCATACCCAGCGCCAGGCCCCGGCCAGGGGGAGCCTCCGCGGGAGGGTGGCTGCGAAGAGAGCCCTGCCCGGGACAGGCGTGTGTGTGGGGAGCAAAAAAATCTATCCAAATACACACTTGGAGTCGGGGGCTGGTGTTCAGACCCGCAGGTCGGGGGATTTCTGGGCAGAAGAGGAAGAGCAGACAGGGGCAAGGATGTGATATCCCCCCTGGCCTCTCTCCCGGCCTCCCCCCTGCCGGCCGGATTTTCTATCAGAAGTTGAAGTGGTTTGAGGGGCCTCCGGGCGCGCAGGCTCCAGGCCGCCCTTGGTCCCCAGACACGCCGACGCTCCCCTCCTAGGAAGGCCTCACGGGAGCCGAGAGTCCTCTACACGCGCGGGTTTTGCAGCCAGGGCAGGGGGGGCCGGCGGCGGTCAGCTCCCGAGGGGGGGCGGGAGGGATGCTCGGGGCGGGAGGGATGCGCGGGGACCGGGTTCCTCTGCGCCTGGTTTACTCTGCGCCTGTCCATGTCGAACCCGCGAAGCAGAGAAGTATGCTAAGAACATCAAACTTCGACCGCAATAACGAAGAGATTTCCTAGAATAAAACGCCGATTACAAAACAAAATCGGAGAAACCGAATCTTCCCGAAGTTTACATTCCGCTGCGCCGGAGCGGGGGTGGGGGGGCCGTTTGCCCCCGACGCTGTGCGCTTCTGGCCAAGCAAGGAGCAGCCTGCGCGCGTCTACCTTCATTTTAACGAACCACACCTTGCCTTCCAGTGAAAGAAAAAACAAATCAGGGTTTTTTTGTCGTTTAGAAAGCAATGACAGCCAGTCGGGGAAGGGCTCCCCATCCTAAGAAAGGACCTCGGAGAGAGGGATCGGTCCTAAGCAAGACTGTTTCCGAGACAACTTTCCTTTTAAACTGTCTCCTAAACAGAAATTTCGATATTTGGGGGGGGGGGGCAGGGGCGAAGCACTGGACACAGTCTGTTACCGCAGAAGACCCGTGCCCGGAAGACCTGGACAGATCACAACTGACACAGAGTCACGGGGAGGGGCAGCGTCCCTGGTGTGGCATCCCAGGCCCCCCAGGGCAGCCAGCTTTGTCACCTCCCCAGGTGTGACTTGCCAGCCCTCTCGTCCTCCCGAGCCGGCTTCCTTCTGGCTCAGGGGAGAGAACTGTTTTCAGAGCACGTGGTGGTGACATGATAGGAGCGGAAAGTCTTGTAGCTCTGAAGTCTGTAAGGAACAAATGCAGAGGTTTAGTATTTCTAGACCTAGGGGGTCTGTGTCAGGGGGACTTCCAACAGGCAAGAATGGGTCTCCAAGAAAGAACCTGACATGGGGGGCCTCTTCCTGCCCAGATAACTGTCATTTCACCTCCATATTTTTGTGGAGTGCACGGTAGTGTTTAGACCCCTGCAGAGAGAAACAGGCTTCAGGGCCACAGAACTGCTGCTGGCTGGAGCTAAGACCCAACGCCTACTGCCTTCTCGGGATGTCTAGCCTCCTGCGACCCCCAGCAGACCACAGGTGGGATTTCTCGCACGTTTGAAGAGTGTAGGTGAAATGGATACCGCTGTCACTTGGGTTGGATAGGGAAGGGAGCCGTTAAAAATCTCCGGTATTCTAACCTTCCTTGCATTTTAGGGTTGGTGCTTTTTAGTCTTCAGTCTCTGGGTCCTAAAAAAACTTTTGAGGCCTGGGATTCGATGTACATAGAACTCCTACGTGTGGACCATCAGGACACTTCAGTGACAAGGATATTTACGTGCTTGCCAGATTTTCCAAAAATCTTCTGTCCACCAACCCTCACCTACAAATGAGACGACTGCTTTCCTTTTCCTTATGCTTCCACCTGGGCCAATTTTCTTCCCACTAAACAGACACACACACACACACACACACACACACACACGGCTCTGTTGGTGGGGCTCCTTTTAGTTACTATCTGTCCTCCTCACTGCAGCTTCTATTGGATTTACTTATTTTTTTTCAGAAAACCCAAGCACTGATTTTAGGGAGCCCACTCGATATACTCCTATATTTACTTATTTACATTTAAATCATCCCATGTAAAATGACCAAAGGGGGTAAGAGGAAAAAAAAAAAAACACACCCTGAACTAAATGGGGACCCATCCCCAAGTCACTCAGAAAGAAATTGTTAGAAGTTAGAAGCAACTGCAAACGCCCCTACCCCAACTCAATCAAAACATCCCATCCGGAAAAGACTGACTTGTTTCTTTTTTCTATTGGAAATGAGCGGTAAACTGAGTTCATTTTGGCCATGTTTTCTTAGCTGACTCTGGGCTACAATCAAGCCATTTTCGGACACATTCCCATGTAGGTACCAGGGGTGCTCTGGAGGAAGCTGTCGACGCCTGTTCAGCTAATTTAGGTTTTCTTTGTCTAATTACTGTGGAGCTTAGGGAAAAGGAGCCCGGCTCAGGGCAGTAAACTGACACTCGGTCTCTGTGTGTGGTATCCAGGCAGGGTTTGATGGAAAAAGCCTGCTTCCACTCAACTTCAGGTCACTGTCTGGGGCCAGCCCCAGCCCAGCCCCCAGCCTCCCCCTTCCCACTCCTCCCTCTCCCTGGGCTTCCACAGCCTCCCCAGCACACTCAGCCGGGAGCAGATACTCCGTGTGATACCTCCAGGGGCACAGAGAGCTAGTGCCATCGCCCCCAAACCCTGCCTTGGTTCTGTTGCAAGGCTCTTCTTTCTCTGGCCTTTCTCTGGATCCCCTACGGACCTCAGATCCTCTTGCTCCCCCCCTCCCACTGCTCCCCCAGGCTCCCCAGCCCACACAGTTGCACCTTAGTCCCGTCAGAGTAGACGCAGAGGTGTGCGCAGCCCAGCCTCCCTTCGCGTCCCCTGTAGGCCTCCTGCACCAGCCCCTGTGTGGCCCGGCCCGCTCCCAGGCCTCAGGCCCTCCTCCTCCCTCTTCCAGCCCCTGTCCCCGGTCAGAGTACATTTCCTTGCACGTGTAATCCAATAACTAACTGTCGGGTCTCATTGGAAGTGATTCCTCCGGAGGGCACATCCTCTCTTACTCGGGGAGGAATCAGCAGCACCGGGTGGAGTGTTCTCCTGCCTAAGGTAGATCCGCACAGCGGGACCACACCCGAGCGGGGGCAGGGGGACCTAAGTCTGGGGACAGTTACACACCCACCCCTTGGGGACTGAACACCAACACCGACCGCTACCTCAGTCCTCCCGCTCTCCTTCAGCCCTGGCAGCTCCCCTTCCTGCATTTTTTTCCCTTGTCCTTTCCTTACAAAACATCAAGTGGAAACGGGAGGGAAGTGGAAACCGACGCGAACGCGAATCCTTCCCATTCGACTGCGTTTCCAGGGTCTCTAAACCTCGGCTGGGTTTCTCTGTCTGCCTCCCCTCCCCTGCCCCCCTCCCGGGTGTGTCCCCGGGTGCGCCCCTGTCGGGCCGCGGCTCGGCTGGGCCGCGCGGGGCGCGCCGCGGAGCTCCCGGGCCCTGTCGGAAGGAGAGGCGGTTGCACTTTACCTTTGGGCGCGGGGCCCCCGGGCGCGCAGGGCCGTCCTGTCTAAGTGGAGGTGACGGGCGGTGTCAGTGCGGGCACGGGGGGCGGGGGCAGCAGAGCAGGCCGGGCGGCCAGCCCCGTGGGCCCCGGGCGCGCAGGGAGGAGCGGGGCGCAGGGTCCCCGGGGAGGGGCGCGCGCCGGGGGCCGCCGCCCGCCCGGGTGGGTCCCGCCGGGGATGCGGGTCGTGCCGGGCAGGCGCGGGCCGGCTGCGCTCCCGCGTCCGCAGCGGGTGGGGAGGCGAGCGGGAACGTGGCCCCGGGCGGAGCCGGGAGGCCCGGGGCCCCTGGAGAGGGGGGGCGCGCGCGCGGGCGAGATAAGAGCCGGAGCCCGCCGGCGGCCCGGAGGGGGGAGGAGCGCCGCGGCCCCGCGCCCTCCCCGGGGCGGCGCGCGGCGCGGAGGGGGCAGGGCGCGGTGGGGGTGGAGGGAGGGAGCGGAGGGAGGGAGGGAGGGAGGGAGGGAGGGAGCGGAGGGAGGGAGGGAGGGAGGGAGGAAGTCCGAGAGACAGAGCGAGGAGCGCTCCTGCAGGGAGACGTCGGGCTCGTCCCCGCCGCGGCCCCCGCTCGCCGCCCGGCCGCCCCGGCTCCGCGGCTCCGCGGCCCGCGGCGCGCGGGAGGGATGCTCGGGGCGCTGCCCCCGGCCCGCCGCCCCCGGGAGCCGCAGCGGAGCCCCAGCGGCGCCGAGCGAGGCCGCGCAGCCCCGGCTTCCGCGCGCCCGGCCTCGCGCGCCGCCCCCAGATGAGCTCCGAGGGCGCGCCGCCGCCAGCCCCGCTCCGCCGCGCGTGCAGCCCGGGCCCCGGCGCGCTCCAGGCCGCCCTGCGGAGCCCGCCCGCCGCCGCCCTGGAGGCCGCCCCGCCGCCCGCGTCCTCCGCCTCCTGCGCGCCCGCCGCCGCCGCCGCCGCCGCCGCCAGCGCGGCCGGCGCCTCCTGCAAGGGCGCGGGGGGCGCGGGGGGCGCGGGCGGCGCGGGCGGCGGCGCCCGGAAGGCGAGCTCGGGGCTGCGGCGGCCCGAGAAGCCGCCCTACTCGTACATCGCGCTCATCGTCATGGCCATCCAGAGCTCGCCCAGCAAGCGCCTGACGCTCAGCGAGATCTACCAGTTCCTGCAGGCGCGCTTCCCCTTCTTCCGCGGCGCCTACCAGGGCTGGAAGAACTCGGTGCGCCACAACCTCTCGCTCAACGAGTGCTTCATCAAGCTGCCCAAGGGGCTCGGGCGGCCCGGCAAGGGCCACTACTGGACCATCGACCCGGCCAGCGAGTTCATGTTCGAGGAGGGCTCGTTCCGCCGCCGGCCGCGCGGCTTCAGGCGGAAATGCCAGGCGCTCAAGCCCGTGTACCACCGCGTGGTCGGCGGCCTGGGCTTCGGGGCGTCGCTGCTGCCGCAGGGCTTCGACTTCCAGGCGCCCCCGGCGGCGCCGCTCGGGTGCCCGGCGCAGGGCGGCTACGGCGGCCTCGACATGATGCCCGCGGGCTACGACGCCGGCGCCGGCGCCCCGGGCCACGCGCACCCGCACGCGCACCCGCACGCGCACCCGCACCACCACCACCACCACCACGTCCCGCACATGTCGCCCAGCCCGGGCTCCACCTACATGGCCAGCTGCCCGGTGCCCGCGGGGCCCGGCGGGGGCGGCGGCGGCGGCGGCGGCGGCGGGGACTACGGCGCGGACAGCAGCAGCAGCCCGGTGCCCTCGTCCCCGGCCGTGGCGAGCGCCATCGAGTGCCCCTCTCCCTACACCAGCCCCGCGGCGCACTGGAGCTCGCCCGGCGCCTCGCCGTACCTCAAGCAGCCGCCCGCGCTGCCGCCCGGCGCCAGCCCCGCGGCCCCCGCCGGCCTGCACGCGAGCGTGTCGTCCTACTCGCTGGAGCAGAGCTACCTGCACCAGAACGCCCGCGACGACCTGCCAGGTAACGCACGCGCGGCCCTGCGCCCGCGGCTGGGGCTGGGGGCGCGCACCGGCGGGACGCGCGCCAGTGGCCCGCGCTCCTGCGCTCCCGGGTGCGCTCCCCGGAGGGCCCCGCGCGCCGCGGCCAGCTTGGGGCGCAGGCATGTGGCCTGGAGCGGGGTGTGGAGGGGGGGAGCGGGCCGTCTGCTTCCCATTGCGCGCCTGTGTGGGTCCGCTTAGTTGCTTTTGCTGTGCTTTCCTCCCAAAGCAAGCGTCCCCGAAGGGACGCGTCCTGCACGGCGAGGCTGCGGGTGCAGAACGGTTGCAACTGGGCAACAGTCGCCAGGAGGGGAAATGAGGGAGAAGCAGAGCAGAAAGCAGATTGCGCGGGGCGGGGACGGGGCGGGGGGACCCAGGTTCTTGCACAGGAGGGAGGTGTTAGCACTGGAGAGGGGCACCAGCCTTCTGGGGAGCCCCTGGCCTCCCAACTCCGCAGACCTGCCTTGATGGCAGCAGTGCAGTGCGAGCTAGGCCACGAGGATCGGAGGCCCACCTTGGGGCTCCCCTGAGAAGTGCTGGCCTCTTGGGCCTCACTGGCGTTGCTGGTGTAAACCTTGTTGGTCGGAGATTGTGAGAATTTATTGACTTGCCAAAGGCGATGAAAGGTGGGAGGGGACAGGCGGGGTGGAGGAGGGAATTTGAATATTTAGCCAGGTTTTTCGGACCGTGGAGATCAACTCCCTCGGACGTAGGGAACCTCTCTGGGAAGCACCCACAGGCTGCGCGTTAAAATCAGGCTAACCTGCCTCTCAGATGGTGCCGTTCTAGCTCACGCTCACCTCCTGCCTCAGTTGCAAAAGGCTCACGGGATGATGCCGAACGTGAGAGGTTCGGGAATCAGCGTGCGATCAAGAGCTTCAGGGGAGGCGGGAAGCCCAGAAATGGGCAAAAGATGTTGGTTCCCTGGACGGTGAAATTTCCCAAATAGGCCTTTTAAATGCGGGTCTCAGAGGTTAACTAAACAAAGACAGTCTCGGCAGGACCACACCGGAGAGGATTTTAGCCTGACTTAACCCACTGAGAGCAGAGTCTTGTTCAATTTTTATGGGAATTTCAACAAGTAACCAATACAGATGACCTTTCCCTCTCATTTTTTTTAATCCCCTGGGACTGGCTGTCAATCACCGCTCAGCCCAGGCGGTGCCCACTCCCCCCACTCTGCCGCCCAGATCCCCTCTCCCCCGCCCTGCCCTCGGCCCTCCGGGTGTTCCCCATTCCCCGTTCCCCCTCTCCGGGCGTGCTCCACGCAGTTTGAACCCAGACTCTGAGGTTTTGAAGCTGCCCTGAAACCATACCCTAAAAATTAAAAACAAAAGAGCTCGCGGGAAAGAGACTTGTGGTTCTTCTTTGAGGCCTCCCTCGCCCCACCCAACACACCCGGGTGCACCCACAAGTCCCTGAAATGCGGGAATCCGGAAATGGGACGCTTGGGAGAACCAAAACGGCGGAGCCCAGCAGGCCCAGCTCCTGCAGCGGCCTTCCCGGGGCCTTTGAGCAGAGTCTGGGGACGCCAGGGCGGCCTTGACCTGGGCACCTTTGGGCAGAGCCTGGGGACGCTGGAGAGGCCTTGACCTGGGCACCTTTGGGCAGAGCCTGGGGACGCAGAGAGGCCTTGACTGGGGCACCTTTAGGCAGAGCCTGGGGACACCAGAGAGGCCTTAATTGGGGCGCCTTTGGGCAGAGCCTGGGGATACGGAGAGGCCTTAATTGGGGTACCTTTGGGCAGAGCCTGGGGACACAGAGAGGCCTTGACTGGGGCACCTTTGGGCAGAGCCTGGGGACGCCAGAGAGGCCTTAATTGGAGCGCTTTTGGGCAGAGCCTGGGGACGCCGGGGAGGCCTTGACTGACGCCGAGCACCACCGGGCGGCTCTGCCCCTCCTTCCCCGGTCCCGGTCAGCATCCCCGGCGAGTGAGAGGTGGGGGCTGAGCTGGAGCAGGCTGGGTGCGGGCGCCCGCGGGCGTGGAGGAGCGCGCCGCCCTGGGGTCCGCGGCCGGGAGCGCGTCTGGCCCCGCGAGGAGCGCGCAGGCCCCGGGAGGAGCGCGCAGGCCGAGCAAGCCCGAGGCCGGCGGGGGCTGCAGGAGCCGCCTCCCTCCCCGCACAGCCTCGCGGGCTGCCGCGTCCCGCTCCCGAAGGGCGGCCAAGCCCCGTGCCCGGGGAGGCCCCGCGCCCCTGGCTCAGGCCCGAGGGCCTTTGTCCCCCTGGTCCCCTAACAGCTGGCGGCGGCCTCGGGGGCCCTGCGGGGTCCAGCTCTGGGCCGCGGAGCTGGCGCGGGCCGTGCTGCGGCGGGATGGGCCCGGGCGGCCGAGAGCGGGGCCTGGAGCAACCCGGGGCGCGTGACCCGCTGCTGCCTCGGAGAGCCCCGCGGTGCCCCTGCCGCCGCCTGCCCGGTGTCCCCGCGCTCCCGCTCCGAGACGCGCCGGCCGGCCCAGGGCGGGGGCCCGGGAGCCACGCGGGGCAGGGGCCGACCTGCGCTGGGACTGCGCGGCCTGAGGCGCCGGGAAAGCAAAAGCAAAAGTGGGCGGCGGGGGGTCCGGCTGGGGGCCGGCGGGGAGCGGCCGAGCAGGCGACGGGCAGCCTTCCTGCGCCCTGCAGGCCCGCCCCGCCCGGGTCCCCGCGGCCCGGCGCCTCGGGGTGCGCACCGCTGCACCCAGGGCGCCACGGAGGGCATCAGGGCCCCCTGCAGCCCCGGCTCCTCGACCACGGAGGGCATCAGGGCTCCTGCAAACCCGGCTCCTCGACTGGAGCCCCGACCTCGGGGACCTTGGGGTGCGCACCGCTGCGTCCAGGGCCCCATGGAGGGCATCAGGGCCCCTGCAAACCCCGGCTCTTCGAGGGAGCCCCGACCTCGGGCACCTCGGGGTGAGCACCGCTATGCCCAGGGCACCACGGAGGGCATCAGGGCCCCCTGCAGCCCCGGCTCCTCGACTGGAGCCCCGACCTCGGGGACCTCGGGCCGCCCGCACTTCCCTGCGGAGGGACTGCTTTCCGTCACCGCCTTCTGGCACGACGGGTATCCCCCGCGCAGTGCGCAGCCCCTGCGACCGGCCTGGCGGCGTGGGGAGGCGGGCGCAGGCGCGGGAGCCGCGGTGCGCAGACGGCGCTGCCTCCGGCCGGGCCTGGCCTCTGCTGGGCGCCTCCCCGGGCCTGCGGGCCGGCGCGTCGGATCCAAGCAGCGACCGCGGCCCCTCCCGGGAGGGACCCAGGCTGCACCTGGAGCCGCCTCCAGAGGTGGGCTTGCCCTGGCAGGTGTGCAGCACCAGGCAGAAGCGCGACGGCTCCTCCCTTCCCTCCCCGGGCACAGCGAGGCCTGAGTTACACTAGGACCCGAGGGGTGATGCCCGTCCTCGGCCGGATGGCTGTTTCTGAAGTTTTTCTTTTCTTCCTTCTTTCAGTGGGACTGCCTCGATACCAGCATCACTCGACCCCAGTGTGTGACAGAAAGGATTTTGTCCTCAACTTTAATGGCATTTCTTCTTTCCATCCGTCTGCGAGTGGACCCTACTACCACCACCACCACCACCAGAGCGTCTGCCAGGATATCAAGCCCTGCGTCATGTGAATGGAGGGCCCTCTCTGCTGTCCCCGCTGCGGGCCAGGGTGGCCGGCCGTGGACCCCGCACCACGCGCCCGTGGCACCAGCAGTAAGTAGCACGCCCGTCACCCAGCCAGAGCGCCCGGCCCGCGCTGGCCGGCACACTGGCCTCCCGTCGGTAGAAGGACAGCCCCTGGCAAAGCAGGGCCCCCAACAGCCACACCAGCCAGCTCCCCGACGGAGACAGCCAGCTGGGAACTCGGCTTTTTTAGCCGGGGCCGGTAAAAAGTCACCACGTGAAAAACGTAAACATGTAACTCTGGGATCTTCATTACCTTCAGTCATCAGGGTCTGAAAAACGCAGGTTGTGTGTGTGTTTTTTTCTTCGTCTATGAAAATTTTTGTGCTTTTCCAAAAGGCAGTGCTAAGCACCAGACTTCAAGGAAGCCTCATCTTGTTGCCTAGCCGAGGAAGAGAGTTCTGTTTCTCCAGACGCTAAGTCTGGACACAGGTGCCAAAGAACATTATTAAGAAAGTATTTAGAAGCAACGTGTCTAGTTTAAGAAAGCGGTTTTCAAGTATTGTGACAATACAACGTTTTTTTTTTACAAGGTTGTTTTCTACCACCATATTTTAAAGATATTTTTATGATTTTTCGTGTATACTCACACTTCGCTTGTATTTTAAAAGGAGGATATATTTGCACTTATGTATACTTTTACAGTTTGCCAAACTATTTTGATGTAAAATTTTTTCAATAAAATATATATAACAAATAGCTGCGTTAGGGATCTGTTTCCTCCGCGGGCAATCCTGGGATGACCAGGTTCTCTTCTCCTCCACCAGCCAGCAATGCAACTCTACACTGTTGGGCTTTTTTTTTTTTTTTCCAAGTTGTATAATTGACGTGGTGTGGGGTCTGTGCCTTGAGTAACACAGGCCAGGTTCTGATTGTGGGTCTTCTCAGGAGAGAAAGAGAAGAAGGAACTTTTTCTGTTCTTTCTTTCCTTCACCCTGGCTCTCTCTGGCTAAACAAAAACCAGAAGGTGAAAGAAACTTAAAAGCCAACCAGGCAAGATAATGAAGGCATGAGTCTGATTTGAGGAAACCGAGTTTTGTGCCCCCTTTTGTTCTCTTTCCTGTGGCCAAGGAGGGTTTTGCTTTTTGCTCCTTCCTCTTCCCCAGCGGCAGGGAGTGACGGGCAGGGTGGAAAGTCGCCACCGCGGGCTGGGCTGAGTGGTGGTCAAAGGGTCGGTGCCCAAAGTACGGGACCGGCTCCCCCTCGGCCGCTCACAGTTTTGCGGGACGCTGATGGCGTTGTGTGGTGGGTGGCGGTGGTCAGAGCCTGAGGAGTCCTGAGGGAGGTGGCTGTGGAGCGGTAACGGGGGTCGGGCCTGGGAGGGTAACTGAGGCGGGTACCTTCCTCCAAAGGCGCTGTCTGTCCTCACCCCCAAGTCAAAGCGTGGCTGAGACCGCCTGGCAGGAGCATCCCACCCACCCCCACCTCTGCCCTTCCCCTCTTTGACCGAAGCGTCTCCTTCAGGGATCCCCGCAGGGCCCGGGCTCCACACCCCAAGCTTCCCCAACCGTCGGTGATACCAGGCCCGGCTGCCAAAGCTCTGGGTTCAAAAGACGGACCCTAAAGCCAACCTGGCAGCAGGACCGCTGTCTCCCCAGCCTGCCCTCCTCTGACCAGCCCTTCAAAATCCTGGGCAGCCCTGGCAACAGTCGATTTGAGCAGAAACAGGAAGGTTCTCAACCCGCAGTCATCCTTTCCCCAACCTACCGACCGCGGACCAAGGACCGAGGGCCAAGGGCCTGTATTCTGTTTTGTGTTTTTGCTTTTGCTTTTGAAAACTCACCTTTGTTTCTCATGCCCTAAAAGGCCTCCCCCCGCCCCCATCAGCTGCCAGGCACGTAATACCACTCCGCAGATATCTCACACAGGAGGGTTCTGTACTCGGAGTAAATTTAAGTGCAAAGACGGTCTCGTTAGTAAAACATCTTGTTTTCAAAAGTCTTAACCGTCTTCCTAATCCTTAGGTTTCCTTTCTGTATTTCCCAAAATTAAGCAGTGATTTAAACATGTATTTTTGTGTCTCCATTATCATATTTGCAGTCACACAGGGCTTTTTTTTTCCCCCCTTTTATACTGAGCTACACAAGGGCCTGCTATAAATTATGAAGTCAGTTTCAGAGTTTGCTCCGACCACAGTGCTGTGTTTACATTCCTTCCGAGGCAGCCGGCATGGTCGTAATTTATATCCTAAACACTTGAACGTAACTTGTTTATACAGAGAATGACAGGACCTCAAAGACAGAAACGCGCGGAGTCTCTGGGGGTGCCGGCTTTGGAAGGGCTGGCGTGCCCTCTAGCGGCGCAGGCCCCGGCGCGCAGCGATGGGGTGGGGAACAGCTGGGCAACCCCATGCATCTTAGGGTGCTTCTCCACGTCCCTGCCATGTGGGGTGTTGGTCCTACTCACAGATGTGCAGCAGGTCATGGCTATCAAGGGTCCGACCCACGTTTTCTGCTTTTGGTTCATTTCACGTCTTTCTCTTCATGAGGACTAAGCTCTACACCCAGTGCGGGGCTCGACCTCATGACCCTGAGATCAAGAGTCCCATGCTCTGTGACTGAGCCAGCCAGGCTGCCCCCATTCTACTTCTTTTAAAGTCTCGGTCGCATATAAGAGCTGCCATCAGCATTGCAGATACAGGCACAATGGCAACCACTTGGAGGGGGACCCACCCCCCCACCCACCCCTGGTTCTGACTCAGTCTGTCCGGGGAGGGGCTCAAAAGTCCTGATAAGTTCCCAGGCCATGCTGATGGCGCTAGTCCAGGATCCACACTTTGAAAACCTTACAGGCCTCGAAAGGCAGTCCGAATAATGGATAAAGGTTCAGATGGGTGAGTGTTGAGGCCACTCCATTAATTCGTTAAGGAAAGATCTAAAGGGTTTTTTTTTTAATTTTTATTTTTTTATTAATTTTTTAAGATTTTATTTATTTATTCTTGAGAGAGAGAGAGAAGCAGAGGGAGAAGCAGGCTCCATGCAGGGAGCCTGACGCAGGACTCGATCCCAGGTCTCCAGGATCACTCCCTGAGCCAAAGGCAGGGCTAAACCGCTGAGCCACTTGGGCTGCCCTAAAAAAATTTTTTTAAACAAAACAAAACAAAACAAAACAAAAACAAACAAAAAAACAGTTTATCCACCCAAATACCTCTGTGATTGATTCCTGGGAAAATGCAAAGTCTAATTTTGAACACTGCACCTGAAAAAAGTGTCCACAAAAATGAGGCCTCGTGTTTTGTTCCAGTAAAGTTTGCAAAGAAATGTCAGGCGGGATCACTAACGTCTACCTGCCTCAGTAGGGCAATAGTCTAGGCGCTTACACACAGTATGATATTGGAATTCTCCAGATGAAAGGAGGTGGTGATGGGAGCAAGCAGGAAAAGAAATCTTTTATTAGTTATAAAATCTTTTAAGAGTGGGACACGGAGAAGGCAAAGAAAGGAAGCTGTGATCTCCGTGTATAGAAATAGTGATTCCTAAACACAAATGGGCCGGGCAGAGAGAAGAGAGACAGAGAGATAGAGGGAGAGAGGAAATGGGAAGGTGGGAAGGCCTGAGGCCCAAGGAGGGAGGGAGGGAAGGAGGGAGGGACGGAGGGAGGGAAAGAAACAGAGAGGAAAGAGGGAGAGGTCTAGAGAGGAAGAGTCTCAGAAAAAAAAAAAAAAAAATCTCATGAATCCGTGTCCCAAAGCTCACCAAGCAGCCTTTGAAGCTGGACTCCCATCCTTGGAGGCAGCTACTATCTGTGCAAGACACTGACTGCAAGGCCCACGTACTTGTTTTACTTGGCTTCTGCCTGGATTCTGGGGCAGTAAGTGAATTCTCTAGCTGTGCATGCTCGAGTTTTCTGAACTGCTGCAGCAACATCTAGAGAATTTAAGGAGAACGACCTTGATCTACGTCTTAGAAACCGGAAGTCGGATTTCTGGGGAAAATTTTCAGGTGCACAGTATAGACGTGCCACTGGATGCTATGGAATGGAATTAGCACACCCGTCCCGAAGGGGAAAAACCGTCGGCTGGATTCGTATACACCTAATTACTTGGCATTACGGCGATTAATTCAAAACAGGCACCAGCTTATTTAGAATGGAAATATATTTTAATATATCAGAACGGAAATATATTTTACCAAACCTGCCCCTGTGAAACACTATCTGAGCAAGGGAAAACACCGCCAGAGAGGGCCACCGCACATGGGCGTCAAGATCTTCGGGGGAAAAAAAAATGAAAGTCGTGGAAGTTCTTCTGGAGTTCAGAGTGGCCTGAGTCCACAGCAATCCACCTGATAAATATTCAGGTCTCCAGTTCCCGGGGGCGGAGGGGGGGGGGGACGCATCCACCCCAGTGCTGATTCGTCAGTGCTCCTGGCCTAAGTGTGTGCGGGAGGGAGAGAGGGGAGGCTGTGTCCCCGACAACATTCCCTCCACAAGGATGGCATCCTATTCTTGCAGCCTGGGAGCTGCCATCTGACAGAGGCAAAGAGGTGCAGGAGCCTGTGGCCGGGCCAGGCAGTGGCTTGTCCCCCAGACCCCTCCGTGGCCCCTCCGGGGACTCGCGGAGCACCTGCAGCGTCCCGCGCTGCTTCAAGTTAGCCAAGCTGGGCCCCAGGGTGTGGGGAGAAGGCGACCTCCTCCGTCCCCTCCCTCTCCTGGTTGCCATCTCCTCTCCCATCCCCGAGAGCAATCCCTCATCCACAGAGAAAATAATTAATCCCTCCCCACGGGTTGCGGGGGAGGGGCTCTGGCTACTACCTGCAGACTTCATCGGGGACCTCCCGCTCCCATCTCCTAACCACGTCCCCCTGATGCCCCTGCACGCCCGCGGGCCTCTCTTTGTCACCCTCACTGTGTTTTACCGTCGGGGACGTGGAGGCTAGGCCCAGGAGCAGCCTGTGGCCGTGGTCTCCTGGGGCAGCCGGTGTGCGTCTCCATCTCCATCTCCGCCGTTGGGGGCCCAGTGAGCGGGCGGAGAGCCGTGTGCTCTGCTCTGTCTATGTGGCCTCGTCATCCAGGCTCCCCTAATCTGTTCGGGTCAGCACCAAGGAGACTGGGGCAACAGACGGCGGGGCCGGGGCAGGAGTGGGTGAGTGGATGAGCCCCGGGATGAGCAATGCCAATGGCCCATCTTCAAATGAAGGAAAGAAACTTCCATTAGGGAAGAATCACTTCGCTGGATTGAAATACGCGGTAACTGGGCCAGTACTTGGAATCCGAATAGGGATTCGGAAGACCTCAAATCAGCAGCGTGCTCCCGCTCTGGGGGCCCAGCAGCCCAGAGGCAGCGGGTAGAGGGAAGCAGGGGACTTTGAAAACCACCCGTGGCCATCCCATTGCCCACGCGGCCAGCCCAGTGGGCTCCTGGGAGGGCGGCCCGGGCCGCAGGGGTCTTGAAGGCCCCCCCAGGGCTTCTACCGCTCAAGCCGAGAGGGACAACCATGAATGAACGTGACCTTGGTTATGTCCCGCAGAGGTCTCTAGAGGAAGGTGTTCCTGACACAGGCTTGCTGGTTTGCAGACCAGGAGGGGCTCCGCCAGCTGTTTGCCCGGTGTCTGCACTAGTTTCTCCGTGAAGCACGTGTCCTGCCCCTTGGGGTAGGCCATGGCACCTGGACAGCTTTGGCGAAGCAGCTGCCAGCCTCGCCCCACATGGTCACCCGGGATCGCTGGCGGGGACTGAAGCCTCCAGAGCCTTGGAAGCTCCCCGGCTGGAGCCCCGGCGCTCTCCTCTTGCGTGCTGGCCTGAACGGCCCATCTGTCCTCAGGGGCTTCGTTCAGGGTCAGGGGGACCTGCGGGGAGGGCAGGTACCGCCCAGCCTGGCCACCTCCCACCCCCCCGGCGGAACTCGCTGAGGGTCTTTCCCAGGATGGACGCTGAGCTGAGGGAAGGCACAGAGCGTGAGGACGTGGGATTGGGTTGGGGGGAGACACTGGGCAGGGCCGGCAGGGAATGCTGAGGCTCCTGGGACTGGCCCCCGGGGCTATGGCTGTGCAGAATCACGGCGGCCCTGCGGTGTCCGTGCTGGGGACCGGGGACCCAGGGACCGGGGCTGCAGATCCGGATGCTGTCAGGTAGGAGACCCTCCTCCTCATGGCTGGGGGAGAGGCCGAGCTCATCAGAGCAAAACCTAAAGCAAAACCACGTGGGCCAACACGCACGCAAACACAGAGGCACTCGCGGACACACGAGTACACGAGCGCGCTCACACAGACACCCGCTCTCCTCTTCAGTTGTGGCTTAGCTCCAAGGAGGGGAAGGCTATACCATTTTATCGCACCTGCCACCTTTCTAAATCTCCAAATCCACCGCAACCGTGTAATGTTCGCCTCCTGAGGTTTCTTGCTTCTAACGGCAGGACTTTCCCCTCCTCTAACCAACCGCAGCCGAAGTGTAAAGAGTAGCCGGTTTCAAATCCAACGGTCGCTTCTGTTGTCAGACCAAACCGAGCCCCGCCCCAGTCGTAGACGAGACTCCTGGCCGGAACCCGGGCACAGGGCAAAGTTGTTCAAGATGCACAGGGCGCCCCGGGGCAGCACCACACAGTGTATGGCTGTGGCCGTTTATGGCACAGGAGCTTGGAAGGTGCTTCGGCTGCTCCTCTGCGTAGCGAGGTCCCAGTGGGCTCTGCTGTCAGCCTGTGCGCTGGATGTCCCCGTGCAATGATGAGAACAGGTGTGGTGGGCAGGAGAGATACCCTCCTCCTTTAGGATGGTTCCTTCCTTACAGGCAAGGCTCAAATCCCTGAAGGAACCAGACAGGTGACCTACAGGGAATCCTCAGTCTCGATGTGGATCAACCAATGAATGTCTGAGCCAGGCTCGTGCTAAAGATGATGGACCAGCTTTGGGTCTTCACTAGCGGAGAGATAGACGAGTGAGTGCCCGTGAACAGTCCACTCCAAGAGTGACAGCAACCTTAAAAATTGATGGGATGAGGGGAATCCCTGGGTGGCTCAGCAGTTTAGTGTCTGCCTTTGGCCCAGGATGTGATCCTGGAGATCTGGGATCAAGTCCCACATCGGGCTCCCTGCATGGGGCCTGCTTCTCTCTCTGCCTCTCTCTCTCTCTCTCTCTCTCTCTCATGAATAAATAAAGTTTTGTAAAAAGAAAAGAAAAAAATTGATGGGATGAGTAAGGGCTACAAGGTAGTTAGCTCCTGGCACAACGCAAGTGGTCAAGATACAGTTCCTTGGCTTTCTGCAAACACAGACGCAGGGTCTGGGGAAGCTGCAAAAAGCCCGATGTCATTTTATGCATAAACTAAGTCCCAACTAAGTCCTAAGAGGGAAGACAAAGGTTGCTGGTATCAGGGTATCCAGATGGAGGAATTGAGAGGCCAAACAGAAGTATGATATTGCTAGGGCTGCCGTAACAAAGTACCACCATTTGGGTGATTTAAACAATAAGAGTTGTTTTTTTTTTTTTTTCCCCCTCTCAATCTCAGAAGCCAAAAGTCCAAAATCAAGGTGGCAGCAGGGTTGGTTTCTTCTGATGCTTCTCCCCTTGGTGTGTAGATGGCCATCCACCCCCCGCCCCCGCCCCGTGTCTTTGTGACATCTCCTCGCTGTGTGTGTCTGTCTCTCTCCCCAGATCTCCCCCTTATATAAAGACACCGATTATATTAGATTTGCACCCACCCTAATGACCTCGCTTTAACCTGATGACCTCTATGAAGGCCCTATCTCCACAAAAGGCCCATGAGAGTTAGGGCTCTAACATGTCTCTTTTGGGGGAAACACAATTCAACCCCTAACGATTATAAGCCAAGCTCACAGCTGAACGAAATGCACTTGAATTATTAAGGGCCCCCACCCAGGGCCTTCTCCAGCATCCGAGGAACACTCAGGATAGCTGGGCCGTTAAGGCCCAACCTCTTCTCTCCATCTAGCTCTTTGAGCATTGAGTGGCCATTGCAAACACCCTAAAGTGGATGCATAGGGGAGCCTCAGCCCCTGGCTAGTCTACATTCTTTTGGGCAAAGCCTCCAAAGTACTACTCCACGATTCCCTGGGAGAGGGGGCATGGGTGTCCCTGATGCTGTATCAGATACAGGCCCTGCAAGAATCATCCCTCCCGAAAGAGAAAGAAGACCAGAAAAAAGATTTTTTCCCCCTCTTTGAGCTGGCGAAGGGCTAGTATTACTACCACAGTGTTATGAACACTGAGCGTTGGGAGGAGCCGCTCTCTGCCGGGTTCCTGGAGACTCGGGGTCTCTGCTGAGCAGCATGCACAATCCATCAGTCGTTGCAATGGTCTGACAGGGTTTGCATTATTGCCAAACCCATTTCCTAGGTGAGCAAACTCCTTCACCAGGACACAGCTGGTAACGGGGAGGGCTGAAGCCCCACCTGGAATCCCCCTAAGTGCACGCATCTGAATTGGGCAGTCGGGAGACGATGGGATGTGGAGGCTACAGTGGAGGGGGCTTAGCTGAAGGAGAGGCATGCCCAGCAGTCCAGGGCATCCACATCTACCCTAGCAATGCAGGAACTCTCCGGGCATTTGTGCAGGAAGCTCATAAATCACACAAGTACAGCCTATGGCACAGTGGGCATCCCCCGTCCTCATCCCACGTGAAGAAACGACCCCCGAGGAGGCCAGGCACAGCGGTGGACCTTCCAGGAGTCCCCCTGCCCTTCAGGCCCCACCGGCCTCAGGCCGAGTCCGACCCTGGGTAGAAGCTGGTTCTGCCCCAAGGAAAGTAGGAACCCAGTCCTGGCGAGAGGCTGGCTGGGAGAAGGGTGGGACCCCAGGGAGGCGACCCCAGAGGAGCGCCCCCGACCCAGGCTCCGCCACAAGGACTCGAAGGCTCTTCCCAGGGCTCATGGGCCCCAGCATCTCCTCCAGAGAACTGAGGCGTCCCCCGAAGGCGGGGGGGACCCGAGACCTGCCCTCAGGGGGGCCCTGGGGGGAGCACAGCCCGGCGCCTGCTGCCCTTCCAGCCGCCTCTGAAGCCCAGATACCCCCTCGGGCTGGCTCTCCTCGCGGTTCTTTGTGTCCCAGACCATCGCGGAGGCTGAGTCACCGAGGATTTTAATTTGGAAAACAAGATTGCAAAAGAAAGGAAGAAACCACGATTTTTATTAACAATTATTGTGCAGAACAAGACCAAAGTTACAACTTTCATTTTTTTTTTCCCCCTCCAAACTCAGGGCTTTCCAGAATTTCCGAGCATCCTCTATTCTCATGGAACAGGAGGCAGCCACCAGCGGAGCAGGAGGTCCGGCCTAGGACTTCTGCTCCGGGCCGTCGAGCCCCAGATGACAACGTGCAGTCCCCGGAGGGAGCTGCGGGCAGGGGCGCAGCCCGGGCGCTGGGGGCCTCGGAGCCCACAGCCTTGCTCAAGGCCCCGAGCCGCCCGGCCTGCGTGTGGACGGCGGAGGGGGGACGGGGACGGGGACGGCGGAGGGGGTGGGGGGGATGGGCTTTGTTGTCCCTCTTCCTGCCCGGCCCCCCCTTCTGAGCGGCCTCGGCCACTGGCTTGGTTGATATTTTCAAATCCGGCCTGAGCAGAGGATGGGGCCACAGGAGGAGAATCCTTCAGGGTGTCTTGTTTGGTTTGGAAATGCTGAAGTGTCTGCTGCATTTCCTCGGAGAGGGGAAGAGTCGGCCGTGGGAGAGGCCTGCGCTCGGGCTGCCGCTGTGGGGACCCTGGCTCCCCCCGCCCCACTCCCACCCGAGCGAGCCCCATGAGAAACTCTAGCCGCCCGACAGTCCCCAAAACCTGTTTCCAGTGCAGTGACTCAGTGCAACCCTCCTACCGCCAGTGCAGCAGTTGTGGGGGGTCAGGGAGCTGTGGGCTCCTGGTGCAGCAGTTGTCGGGGGTCGGGGAGCTGTGGGTTCCTGGTGCAGCAATTGTGGGGGGTCAGGGAGCTGTGGGCTCCTGGTGCAGCAGTTGTCGGGGTCAGGGAGCTGTGGGCTCCTGGAGGACCACTGCTGGGTCATTAACCGCAGGACACATGTTTCCCATCGACGTGACTGCTAGTGGCCGCCGCAGATGCACGCAGCCTTGCGGGCGAAGAACGTGTGATTGAGACACCATGTATCCTGCCGTGTAATGTGTGCGCAGTAGATGGCCTCGAGGACTGCTGAGGGTCCTCAGCCCCCGGGGCATCAGGGGCCTGGAAGCCGTCAGGCTGCGAGCGCTGACTGGGCCGGCGGGGCCGTGGGGGCCCGGGGCACACAGGCCGCTGCAGCCAGGCTCCTGCCAACGCCCGTCTTGGGAGCCTGACTGGGGGGCGGGGTGGGGGAGCAGGACGGGAGGCTCCTGAGCTGCCACCGAGCGAGCAGCCTCTGCTCTGCCCAGATGCTGATGGAGCCGAGCATGCGGGAAGGGAGCCCAGGCCTCAAGGTCGCGGCCCAGCATCCAGGCCCCCGCGACGCCCGGCCGGCCTGCCCCTGGGGAAAGCACAGCCCGGTTTCCTCACGTTGTTGGGAGTCCTCAGAGGCCTCGGGCAGGTTAAGAAAACTGAACACTTTTTACTTTGTGCCACTCCACGTGGGGAAAACTTGCATCGTGCTCCGTGGCCCCGTGCGGAGAGCTGGCGGCGCCTGCGGCTCGTGGGGCCACGTGGACGGATCTGCCCCGCGGGGGCCACCGGGCTCGGCAGCAAGGTTCTTGCCGGGCACCTGGCCTGAGCTCCTGATGCTCCAGGCCTTACCGAAGCTGGTTTTTAAGAAGGAACATTCGTGACAGGTTTACCAGAGATGCGCAGCCCTCCGAGTCCCCGCTCCATCCTCAGGGCACCAGCCCCCAGACAGCGAAGGCTTGAGGGGAGAACGGGGCGCACCCACAACCAGTTGCCCCCTGAGGGCCCCTCGGGCGCCAGCCTGAGGCCCACAGCGGGGTGTGTCCCAGCCGACAGTTATTTATTCTCACCGGCGTATTTACCGGGAGGGTTTTGTCTGCTTTTATTTTATTTTTTTAAAAGATTTATTTATTTATTTATTTATTTATTTATTTATTTATTTATTCATTCATTCATTCATTCATTCATTCATTCATTCATGAGAGACACAGAGAGAGAAAGAGGCAGAGACACAGGCAGAGGGAGAAGCAGGCTCCATGCTGGGAGCCCGACGCGGGACTCGATTCCGGGACCCGGGGGTCACGAAGGCAGATGCTCACCCGCTGAGCCCCCCGCCCCAGGCGGCCCCCTGGGAGGGTTGGTAAGGACGCTCCCTTCCTTCTGGGCATCCCGTAAACACACATGGGCTCCTAACCTGTGACCTCGAACTCAAATCACGTAAGTGACCAGATGTCCCCCTGAGCTCTGGTCCCATGAGGCCGGGGAGCTGGGCGGTGAGCGCGGGGCCCTCCGTGGTAGGCCCCGCATGCTGGCCCGCGTGCCTGCCCTCACCCCCGACTTCCTCTGCTCTGTTAAATATATCTCTGCTTGCAGCCTCGACCCTCCCCCCCCTTATCTTGGAATGCTTTTGATCCAATTTTTAGTTTTTCAATTTGTTATTGTGTATTTTAGCCTGTTTTTTAATGCCCGCATGCGTATCCGGACGTGCAGGGGAGCCACTGGTCTGGAGACAGACGGCCAGTGCCTGGGCCTTCCCGCCCCTTCCCGCCCGGCCATTCGGACACAGTCCGTCTCCGCGTGTCTCACACGCAGTCCCCACCTGTCCAACACGCGTGGGGGAGGGGGTTCAATGCCTTCATCATAATTTTGGGACGCACTGAAACTAAGCAAAAGTTTCTCCAACTTCCCAGTTGGTTCTTTCCTTCTTAGCCGTAGGCACTTACTGATAAGACCTCAGAGTTCTTGCCGAAAGAAGCACGGAATTTCCTCAAAAGCACGCACACGTGCACAGCGACTGCCTCCGCAGAGCGTAGGAATGGGTACAGATGTCTCTGCCCTGAACGGTTAGGGAGCAAGGGTCGGAAGCTAGAAAGAGGGGAGAGGAGCCGAGGCCAGGGGGCCCCACGGTGGCGGAGCCCGCTGGAGGGAGGGCGGGTGGTGGGAGCAGGCCCAAGTCTTGATTCCAGGCGCCTTGCCTCCCCAGGGAGCCGCCGGGATCACCATGGGGGTGGGGGGGCTGCTGTGTCCCTGTGGGCCAGGGGAGCGCACTAGGGGAGGGAAACCTCAGCTCATCGGTTTTGGAACTTCAAACACAATCTTGTGGCTTTGGCTTTTCTTACAAGAATCAGAAAAGTAAATACACTTTATTTATATGTAGATGCAGAAACCATCGAACTGCGTTATAAAATGGCAATCTCAGGGGTGGGGGGGCGACAAGGAGCAGAGTCTCTGTGCCCAGGGCCGAGCAGGACCACGCAGGGGCTGAGCTCCGGGTCCTCATGGTGACCATCCGGGTGAGCCCTGGCAGCAGGCCTCACTCTGCCCTTTTAGAAAACAGCAAACAAATCCTCCCAGGCTTGAGGACCGAAGAGCTCCAGGATCAACCAAGGAGCCAAGGTCCCAGGCAGGTTGACTGCCTCCAAGTGGAGACAGGATGCTGTTGTTCTGACTCGTGTGCTTTGGAGTAAACAGAGGGTCCTGGGTGGGCGGAGGCTGCCTGGGGACCGTGTAAGGGGCAGTAGGACGAGAGCCCAACCGCCTACAATATGGCCATCGGGTCCTCGGCCTTATGAGACAGGCCTCCTGTCATTTATTTATTTATTTATTTTTAAAGGATTTTGTTTATTTATTTGAGAGAGAGAGAGAGAGAGAGAACACACTGGGGCATGAGCAGGGGAGGGGCAGAGGGAGAAACAGACTCCCCACCAAGCAGAAAGCCCGATGAGGGACTCGATCCAGCGACTCCGAGATCATGACCCGATGCTTAACTGACTGAGCCGCCAGGCGCCCCAGGACTCCTGTTATTTTAATAAAAGGAGGTGAGGCTAACACTGATGAAGCCACCCATCCAAGGCCTCAAGAGGAAACTTGGCCCTGTGCTTTGACTTTGAAACTTGCCCGATGCTATTCGGGCATCCAGAAAGGGAATACACTTTTCCCGACCTACGAACCCCTTCTGAGATCTTTGAAGACAAAATATGGACTCTTCTTTTATTATTATTATTATTATTATTATTTTATATTTTATAAATAATATGGACTCTTCTTGCAAAAGTCAAAGACCTCAGGGAAGGTCTACAGCAGGGTCCTCAACCAGGGACAATTTGGGACCCCAGGAGACCGTTGGCCCTCTTTGAAGGTAGTTTTGGTTGCCGCTGTGCAGAGGAGGGTAGTTGCTACTGTCGTCCAGGGGGTAGAGGCCGGGGATGCTGTAAAATATCCTGTGGACACAGAACAGCTCCATGAGGAGGGGTTACCTGCCCCAAGATATCAAATTGACAGACGCTATGACACGCTGGCCCATTGGCATAAAAACGTCCAGGATCCCTGGGTGGCGCAGCGGTTTGGCGCCTGCCTTTGGCCCAGGGCGCGATCCTGGAGACCCAGGATCGAATCCCACATCGGGCTCCCGGTGCATGGAGCCTGCTTCTCCCTCTGCCTGTGTCTCTGCCTCTCTCTCTCTCTCTGTGACTATCATAAATAAATAAAAATTAAAAAAAAATTAAAAAAAAAAAAGTCCAACCTTGTAAGTGACTCAACACTTTCTAAGGAGTGTTAAGGTCTTCAAGGAGAGTCCGCCTCTCTGTAGCCACCCTGCAGCCCCCAATCACATTTTTGTGTGTCTTTAGGTGAATGGCGTTAGTTAGCTCCTGTCGTTGAAGCTCCTATTGCCCAAATAAGTGCATTCCCAACAAAATCTACCTAAAGAAACATTCCCTTCTGCTGTAGATTTATAGAGCACAGGGAGGGCGAGGCTTCCCGGAGTACGGATGCCAACGGGACAAGATCTGCACTAGTCAGCTAGGGACAGGGTGGGATACTTAGACAAGACAACAAGGCACTTTGTAAAAGTATAACTGACACGTAAGATTATGTTATTTTTAAGTGTACAACGCGATGACTTGATACTTACATACTTTATGAGATGATCGCCACCGTAAGCCTCGCTACCATGTGTCGTCATAGAAAATGTTTACGGTATTATCGGCTGCGTTCCCTGCGCTCTCCTTTACATTCCCGGGTCTTATTTATTTTGAAACTGGAAGATCGTACCTGTTACTCCCCTTCACTTATTTTGCCAACCACCCCCGCCCCCACTACCGCCTTGTTTCCAGTACTTGTGAATCTTTCTGTTTTGGGGTTGGGTTTTTTTTTGGTTGTTGTTGTTGTTCGTTCATTTTGGCTTTTTAGATTCCACATATAAGCGAATGATTTCTCTTTCTCGGTCAGACTTATTTCAATCAGCGTCAAGACGCTCTAGGTCTATCCATGTTGTCACAAATGGCAAGATTTCGTTCTTTTTTTTATAGCTGAGTGATATTCCTGCGTGTGCGTGTGTCATATGTTCTTGATCCGCTCACCTATGGATGGACACGTGGGATGCTTCCATGGCTTGGCTATTGTAAATGACGCTGCAGTGAACACAGGGCTGCAGGCGTCTCCTCAAATTAGTGTTTTCATTTTCTTTGGATAAATACCCAGAAGCGAAGTTGCTGGGTCATACGGCAGTACCAGTTCTAATTTTAAAGGAGCCTCCCTACCCTTCTCCCGAGTGTCTGCACCGTTCACATTCCCACTGACAGCGCCCCAGGGTTCCCTTTTCTCCACATCCTCACCAACATTTTTTAAAATTTTATTTTAATAACAGCCATTCTGACAGATGTGAGGCGACATCGCATCGTGGTTTTCATTTAGTCCTCTGCTCATTTGAGTTTTTTATTTTTTTTATTTTTATTTTTATTTTATTTTTTTTATTTATTTATGATAGTCACAGAGAGAGAGAGAGAGGCAGAGACATAGGCAGAGGGAGAAGCAGGCTCCATGCACTGGGAGCCGGACGTGGGATTCAATCCCGGGTCTCCAGGATCGCGCCCTGGGCCAAAGGCAGGCGCCAAACCGCTGCTCCACCCAGGGATCCCCCATTATTTCATTTGAGTTTTTTAATAGCAAGTGATCTGGCTTTTTATATATCCTGAATGTTAATCCTTTATCCGATATATTCTCCGCAAATATCTTCTACCGTTCTGTCGACGACCCCCTTCCCTGGTCAGCAGCTCTTTGGTCAGGGCCCTTCTTGTGCATGACGCAGAGTGACTTTGGCTACATCACAACCTCGAACCATAGCAGTTGTCAGGGATTCGTGATGAAATGATTTTCCCAGGGTTCCCTGGTTTATCAGAGATTTTAACATCACCTCCACGGCGCTAGTTCGTCATCATCCCACATCTATCTCAGACACAGACGCGGCTCCGGCGAAAGAAAGCCACAGAGGATGCAAGAGGAGTCCCGGCACAGTGACGGCTCATCCTCCCCCGGATGAAAAAGGAGATGTTTGTAACGTGGCCGCTTCCCCGCCTCTTCACTCCGGGGCATTCTTACATCTGGCTACACTAGAAACCACAAGTCAAACACAGAATAACTCAACTCGCTAACAAAGAGATGATCAAGAAAGCCTTTGGCAACCTAAATTGCTATCATTTCACTTTTCTTCTTACTTTTCCGCTCTAAAATTTTAATAATTCTGGAAGCCCCATTTGACTAGGAAGGATAGACATGTTTAGATTAATTCTTAAACTGATAACCTAAGGTCCTCAAAAGCTATTGGTTTTTTATTCATTGTTGTAACAGATAATCGGAACGACGTTCGTTAAAATTTCAAGAAAAGAAAACAACTTTCTGAAATTTAAACAATAGACCCGGAGGGAACAAGATGGGCAGAGTGAACCCCCAACCCATGAAAAGCCATACTCAACTGTAACCAGTTGTGGACACACGGGCTATGTTGATTTTCCACAAAGCCAGATTATTATGTAAATCTGTCCGTTTCTAAATATTGACTCATATTTTTCTAAGCACTCTGCCAGCTAAACAGAACGTATCTGCAGGTTAAAATTCAAGTGACAAGCCACCAGTTTGAAATCTGGGGTATATGATTTTTGCATCCAAACAAGAAGAAACTGGTGTGAGTTTATGTATTTTTACAATTTTAATAATCGTAACACCTTTGAAAGTATATTCTCAACAATATTTAATGGGTTTTAGGCCTCTGAACTTGAGAAAATACTGAAATACTAATGAATGAAAGAAATATCTTGGCAAACCTACTTATTCGTACCAGGAAAATGTGTCTTGGTCCACCATGGTTGCATGCATATAATTTAGGACTCGTCTTTAACTGAGAGAAACCTACTAGTGAAAAGGGTGTGCATCAGCTGAGGACGGAACTGAGAAAATTCCAAGACAAGCAATGAAGTCACTCTGAGACCATAGAGCCAGGGCTCCTGGTGCCAACGTATCCAGAAGGAACACCTTTGAAGGATTATCAAATCGTTAAGAATATGGAAAACTTCCTTTTCAATGCCCAATCCAAGTGAATCGATTTGCGGCACGCGTCATAAGCGACTGTAACCGTGGAGTATTGCACACCTACTTCTGCAAAGGGGGCTCCATCTTTACAGGAAGGGGGGAGATTTTGACCGTTTCGAGCGTAGACAACAGACAGTATCCACCGTAACTTGGAGCCAGAGTCTATTTATTCGCGAGCCACGTTCACTCAGGTGCTGACTCTTGGAGCATCCTAGATCCTGGGAATACAGAGACAAACAAAATCGACCTGGTCCCGGCCCTCCTAGAGTGCACAGCCTGGTGGAGGGGATGTAACATAGACACAAATATCCAAATGCTCCTATGATTGTCTAAAAAGTGGCAAAATACAAAGATGGCATTAAACAGCCTACGCAGAAGGGCCCTGTGTCCTGTCTTACGTGAGCCACCTGCAGGGAAGCGAAGCAAGACCACCATCTATCGGGGCTGAGATGTGCACCCAGTTCACAGCCCAGAGGCCTGGAGTGACGCTGTCGAAGGCGCTATGTTTGAAAGCGTGGAAGTGAACAGCATTGTGTGAACTACTTAGATGCTGTCGTTAAAATTATGGCCCCTGCCTTTGGACCAGGTAGCTGGTTACCGCAGGGACACAGATCTAGGGCACCCCAGTCAGATCGCATGAGGGGCAGTTATTTTTCTGAGCAATAAGCTTGCACACGGAGGGCGGGAGGCAGAGCGACTCTTGCTGGCGGCCTGGTGAACCCAGACGCAGTCTGCTTCACCGCGAGTCCCTCAAGGAGACGGTGGACGCCATCCCCCAGCCCCAGACTCCCTGTAGGATGTGGAAACCTCGGTGCAACCCCCAGACGATTTATGAAATATCTGCTCTTCTGAGGCAGTTTCCTCTGGAGCTCATGACCCACCATCACCGACGATGGTTTGCCGTCGAGGACATTCAGACAACCCGCCCTCGACTGTAAACCGCAGCATCGCCAAACAAAGATTTATTTTTGTTTCCTGCTGTGCGAGCTTTGAGTAGGAGATTGCCAAGGACGTGCTGCAGAGCGTGAGACCAGCGAAGGGGCCCAAGGCTACCTGCAGTCAAGAGCACGAAAATTCCAAGTTGTCTCTGGAGCCCCCTTGCATCCCCTCTATGGACGGAGATGAGAGTCAGGCTGCGTGGTTTTCCCAGGCAACACGGATCTTAAGTATGGACCTGGCCGTGCCCCCTCCTCCAGCTGTGGGTCGCCAATCGCCCCAGGGTCCCAGCAAGGCTGCCAGAGAGCATGCGCGATGCTGCACCTTGCTGCTCCTTCTCAAGCCCCGCAGGCCAATGTTAAATAAATTTAGGGATTCCCCGGGTGGCTCAGTGGTGGAGCGCCTGCCGTCAGCCCAGGGTGTGACCCTGGAGACCCAGGATCGAGTGTCGCATCGGGCTCCCTGCATGGAGCCTGCTTCTCCCTCTGCCTGGGTCTCTGCCTCTCTCTGTGTCTCTCATGAATAAATAAATAAAAATAATAAATAAAAATAATAAATAAAAATAATAAATAAAAATAATAAATAAATAAATAAATAAATAAATAAATAAATAAATAAATAAATAAATTTAGCCGTGATTGTGATTTCCTGCTCTACGTTCACTGGCTAGTCATTTACCATTTCTGGGTCCTCCTCCTCCTCAAAAGCCAGAATTTGGGCTAAGTGATCTAAATTTCTTCCTGACTTTTAAAACTCGGTATCAGAAAACAAGAGCCTATTTCAGTGGCTTTCAGAATAGAAATCTCTTGAAATCCCAAGAAAGGCCTGCAAGTTGCAGAATGAAAGGGGTGCATGTGGTTCAAACCGCCTCACGTGAATGCCAGGATTTGCTGCAACCCCAGCGTCCTGCGGGATCATGACAAATCTTGGCCCATGCAGGTGACAAAAGGTGTCTACTGGTCCTCCCTTCACTAGGCAGGAGAAAATGAACCGTTCACAAGGTGTCACATTTATGTAGATGATCATTGGTCTTTGTAATGCTCCATATTGTTATCAAATATGTGTGTGTGTGCTGGATCCCATAATAGGCCTTTTATATGCACTTTCTTTAATCTTCCCATTGACCCCACCGGGCAGATTTTTATGGGTAAGGAAACAAGCCTCAGAATGGACAAGTAACTTGCCCAGGGACGCAGAGCTGTCACCTCCGTTTTCGGGGATGCAGCCTGGACCTGCGCCCACGTACAGGAGGCTTCAAGGCCACTCTCCTTTCACCTCATGAGGTGCCCCAGGTATTCGCCGAGTGTTTTTACAGGAGGAGCTTTTATTAGCGTACGTGAAACAGCAGCACTGCTTGTTGGCCAGGCTCGGGGGTGCGTGCGGCTGAGGGGATGGGGCAGGGCCTGCGTGAACCCACAGTCTCCCTGGACCTGGTCACGGGGGCAGCTGGGGTCGGCAGGGGAGTCGCCGTCCACGCGGTCGAAGGGAAGGCCGCTGATGCCGACTGCACAGCGAAGGAAAGCCACTCTCAGATTTCTACCCCGTGTGGCTTCTCATGGTTGGAAAAAACCAAGCCTGCCAACATCCTCCACCACCAGAAAGAGAGGAGCCCGGGGCCTGGGAAGATGGACCACCCGTGAGGAGTCTAATCAGGATCAGGCTTCCCGGCCCCGAGCAGGACGGGGTGCGTCGCGATGGGAAAGTCACCACCGTGAAATGCCTTCCAAACCTCCTCTGTGCGCAGAGCGTGGGCCGTCTGAGGGCCTGCGCCCCGGCCCTACCCCAGCGGCCGTCGGGGAAGCGGTGCCCGAGGCCCGGGCCCTGTGTCCTCCTCGCCGCGGGGCCCGCCGTCCTCGAGCACCAGCCCCCGGCCCTGCGCCACCTGCACCCGCTGCCCCAGCCCGAGCCACCGGCTCACTGTCCCACGAGCCCGAAGTGACTGTTCCCACACCGGCTTCCTCCAGGGCCAGGGGCTAACAGCTGGCTTGCACACACCCCACCCGGGCTCGGAGGACAGTGCCCGGGCCCGGGGCAAGCGTGTGGCGGACTTAGGCCTCCCGGCCAGGCTCTGCCGCCCCATCCTGTACCGGGGGACAGAGAGGGGCATGTGAGAAGCTAAACCATAAGGAGGCAGAGACAGAGAGAGACAGAGAGAGAGAGAATCCAAAGGCCAAGCTGTGCTGGAGGCCGAACCGGAGCTCCCCCGGCTGTAGGGTCACTGGAAGGGCTTGCTTTTCAGAAAAAGGATCCTCATCTTTCCTTCGTTAGCCCCGCTGGCCCTGAGCACAGCCCTCTAGGGCTCCCGGCCATGCCGCCGACCCTTCCACCCCAGCCCCCTCTGGGGCTCCGAGGCCCAGCACCTCGGCCTCCCCTGTGGGCGCCCACGGCTGCACGCTCGCACTTGTGCCCTGTCTCCTTACCGCCACCTCTCACTGCTTGCTCAGCAGCTCCTCTCTTTCCTCAGCTCCCGTCCATCTCCATCCTGGCGTGGACACTTCCTCGGAGAGCCCTAAGCCCCCACACGGCAGCTAGGTTCCATGGTCTGCGTGTCATGGTCACTCGGGGGGGGGGCGGGTGTGAATCCCCCCTGATGATTTCTCCCATGACAATCCATCTCAGCTGGCCTGCTAAGCAAGCTGACTGTGGAGAACACATTTTACGCTTTAATGATGCTCCCCTCGAGCACTCAGTGCCCAGTAACTACTCAGGCTGTTGCGTCAAGTTATTTTTTTAAAAGATTTTATTTATTTATTCATAAGAGACAGAGAGAGAGAGAGAGAGAGAGAGAGACATAGTCAGCAAGAGAAGTAGGCTCCCCTTTTAGGAGCCAGATGGCAGGACTCGATCTCAGGACTCCAGGATCATGACCCGGGCTGAAGGCAGGTGCTAAACTGCTGAGCCACCCAGGGATCCCCAAGTTACTTTCAACCGATTTCTACCAGATTCTCTCCCCAAAACAGCACGTACTAACAGCCCTCATTCAGTTTGCTGTACACTTGGAGACTTGCCCCCCGTCTGTCCTTTGGGATACCAGGTAGGCCCCCTGAATGGAAGGTGTGCTCTGATGCCAAGACAACAGCACACCGGTTTCAGGTCAGCCCACTTTCTGGTCCTATCAGGAAACAGGAGCCTCCATGAGGGCGGGTTCCGGGTTGAAGGGCCACCCCGATCCTAGAGCAGAGGTGCTCCCTTGCAGCGTCAGCCTCCGAGCTCACCTGATACCCACGGTCCTTTGCTATATGCCTATGTTCTTTCCAGGTAAAACATATCTTGACCACCTTAATATTAAGTTTTTTTCCCCTAAACACAAGCTTTTGAGCATAGATTTAAGTGGTATCCTTTATTTATTTATTTTTTAAAGATTTTATTTATTCATGAGAGACACACAGAGAGAAAGAGGCAGAGACACAGGCAGAGGGAGAAGCAGGCTCCATGGAGGGAGCCCGATGTGGGACTCGATCCTTGGTCTCCAGGATCACACCCTGGGCCGAAGGTGATGCTGAACCGCTGAGCCACCCGGGCTGCCCTAAATGGTATCCTTTAAAGGGCTTGTCTGTTTTAGAACAGGCTTTGGCAAACTTTTTCTGCAAAGGGCCCACGAGTAAGTATTTGAGCTTTGCAAGACATACAGTCTCCGTCACAACTACCCAGCTCTTCCCCTGAAGAAGAACAGCTTCTTACACAGGACGGGAATGAAGGGCATGGCTGGTTCCAATAAAACTTTATTCACAAGAGTGAGCTGCGGTTTGCCCACCTCTACTCTAGAGCGTAGACGTTTTTATTGGGCTCCTCCAAATGTGGATTGCTGATCAGGACACTTCCAGGGTTAACTCGTGGCCCATCGGACATAGTTTTCGGGGGGACGTAGCCACGTACCACAGCGTAGCGAAGTATGTTGAGGACATAACGGGGAGTATGACAATGCTTACCATGCCTGGGCTACTAAAAGCTGACATCTATTGAGCATCTGTCATATGCTGGGAAAGCACTTTAGAGTCTTCATTGTTTCAAGCCACACAAGAACCATCTAAAATAAGCACTACCGTCCTTACTCTTATGCTACGGATGAGAAAGCTGAAGCTCAAGAGGGGCAACTGACCGACCCATTGTTAGACGAGGGGTCACGTCCGACAGATGGGCTCCAGAACCCACACTTAGGCTGCCTCTGAGTGGTGGATTGGAGACCGAGATCTGACTCTGTCCCACCAGACAGCAGCTGCGTGACTCTGGGCATAGCACACTGAGCCTCAGTTTCCTTCTCTTCAAAATGGATGATCATTGCTCCTTCCGAGGGCTTTGGAGTGTCCTACGTAATACTTGTGCAAATGTCCATTACTGAGCCAGGCAGCTGGTGCACAGTACGAGTTAACTGAAATGAAATTAAGAGTTTAACAGGATACAATTTACCTATGACACAAAGTATGCACCTCAATGGGTTTTAGCAGACTCATAGAGCTGTGCAACCACCACCATAACCAATTTTATTTTATTTTATTTTATTTTATTTTATTTTATTTTATTTTATTTTATTTTTTATTTTTTAAAGATTTTATTTATTTATTCATACACACAGAGAGAAAGAGAGGCAGAGACACAGGCAGAGGGAGAAGCAGGCTCCATGCAAGGAGCCCTGTGTAGGACTCGATCCAGGGTCTCCAGGATCACACCCCAGGCTGCAGGTGACACCAAACCACTGCGCCACCGGGGCTGCCCAATTTTATTTTATTTTTAAATATTTTATTTATTTATTCATGAGAGACACAGAGAGAGGGGCAGGGACATAGGCCGAGGGAGAAGCAGGCTCCCTGTGGGAAGACCTGGGATCACGCCTTGAGCTGAGCTGAAACCACTAGCCACCCAGGCGTCCCACCATAATCAATTTTAGAACATTGTCATCACCCCAAATAGAAGCCCTGTAACCATTAGCAGTCACTCCTCATCCTACTCCAATATCCCCCCTACGGCACTAGGCAACCACTAATCGACTTTATGTGTCTATGGATTGGTCTATTCTGGACTATTTCACTTAAATGGAATCATCCAGCATAAAGAATTTGGTGTCTGCCTTCTCTTGGAGCATGATATTTTTGAGACTCATCTACGTTGCAACCTGTATCCGTTCTTCATTTTGTTTATTGCTGAACAATATTCTATTGTGTGGATACACCGTATTAATTTACCCATTCATCATTTGTTGGACACTTGGGTTATTTCCACTTTATTGGCTAATATGAACAGTGTCGCTATATATTTACGTACCGAATTTTTTGTCGGCATACGTTTTTATTTCTCTTAGGTATACGCCCAGGAGTGGAATTTCTAGGTCATGTGGTTACTCTATGTTTAACCTTTTAGGGAACTGCCGAGAGGTTTTCAAAAGAGGCCACGCCATGTTACGTTCTCACTAGCAATGTATGAGGTCCTGATTTCTCCACTTGTCAACACTTCTTATCATGTGTATCTTGGTTTATAGCCACCTACTGAGTGTGAAGTACTACCTCCTTGTGCTTTTTTTTTTATTTTTTTTAAATTTATTTATGATAGGCACACAGTGAGAGAGAGAGAGGCAGAGACACAGGCAGAGGGAGAAGCAGGCTCCATGCACCGGGAGCCCGATGTGGGATTCGATCCCGGGCCTCCAGGATCGCGCCCTGGGCCAAAGGCAGGCGCCAAACCTCTGCGCCACCCAGGGATCCCCCCCTCCTTGTGCTTTTGACTTGCATTTTCCGAATGGCCAATGACGTTGAGCATCTCTGCATGTGCTTATTGGATATTGGCATATCTTCCCTAGCAAGAACCTCTTCGGGTCCTTTGTCCGTTTTTGATTGAGTAATCTTAGCATTAAGTTGTTTTATATACATTCTGGCTAGAAGATCCTGATCAGATACATGGTTTGAAGATATCTTCTCCTATTTTATAGATTGGATTGTCTTTTCACTTTCTTGACGCTATCATTTGCAGCACAAAAGTTTTAAGTCTTTTATTTTTTATTTTTTTTATTTTTATTTTTTTGAAGAATTAATTTATTTTTTATTGGTGTTCAACTTACTAACATACAGAATAACCCCCAGTGCCCGTCACCCATTCACTCCCACCCCCCGCCTTCCTCCCCTTCCACCACCCCTAGTTCGTTTCCCAGAGTTAGCAGTCTTTACGTTCTGTCTCCCTTTCTGATATTTCCCACACATTTCTTCCCCCTTCCCTTATATTCCCTTTCACTATTATTTATATTCCCCAAATGAATGAGAACATATAATGTTTGTCCTTCTCCGACTGGCTTACTTCACTCAGCATAATACCCTCCAGTTCCATCCACATTGAAGCAAATGGTGGGTATTTGTCATTTCTAATAGCTGAGTAATATTCCATTGTATACATAAACCACATCTTCTTTATCCATTCATCTTTCGTTGGACACCGAGGCTCCTTCCACAGTTTGGCTATCGTGGCCATTGCTGCTATAAACATCGGGGTGCAGGTGTCCCGGCGTTTCATTGCAATTGTATCTTTGGGGTAAATCCCCAACAGTGCAATTGCTGGGTCGTAGGGCAGGTCTATTTTTAACTGTTTGAGGAACCTCCACACAGTTTTCCAGAGTGGCTGCACCAGTTCACATTCCCACCAACAGTGTATGAGGGTTCCCTTTTCTCCGCATCCTCTCTAACATTTGTTGTTTCCTGCCTTGTTAATTTTCCCCATTCTCACTGGTGTGAGGTGGTATCTCATTGTGGTTTTGATTTGTATTTCCCTGATGGCAAGTGATGCAGAGCATTTTCTCATATGCATGTTGGCCATGTCTATGTCTTCCTCTGTGAGATTTCTGTTCATGTCTTTTGCATAAGATACCTAGGAATAAACCTAACCAAAGATGTAAAGGATCTATACCCTCAAAACTATAGAACACTTCTGAAGAAATTGAGGAAGACACAAAGAGATGGAAAAATATTCCATGCTCATGGATTGGCAGAATTAATATTGTGAAAATGTCAATGTTACCCAGGGCAATATACACGTTTAATGCAATCCCTATCAAAATACCATGGACTTTCTTCAGAGAGTTAGAACAAATTATTTTAAGATTTGTGTGGAATCAGAAAAGACCCCGAATAGCCAGGGGAATTTTAAAAAAGAAAACCATATCTGGGGGCATCACAATGCCAGATTTCAGGTTGTACTACAAAGCTGTGGTCATCAAGACAGTGTGGTACTGGCACAAAAACAGACACATAGATCAATGGAACAGAATAGAGAACCCAGAAGTGGACCCTGAACTTTATGGGCAACTAATATTCGATAAAGGAGGAAAGACTATCCATTGGAAGAAAGACAGTCTCTTCAATAAATGGTGCTGGGAAAATTGGACATCCACATGCAGAAGAATGAAACTAGACCACTCTCTTGCACCATACACAAAGATAAACTCAAAATGGATAAAAGATCTAAATGTGAGACAAGATTCCATCAAAATCCTAGAGAAGAACACAGGCAACACCCTTTTTGAACTCGGCCATAGTAACTTCTTGCAAGATACATCCACGAAGGCAAAAGAAACAAAAGCAAAAATGAACTATTGGGACTTCATCAAGATAAGAAGCTTTTGCACAGCAAAGGATACAGTCAACAAAACTAAAAGACAACCTACAGAATGGGAGAAGATATTTGCAAATGACATATCAGATAAAGGGCTAGTTTCCAAGATCTATAAAGAACTTATCAAACTCAACATCAAAGAAACAAACAATCCAATCATAAAAGGGGCAAAAGTTTTAAGTCTTAATGAAGTCTAATTATTTTACCTTTTCTCACTTGTGTTTTCGGCGTCATGTCTGAAAAGGTTTTGCCTATAACTCAAAGATGAAGGTCTCCCAAGGGTTTTGTAATTTTAGCTCTGACATTTAGCTCTTTGATCCGTTTTGATTTTATTTTCGTATATGGTGTTAAGGAGTCCAACTTCAATCTTTCACACATTCAATGCAAAAGCTATTCTTTCCATCATCAAACTGCCTTGGTGCCCTTGTTGAAAATCAATTGCCACAATTGGAAGGATTGATTTCTGGATTCTCAGCTCTGTTGCATTGACCTACGTGTTTGTCCTCATCCAGTACCACGCTGCTCTGATTATTGTAGCTTTCTACTAAGTTTTGAAATCAGGAAATGTGAATCCTCCAACTTTGTTCTTAGTTTTCAAGAATGTTCAACTATCCAAAGTCAACCCCTGCATTTCCATATGAATTTTAGTATCGGCTTGTCAATTTATGGTATTTTGATAAGGATTGCATTGAATCTGTAGCTCAACATGGAGACTATTTCCACCTTCACAATATTAAATCTTTCAACCCACAACCATGGGGTGTCTTTCCAGATTTAGATCTTTTTCAATTACCTTCAACAGTGCATTGTATTTTTCAGATACAAACCTTGCATTTTGTTTGTTAAATGTATTTCTAAGTATCGTATCATTTTGGATGCTCTTGTAAATGAAACTTTTATTAATCTCATTTTCAGAGTAATTGCTAGTATATAGAAATACAATTGATTTTTGCATATTGATTTTATACCCTATAATATTGTCTGAAACTCAGCTTTAAAAGAAAAAAAGCCAAAAGAAAAAAAAAAGATTGTCATACCAGAAGGCTAGGAGCAATTTCTTTTTTATAAATGAAGAAAGAAAGGCTACTAGGAAGAACCACTTGCAGCAATTCCTCCTGCACTGAGGTAGCCCTGCTGCAGCAAGACAATTAGGAAATACATTCATTCATTTATTAATTAAACTGACTATGAGCCCATCTGCCTAGGAATAATTTCCAGTTTTCTCGCTGGACAGGGTTATTGAACCTGCCCATGACTCTCTTCCCTCAGCTGCTATAAGGTGGGTACAATAGCACCTACTTCATAAATTTTTTGTAAGGAGTAAGTGAAGCCCTTAAACAGTGCCTCGCTGAGTATAAGTGCTTTGTAGGTCTCAGCTCTTCTTTTTATTATGGCCAGACACTGGACACCAAAGTTGACAAAGACAAAATTCCTGCACTCATAGAGCTTACATTTTAATGGCCGGGAGGAGTGGGCAAGAGGGAAAACAGAGAAAGAAAGAAAGCAATAAAGATGTCAGGTGGCGATGAATACTACGAGGAGAAATAAAGCGTGGGAAGAGGAAGAGACATGGGGGTACATGGTGGGGGAGGTCCAGACATTTCAGGTGGAGGCAGGTTAGGCTTCTTAGGCAAAGTGCCTGAGAGCAGGGAAGTGGGAAGAGTGAGGGAGTCAGCCCAGGGGCAGGACGGTCCAGAGGAAAGAGGTCAGTGCACAGCTCTGAATGAGGACATGCTCGCCTTGGGTGGGGGTGGAGGTGTCTGTATTCCAGGAACCAGGTGTAGGACCAGGGGAACTAAAGGGTGAGGGAGTGAGGCAAACGGGGAGCCCTACTTAAAGTCATGTTGGCCTTGCAGGGCAGGGAACAAACTTTACCTTTTATGTACACCAAGTAGAGTTCTTCTTCTTCTTCTTCTTCTTCTTCTTCTTCTTCTTCTTCTTCTTCTTCTTCTTCTTCTTCTTCTTCTTCTCCTCCTCCTCCTCCTCCTCCTCCTCCTCCTCCTCCTCCTCCTCCTTCTTCTTCTTCTTCTTCTTCTTCTTCTTCTTCTTCTTCTTCTCCTTCTTCTTCTCCTTCTTATTCTTCTTCTTCTCCTTCTTCTTCTTCTTCATCAAGATTTTATTTATTTATTCATGAAAGGCACACAGAGAGAGGCAGAGACACAGGCAGAGGGAAAAGCTGGTTCCCTGCAGGGAGCCCAGTTCGGGGCTTGATCCCAGGACCCTGGGGCCATGACCTGAGCCAAAGGCAGACTCTCAATCGCTGAGCCCCCCAGACACCCCCAAATCGAGTTTCTTATAAAGAAGTGGGTCAACTATCTTGATAGTTGATAACCATTTACCACAGTAAATGAAGTGGCTTACACGGGCAATCTATTATTCACCACAATTCTGGAGGTTGTCCGGGCTCACTCCGAAGGCTGCACTCACCTGGTGTCCTGCCAGGGCAGGTCTACTGGCCTCACTCACTGGCCAAGGGCCTTGCGTGGGACCCCTTCTCCACATGGGCTCTCCCGACAGTGTGTCCAAGCCAGGGCTTCCTCTACAGTGGCAGGAGCGTTCTAGAAGGGTCATGGTGGAAGTGCAGGGTCCCCAATGGCCTAGGCTTTAAAACTTGCACAACATCACTCATGCTATATAATTCTTCATCAAAGCAGGCCCCCCCAGATTCAGGAGGTGGGAAACAGGAGGGCCTGTGACCTGACATAGGAGGTGTCAGACGTTGGACAGTCCCCAGTTGGAAGTGGTAGAAACACTGCCCTAGAGATCTTTAAGAGCAGTTTCCTGGGGGCAGATTAAATGTACCAGTGTGATCTGAATTCGAGCCATGTTTTCACCTAGGGATCAATCATTGCCATGTGTCTCCTTGTTGCAAATTCTACTCAGGACCGGATTTTTTGTTTTGTTTTGTTTTTGTTTTTTGCCTTTCATGGATCAAAAGGGCACTCTTTGGCTGGGCTCCTTGGAGAATCGCTGTTTCCTAAATCTACTCTGCAGGTTTTGACATCTTGCATTTTGCTATTTCCCCCCCCAAGTGTGGTAGCCTAATTTGTGACATGGAAATAATTCTGAATGTTTGGGTTGGAAGTCTGGAGACATCCTCGGTGCTAAGACAGACATCCGGGTTGTGTGATTTCTGGAAGGCTTCTGGCTGCTTCCTAGTAGACGGGGGACTCTCTGATACTTCTGTGTGATCTGCTTTAGCACAGTCTGCAAGGAGGACAACTGTCCTGGGGTCTTGACTGCCGTCTAGTGGCTGTGTCTGTAGATGATGGGATTAAATTTAGATTTGTATAATCCAAATTAGAATATGGAAATGAGATTTAGAATTTTAATTAATTTTAAGTTAGAGGTGGTGAAGAGTAGTGGTTGAACAACACCCAAAGTATGGAAAGAGCCCAGATGCCCATAGACTGAAGAATAGACAAAGGAGTGGCATATATATATATATATATATATATGGAGTATTACTCAGCCCATCAAAAGAATGAAATCTCGCCATTTACGACAATGTGGATGCAATGAGAGGGTATTATGCTAAGCCAGATAAGACAGTCAGAGAAAGACAAATATCATATGATGTCACTTAGATATAAAATCTAAGTAGCAAAACAGATGAAAATAGGGGAAGATAAATAGGAAAAATAAAATAATATGAAAAGAGAGAGAGAGAGAGAGAGAAACCATGACAGACTCCTAACTCTAGGAAACAAACTGAGGGTTGCTGGAGGGGAGGTGGGGGGGGTGGGGTACCTGGGTGGTGGGCATGAAGGAGGGCACGTGATGTCATGAGCACCAGGCGGTATAGAATACTGGTGAATCACTAAATTCTACTCCTGAAACTAATAATACACTTTAGGTTAATTAAGTTTAATTTAAATTAAATTTTTAAAAAACGAATACTGGCTGAGAACCTGAACTCTGGAGTCTGAATACTGGGTGAGTCCTACCTCTGGCACTTAACAGCTGTAGGACCTTGGGGATATAACTTACCCTCACTGTGCCTCAGTTTCCTTATCTATGAAGTGGGTTGATAAGAGTACCTGCCTCACGGGTAGCTGTGCAGATTAATTAAAGCGCTTATGACACTGCACAAAATGCTACACAAGTGTTGGCAATTACTGTTAATGATCTTGAAAGCCCAGAAAGAGCTTCTGGGTAAAATGCAAAAGTTTGGCAGTCAGACTCCAGACGGTCAATCAAGGTGTGGTGCACAGAGAAGGTGTTTCGGTGTCTAAGAGCTGGGGTTAGGTCCACCAAGTCGCAGGGGGCAAAAAGGGAAACAAAAATAGAATCCCATAGGAAGAGCATAAGCCATATTTTTATGTTTATGGTCTTAAAAACCTCTTCTGGACATTATCACCACTAGGGAAAAGGAGGAAGAAGGAAAGTGGCTTTTGACTAAGGCAGATCTGAGGGGATGTTCTTTTCCCGAGGGCCTTCCCTTCCTTATAAGATTGTTGTTTGTGAGCTAATGTCTTTGTCGATTGTAATGGATGTGGGAGTGTATCACATTGTTAGAGATCCCGTGGCCACGGACCCTGGTTTCCCAGGGGAGACCAGAGGATGTGTAACTCTGAATCCCTGAAGCCAGACAGAGCTGTTATCAGTTAACCCATCTCATGCCCCCATTTTCCTTACCTGCTCAAGTGCTTACTTTTTGTAAATAAATGAAAAAACACACACAGTTTTCATTGTATATGAGTAGTTGTTGTTAGTGTCTTGGGGATTGTGTTTCTACAAATGGTTATAGATACAAGATTGGCTTTTCTCTTTTTGGCCAGAACACTAGTTCTACTACATAATCAAAGCAAAATAGAGTTTTTAAATATAGGAACAAGAAACCTTCCTCATGTTTCTAGTAGCCAGCTCTACTCTTTGTAAAAAAATTCTTTTAATTTAATTTTTTTTTTTTTTAGAGTAGGAGAGAGAGAGGCAGAGGGGAAGGCAGAGGGAGGAGAGACAGAATTTTAACCTTAAACAGGCTCAACGCCCAATGCAGAGCCTGATGCAGGGCTCGATCTCATAATCCCGAGATCATGACATGAGCTGGAATCAGGAGTCAGAGGCTTAACTGGCTGAGCTGCCCAGGCGCCCCCTCACCCCCAGCTCCACTCTGTAAAGCATTTTCATCTCAAGTACCTGGCTATTTTAAATTTAACTGTTTAATGTGTCTCCACCGTTTAAATGCCTATGGGATAAATCTGTAGAAAAGCTGTCTTGAATCAGTCATACCTATTGCTGCAAACGTTTGCTCGAGATTACTACAAAGAAGTACTATTCACTGCCTGGTTGGCCAAGACTAAAGGCCGTTGCTTGCACCAATCTCAGTGCATAAGATTGAGTGTTATTCTTTGCGTGGAACCTAACCAAATATGGATTCGCTGCTGTGAACAGTGAGGAGAATGTCTCAGGGCCCTACTTTTCCTACATAGCTCTTTCTTTCTTTTTTTTTTTTTTTAAGATTTTATTTATTTATTCATGAGAGATACAGAGAGGCAGAGACCCAGGCAGAGGGAGGAGCAGGCTCCCTGCGGGGAGCTGGATGCCAGACTTGATCCCAGGGCCCCGGGGTCACCTCCTGAGCTGAAGGCAGATGCTCAACCTCCGAGCCCCCCAGGGGTCCCCCTACATAGCTCTTTCCTTAGAACCCACTGAGAGACAGACCCCACAACCCTTAAGCAAGGACCTTCTAGAAACTGCCAATGGCAGGGAGACAAGAGAATCCATTTCTTTCCCACCTGCGGATTGGCCCTGCAGGCATTAAGGAACACGCTCCCAAATGCGGCCGGCCGGGTGGTCACGGCGGTCCTCCTGGGCGCCAGAGCCCGCTCCCCCGGGTCCAGGACCGCCACCTCCAGGTAGGGCGTTAAGTACCCGCTGTGCTGTCCTCAGATCCTGCACGCGCTACTTCAGGTACTCTTCACCCCACGTCTCTTGGCTTAAATCACAGAAAGTCCAGGCTAATCTAAGGGTGCACAGGTGGCCAATGGAAAGGCCGGAATTCAAGCTCCGTAAGGATCTAAGAAAGTAGAGTAAATGTTGAGGACGAGGGGCTCCGACGTCCTTGTAGGTAAAAGGAGAGCCTGTGGCTGAACGTGTCCCTCCCAGCATCAAGCGCGGGCTCGGGCTGTGGGAAGGCGCCTCTGCTGCGCTGGCAGGCCTGTCCCCACGCGGGTGCAGGGGCCGGGGCCTGGGCCTGGACGCACAGCACCGGGGGCCGAGATGTGGGAGGCCCGGCCCGGGGGACCCGCTCGCTGGCTCTGCGGTGGCCGCTCACGACCCCCGTCCGCGGGCCCGGGGAGGCCAGAACCAGGGCCCAGGGCAGGGCGGGCCCCGCTGGTGCTGCCCTGGCTACGTCGGCCTCCCGGGCTTGCGCTCGGCCCTTCCTGGACTTTAAGAAATGGGAGCTGGGGACACGCGTCCGCATCCTGAGTGTCAGGCACGACTGCTGGGCTGGGGCCCCGAGCCCGCCGCGTGGCCTCCCACCGCCTCTGCGCTGCCGTCCCGTGACCCCCCGGATCGCCTCCTCTTTGTCAGGGAAAGGGGACCTGCGACCCGACTCCCCGTTTAGCTCGACAACCAGTCAGGCCACGTCTCGGAGCTGCTCCTTCCCGCACCTCGGGGGCTGTCGAGACTGAATCTGAACAACCCCGCAGTGTTTCCCTGACAAGAGGACGGTTTGTGTAGTCCAGCCCTCGCCTTGGGCTCGGGCCCTGACCCCAGCTGTGACACCGAGCCCCACGTCGGGCTCCCCGCTCGTCCAGGGCCACTCAGGTGTCTCCTGTGTCCCCCCGACGAGCCTGCCCGGCGCGTGCTCCCTCTCTCTAAAACAAAGAGGCAAGTCTTTCAAATGACCATCCTATAAAGCGGGAAGTGAGAGGAGGATTGATTAAGACATAATCTGCCAAGTGTCTGGAAAAGACAAGCGTCTGCAGGGGTTCTGTTAAGAAATACACGTCCCGGGCCCCTGGGGGGCTCGGATGGTTCCCTTTGCCTTCGGCTGGGTCATGACCTCAGGGTCCTGGGGTCGAGCCCTGCATCGGGCTCCCTGATCAGTGGGGCAGCTGCTTCTCCCTCTCCCTCTGCTCTCTCTCTCTCTCTCTCAAATAAATTAAAAAAAAAAATCTTAAAAAAAATAATAAATGCACATAGCTAGATCTGACTAAGGAACTGGTAGGTAACTATTTCCTCCATGTTAGGTCAGGTTAAAAAAAAAAAGTGCCCGCAGTGCTTAAAAGAATGAGCTGAATGAATGTTGGTGAGGATGTGGAGAAGTGGGTCCCCCGGTGTGTTGTCTGTGGGGGTGTAAAATGCTGCAGCAGCTACGGAAAATTGCATGGTGATTACTCAAAAGTTAAAAGTAGGATTGCCATATTACCATCGATTCCGCCCAAATCCACCCCGGATAATTAGGTACATTAACCAAAAGGCAGAAACAAGCGGAGTGTCCGCGACACAGAGATGTCTAAACAAAAATGTGGCATTCGCGTAGAATGGAATATTGCTCAGCCTTTAAAAAGAAGGAAACGTGGGCACACGCTACAACACGGATGAATCTTGAAGACATTATGCTGAAGTGAAAGAAGCCAGCCACAAAAAGCCATATATTGTATGATTCCACTTACAATGCGGTAACTGGGTGACGGGCCTTGAGGGGGGCACTTGATGGGATGAGCACTGGGTGTTATACTCTATGTTGGCAAATCGGACTTAAATAAAATATTAAAAAAAATAAATCCTCCCCCCCAAAAAATAATGAGGTAACCAGAGTAGTCAAACTCGTAGACAAAGAAAGCAAAACAGCCGCTTTAAGGGCTAGGATAAGGGAATATGGGGAATTAGTGTTTAAGGGGTACAGACTTTCTGTTTGAGGAGATGAAAAGTTGTAGAGGTGGATGGAGGTAAAGGTCGCACAACAATGTGACTGTGGTTAATGTCCTTGAACTTAAAAGTGGTTAAAATGGTAGCTTTTATGTCCACAATCAGAAAAAAAAATAAGAAGAAGAAAGAAAAGAAACTGATCTGCGGAGCCCGGGAGGGAATGCCCTTCCTTAGCAGAGCCTGCCATGAAGCTCCAGTACTCCTTGCTCCTGCCATGGCACGAGGACACCCCCTGCCATCAGCCAAATTGGCAGTGGACATCCGAGCATCTGCAGCAACACCTCTGTCCCCTCCCATGACTCCAGAATTATTTTTGTAAGGGCAAATAGACAAGATTAGTCTCAAAAACAAAACAGCCCCAGATAAGACGTTGAGAAAATGCTAGGAACACACACTTTGCAAACAACTGAATTCAAGGGAATGTGTGCGGCATAAACATTGGATGAAGCCTGTGACTGCTCGAAACAGGAGGTTAGAGGACAAAGGAAACAGTCTCCTGTTTTACGGAAAAATAGGGGTGTTGTGGGATGGGGGACGGCGACCCTCTTTCTCCTCCAGCTTTATTGAGATGCGATTGACCTATAATGTTGTGTAAGTTGAAGGTGCGCAACGTATTGATTTGATATTCTTATATATTGTGAAATGATTGCCCCCGTAGTGTCACTCTACTTAACCCATCACACACTTATCGTGTCTTTTTGTGGTGAGAACATTTAAGATCTACCGTCTTAGCAACTTCCTAGTGTATAATACGGTATTGTTGACTGTAATCAGCGCGCTGTGCATTAGATCCCCAGAACTGACTCATTTACCCGGGATCCCTCTTTTCTCAAGTGTTCTTAGGGTTTTCAGAGCTGCAGGCAAAAAGGGAGGTTTCCTTTTGTGGCACAACAGCTCCATCTCATGGACAAAGTTTATATGACACAGAGCTTCTCTCCAGTGAAGATTTCCTGTCTACACCCGGAGTTCTTGCATTGATCCAAAACGGTTTGACTCTCTACCTTGAATGTCCAGTATTTTCAGAGGGGGTCCAGGGAGGAAGATTTCAGTTTTTCAAGTCAAGTATTTGAAGCAAAAATCGGAATCTCATGTCTCCACTTTGCTCTTAAGATTTAAAACCCTCAAAACAATCTTTTCTGGGGACTAAAACAGGAAGACCCTAAGCTCACCTGGTCCCACAGTTATGATTCCATAACACTCATATCAGTGTAAGTAACCCAGACAGTAAGCCAAAGACTGACAGAACAAATTCGACAACAAAATGTAGAAAAGAGGTCACACTGAAGAGGATAGGAAGGGTGGGAATGTGGTAAAGTAAATAGACCCACAGGGACTGTCCATGGGAGGGAGAGACCCACAGGCATGGAGAGGGAGGAGAAACATACTGTCACACCTGGGACCCTGCCCACGGAAGATCAATCCAGAGCAGCCGGATTTCGTGAGTTCTCACAGCCAGTGGGGCTTCAAACTTGGAATTTTAAAAATCAGTGGGTTTGGCTCTGGGAGAGCAAGGAGGGCTAGAGGAAACTGGGTCTCTGCCCTTAAGGAGACAACACAATGAACAGCCCAGGGAGATATAGTTTTGAAGCAGCAGTTTGAAGAACGCTTGGGGCATACCATAGGGAAGGTTGCTTAGTAATCTCAGATCACGTCTCAGAGGGACAGAGACAGGAACAGAGGAGATGGCAGGTGCCATTTCCCTTCCCTGCCTCCCAGCCTAGACACATGGAAACCTATAGGAACCAGCATGGGGGCAACACTTGCTAACTTACTGACACCACCATCCTCCCTCTGGGCGGTGCTTTGGCAGATCCACCCCTTCCGGCCAGGCCTGCCTCAGGCCTTGTGCGGCAGGTCTGCTCCACCAGAGGACCAGGGCACAAGCCTCATAAACACTGTGCATCCCACCCCCATTCACATTGCAGATCCACCCCCTCCAATATGCTTTTAGCCAAAGCCCATCCAAAGCAGCGCCACAACCCTGGTAGTGTGCAAGCAACCCCAACAGGAACCAGCACCACTTCAAAGTGACTCCTACCCCACAGACAAAGATAACCCCATACATGAGTTTGACTGTGGCCTTAGCAATGGGCTGAGAGCAGACAACTCATCGGACTAAAGGCCCCACCCACTAATGAAAGCTTCTCACCGCACAACACAGGGAAAGCACCCGGCAGTTTGGTGCTCCAATCTTTTGATCTTTTACAAATGTCTGGTCTGACTCAACTTAAGCCCAAGAAAGCCCTAGACTGGCCCACTAACACCACAGAAAACAAAGGCTGCCCACAACAGATAAAGAGAGCCACTGCAGATGACTGGACTAAAGGAAAAGGCAGCATAGCCACAACAGCAGGATGCACACAAAACACATAGGAGAAACCCCTGAAGTGCCAGGTTCTGGTGAAGAGGGGACCCTGCGCTGTAGGGCACTACAGGACCTCTTCTTCATAAGGCCACTACTTTCAAGAGCAGGAGACATAGCTGACTCTCCCAACACAGAAAAACAGACACAGAGAGTAAGATAAATTGAAGAGACAGAGGAATATATCTCAAATAAAAGAACAGGACAAATCCAAAACAAGAAACCTAAGTGAAGTGGAAATAAGTCATGTGACTGATAGTGAATTTAAGGTAATGATCATAAAGATACTCACTGAGCTTGAGAAAAGAGTGAAGAACATCAATGAAACCCTTAACAAAGAGATATAAAAAACAATCAGAGATAAAGAGCATAAGTGAAATGAAAAATACACTAGATAGAATAAATAGCAGACTTGAGGAAGCAGAAAAATGACTCAGTGACCTGGAGGACAAAGTAATGGAAAGTAACCAAGCTGAGTAGATGAGAGGAAAAAAAATTATGCAAAATAAGAATAGATTTAGGGAACCCAGGGACATCATCAAGCATAATAACATTTGCATTATAGGAACCCCAGAAGGAGAAGAGAGAGTAAAGGGAGTGGAAATTTATTTGAAGAAATAATAGCTAAAAATTTCCCAAATCTGAGAAAGGAAACAGAAAATGAGATTCAGGAGGCACAGAGATGTTCCAATAAAATCAACCCGAAGAGGTCCACATTAAGATGCAACATAATTAAAATGGCAGAATGTAATGATAAAGGGAGAATGTTAAAAGCAGTAAGAAAAAACATACATACAAGGAAAACTCCATATGGCCATCAGGGGATTTTTCAGTAGAAACTTTGTAGGTCAGAAGGGAGAGGTAGGGTATATTAAAAATGCTGAAAGGGAAAAATCTGCAGCCAAGAATATTCCATCCAGCAAGGCCATCGTTCAGAATAGAAAGAGAGCTACAGTTTCCCAGACAAATAAAAGTTAAGGGAATTCATGACCACTAAACCAGCCCTACAAGAAATGTTAAAAGGGACTTTTTGAGTAGAAACAAAGGACCATAAGTAAGAGTGAGAAAAGTAGGAAGTACAAAAACAGTAAAAATGAGTATACCCGTAAAAATCAGTTGAGAGACTGATATATAAGGATGTAAAGTATGATACCATATACCCGAAATGTGGCAGAGGGAAGGGTAGAGAAGGAGTTCAAATGTAAGCAACCATCAACTTAATATATAGACTGCCATATGCAGAAGTTAAGTACAAACCTAATGGTAACCACAAATCAAAAACCAGAAATAGATATGCAAAGAATAAAAAGAAAGGTATCCAAGTATATCACTAACTACAGCCAACTAATCATGACAGAAAAGAGCAAGGGAAGAAAGGAACAGAGAAGAACCACAAAAACAACCATAGAACAAGTTACAAAAAGGCAATAAACACATACACATCAGTAATTACACATCCATGTAAATGGACTAAATGCTCCAATCAAAAGACACAGAGTCACAGAATATACGCCAACTAATGGGACAACCTAGAAAAATGGATAAATTCCTAGAAACATATAACCTACCAGAACTGAGTCAGGATAAAATAGAAAATTTGAATAGATGGATCAGCAGCAATGAAATTGAATCAGTAATCAAAAAACTCTTAATGAGCATAATAAGCCCAGGACCAGATGGCTTCACAGGTGAACTCTACCAAACATTTATAAAAGAGTTAATACCTATTCTTCTCAAACTATTCCAAAGAAGAGAAGAAGAAAATAAACTTCCTAATTCATCCTATGAGGACAGCATTACCCTGATACTCAAACCAGTTAAGGACACCTCTAAAAAAGAGAACTACAGGCCAGTATCTCTAATGAACCTAGATACAAAAATCCTCAACACAGTACTAGCAACCAGAATTCAATAATTATATTTAAAAAATCATTCACCATAATCAAGTAGGATTTATTCCCAGGATGCAAGAGTGGTTCATATTCACAAATCAACCAATGCAATACATCATATCAATAAGACAAAGGATTAAAAACATAGGATAATTTCTATACATGCAAGAAAAAAAAAAGCATTTGACAAAGTACAACATCCATTCATCATAAAAATCTTTAACAAAGTAGGTTTAGAGTGAACATACCACATTATAATAAAGGCCCTATAGGAAAAACTCACATCTTATATCATACTCAATGGGGAAAACTTGGAGATTTTCCCTTAAGATCAGGAACAAGACAAGGATATCTACTCTCATGGCTTTTATTCAACATAAACGGAAAGTCCTAACCATCCCAATCAGATAACAAAAAAAATAAAAGTCACCCAAATCGGTAAGGGAAGAAGTAAAACTTTCACTATTTGCAGATGACATGATGCTATATATAAAAAACCCAAAAGACTCCATCAAAAAGCTACTAGAACTGATAAATGAATTCAGGAAGATCATAGATACACAAAATCAATATGTGGAAATTGGTTGCTTCTATGTACACTAGAAATGAAACAGCAGAAAGAGAAATTAGGAAAACAATCTCATTTACAACTGCATCAAAACAATAAAATACCTACAAATAAACTTAACCAAAAAAGTGAAAGACCTACACTCTGAAAACTATAAAACACTGATGAAAGAAATTGAAGGTGACACAGAGAAATGCAAAGATAGTCTATGCTCATGTATTAGAGAATAAATGTTGTTAAAATATCCATACTACTCAAAGCAATTTATAGATTTAATGCAATCCCGATTAAAATACCAACAGGATTTTCACTGAACTAAAACAAGCAATTCTAAAATTTGTATGGAACCACAAAAAACTCTGAATAGCCAAAGCAATCTTGAAAAAGAAAAATAAAGCTAGAGGTTATCACAATTCCAGATTTCAGGTTATATATACTACAAAGCTGTGGTAATCAAAACAGTATGGCAGTAGCACAAAAACAAACACATAAATCAATGGAGGAGAACAGAGAGCTCAGAAATAAATGTACAGTTGCACAGTTAATTAATCTGTGAAAAAGAAGGCAAGATTATGCAATGGGAAAAAGACAATCTCTCCAACAAATGGTTTTGGATAAACTGGATAGCTACATACAAAAGAATGACACTGGATCACTTTCTTACACCAGACACAAAAATAAATTCAAAGTGGATTAAGAACCTAAATGTGAGACTTGAAATTGTAAAAATCCTGGAAGAAGAGCACAGGCAGTAACTTCTCTGACATGGGCCACAGCAACATTTTTTCTAAACATGTCCCCTGAGGCATGGGAAATAAAAACAAAAATAAGCTATTGGGACTACATAAAAATGAAAAGTTTCTGCAGAGCAAAGGAAACTATCAACAAAACTAAGACAATCTACCAAATGGGAGAAGATATTTGCAAATGACATATATGATAGAAGATTAGTATCGAGAATAATAAAGAGCTTAACACCAAAAACCCCAATAATCCAATAAAAAATGGGCAGAAAATATTAACAGACATTTCTCCAAAGAAGACATCCAGATGACCAATAGACACATGAAAAGATGTCAATATCACTAATCATCAAGGAAATGCAAAACAAAACCACAATGAAATATCACCTCACACCTGTCAGAATGGCTACGATCAAAAAGACAAGAAATAACAAGTGTGTTGGTGAAGATGTGCAGGAAAAGGAACCTTTATGCACCGGTGGTGGGAATGCAGACTTCTCTGGCCACTGTGGAAAATAGTGTGGAAGTTCCTCAAAAAGTAAAAAATAGAGCTACCCTATGATCTAGCAATCATGCTACTGGGTATGTACTCAAAGAATAGAGAAACTCTAATTCGAAAGGATATATGCACCCCTATGTTTATTGCAGCATTATTGACAACAGTTAAATTACGGACGCAGCCCATGTGTCCATCAATAGACGAATGGGTAAAGAAGAAGTGATTAGATATGGATAGATAGATATAGATGATATAGATATAGATATAGATATAGATATAGATATAGATACATCTCACATAAAAATATTCAGCCAAAAGAAGAATGAAATATTTTGCCATTTGCAACAGAGCATAATGCTAAGTGAAATAAGTCATTCAGAGAAAGAAAAATACCATATGATTTCACTCATATGTGGAATTTAAGAAACAAAACAAAAAGAGTGAACAAAAAAAAAAAGACAAACCAAAAAACTGACTCTTAACTATAGAGAACAAAGAGATGGTTACTAGAGGGGAGGTGGGGGCGATGGGGGACAAAGGTAAAGGGGATTAAGAGCACGTTTATCCTGATGATCATTGAGTAATATATGAAATCATTGAATTACTATATTGCACACCGGAAATTAATTTAATACTCTATGTTAATTATACTGTAATTAAAATAAAATAAAATACATAAAATAAAATGATAAAATAAAATCTTTTTTTCTTTTGGCTTTTGAATTTCAGATGAAGGTCTGATACCTAGCATTAGTTTCACATTCAGAACTCCCACTGAGGTACCCTCCACAGAAACAATCGATCCTATTTATAGGAAAAAGCAAAGTACCCTGTACCACAGCCAGCGAGATGCAACATAGTGAAGGAAAATACTCCTTCAGTCCTCATCACATTTACAAGTCTCATTTTCCAATTTAAATTTTTTTTTGTGTTTCCAGTAGTCTCTGGTATGTCATCATGCTGTTGTTCTGTGCTTTATTTTTAAATAACTGAGAAAGCTTATTTTGTTTTTGTTTTTGTTTTTGTTGTTGTTGTTTTTGAGAAAACTTATTTTGAAAGTCTGCGATATCCTGGTTGCATTTGTCCAAATCAAGGCTTAAATGGAGAAGATATTTTTTTAATTTTATATATTTAAGGTGCACAAAGTAATCATTTGACATACACACACATTGTGAAATGATTACTACGGACAAGCTAATTAACATATCCTTTTCCTCACACTGTTATCATCCTTGTGCGTGATGAGAGTAGCTGAAATCAACCCTCTTCTCATTTTTCCAATGTTCAATACAGTGTTATAAACTGTAGGCATCGTGCCACACAGTAGATCTCTACACATATTTATTCTACAAAACTGCAACTTTGCATTTTTGACCAACATCTTCTCATTTCCTCCACCTCCCCATCCCTGGTAACAACCGCTCTACTCTCTGCTTCTATGAGTTTGACTAAGATTTCACAAATAAGTGAGATCATGGAGTAGTTGTCTTTCTGTGTCTGGCTTATTTCGTTTATCATAATATCCTCCACATTCATCCATGTTGTCACAAATAGTAGGATTTCCTTTTATTTTAAGCTAGGTAATATTCTGTTACATGTATATCTGCATATACATAATGGAATATTACTATATATGGAAATATGTATAATGGAATACTATGTAACTTATTACATAAATTTGTTTTTATTAAAATATACATTTTATGGCACCTGGGTGGCTCAGGTGGTTAAGCACCTGCCACCGGCTCAGGTCATGGTCCCAGGGCCCTGGGATTGAGCCCCACATACGGCTCCCTGCTCAACGGGGAGCCTGCTTCTCTCTCTCTCTCTCTCTCTCTCTCTGCCTTTTCTCTCTGCTTGTGACTGTCTCTCTCTCAAATAAATAAATAAAAATCTTTTAAAAAATAAACGTTTTATTACATATTTATTAAATATTCATTTATTATATAAATATAATTCATATATGTATCATATCACATTTTATTTATCCATTCATCTGTTGGTAGACACTTAGGTTGTTTCCATGTCTTGGCGATTGTGAATAATGCTGCCAATAAATATGGGAGCACAATTCTCTCTTCAAGGTGCTGACTTCATTTCCTTTAGATATATACCCAGAAGTGGGATTCCTGGATCCTAAGGTCATTATATTTTAATTTTTTTGAAGAACTTCCACAGTTTTCCAGAATGGTTGCACCAGTTCAGTCTTGGCATTCCTTCAACAAATATTGGTGAATTCCCACTATAGACAGCACTCCGCAAGCTACTAGAGATACAGATGTGAGCAAAACCCTACCATTAGGAACAAGAATGTGGAAGATTTGCTCCATAATCTAAATATGCTCCATAATAATTTTCTTCTTAAACTGAAAGACAAGTCCCGGCTGCAAATGTAATGTCCTGTAAAGATCTGATCTTGGGCACCTGCGGGGCTCAGTGGGAGCCTTTGGCTCAGGGCATGGATCCCGGGGTCCCGGGGTCCTGGGATCCAGTCCCACATCAGACTCCCCGCAGGCACCTGCTTCTCCTTCTGCCTTTGTCTCTGCCTCTCTGTATGTCCCGAATGAGTGAATGAATGAATGACCCTTAAAAAAAAAGACCTGGTCTTACAAGACCTCAGATATGCAGGTTCCAGGTGGACAGGGCAAAATGATCTGAGCTACTGGGGCATAACTTAATGTCTTTTAATTATTTCAGTGTTTCCCGTATTCTAACTGGGTTTGAATCCAGTCCCTCTCATTCCATGACTTCTTGGACCTAGAGAAGTGAGGACAGGTTGGGAAAAAATCCTATCATTTCTGCCATTCCAGTGACTGAAACAGTGAAGCATCAGGACTTCCTTCAAGATCATCAATTCTTCTTCTTTTGGGGATCGTTCCCATTAACATACAAACATGCTGTTATTTTCTCATTAAAAAAAAAAAAAAAAGCCAGCTCTCTCTTGACCTAATTTTCCTCATCACTTGCCACAATTCTCTGCTCATCTCTGCAGAATTCTCAGCCAAGCTGTTTATAATCTCTGTCCCCACTTCCTCTTTTGAAGTCCTCCACCACCCCCTGGGACAGCTCCTGTGAAGTCCCCCTGCCTTCCCAGTTCTCAGCAACTTCCTCTTCTCAGCAGCACCTGACATAACCATCAGTCACTCCCTTCCTGAAACCCTTTCCTCACTGGCCTCCAGGACTCAGCCCTCTCTGGGTTTCCCTCCCACCTCACTGGCTCATCCTTTAGGACCTTCTTTGCTTTCCATCCTCCTAACAAAAGTGTTGGAGCGGAGAGCACTAGGGAGCAGGCTCCTCCCTCATCTCACCCAGGCCTGTCTTTAAATACAACCTACATGCTGATAATACCCAAACCTACACTCCTTGCTCAGGCAATCTCTCCTAAACACCAACTGCCTCTGTGCGCCTCTATTCATCTGTCTCATAGACAACCCAAAACTAAACTTCTGGTCTCCCCCACAACCCCACTCAGAGTATAGCAGCTCTGCACTCCCACCTGCCCAGGCCAAATACCTTGGAGTTGACTTCAACTGTTCTTTTTTCCATCTGTCACATCTAATCCAGCAGAAAATACTTTTGACTTTACCTTCAAAGTAGATCTGAATCCAACACTTTTCGCTCCCACCACCTTGGCCCAACCACCATGATCTCTCACCTGGATTATCACCAAGATCCTCCTCCTGGTTGCCCAATTTCTTCCCATTCTATTCTCCATATGGCTGTCAGAGCCTATCACCTCCCTGCTCCATCCCTTGAATGACTCCCTTTCACCCAGGAAAATCCAAAGTCCTTGCTTTACCTACAAGGTCCAACACGAGATGCCCCCCAAAACCCCACCTTGTTGGTGTAGGGATACTACATCACCTCTCTGACCTTATTCTCTTCTGTTCTCCCTCCACCTGCTCCCCGAGCCACACCTGCTGCCTCGCTACTCCTCAGGCACACCTCACCCCCATGAGTGCCTGGCTCACTCCCCTACCTCCTCCAGGCCCTTCTCTGGTTACGTACTTCCTGCCCTTCTCTGCTTGACCCTCTCCCACAGCAGGTTTTCCATGGCATCTTTTGCCTTTAGTGGTCTTCTCTTCTGTCAATGCAATATGCTCACTCAAGGCAGAGACTTTGGTTTGTCTTAGTCAATGCTGTGGCCCCAGTACCTAGGATAGAGGATCAAGTTATGGGTTGGAGCCTTGGGTTAGACCTTTATGTCAAAAATTTCTGCGATATACCACCAAAGGCACGGGCCATAAAAAAGCAAATTAAGAAATTGGATTTCATCACAATTAACAACTTCTCCTCTCTAAAAAAAGATTGCTATGAGAATCAAAAGGCAAGCTGCAAAATGGGAGAAAATACTTGCAAGTTATCTACTTGACAAAGGACTTGTATCTGGCATCTAAAACAACTCTCAAAACTCAATAATAATAAACAAGCCAACTTTTAAAAATGGGCAGAGCATTTGGTCAGACATTTCACCTAAGAAGATATACGAATGGCAAATACACAATGAAAAAAAAATGTTCAACAGCATTCTTCGTTAGAGAAACACAAAGTTAAAACAATACAGTAGCAGCGCAGCCTGACTTGCTAAATGGACTGGGCACATACATAAAGGGGATGCTGAGACCCTAGAACACCAGGGTACTGCAAACAGGGCTGAAAAATAGTGCAGTCACTTTGGAAAAGAGTTCTTAGATGTACAAACATAACCCTATCACGTGACCCAGATGTTCCACTCCTAGCTTTTTATCCAAGAGGAATGGAAACATACATCCACACAAGGACTTACATGTGCATGTTCCTAATACCTTTGTCTGGAAGAGCCCCAAACTACAAGCAATGTAAGCGTCCATCAGTGGATGGATGGATAAACCAACCACCACTTATTCATCTAGTAGGATACTACTTGGCGATAAAAGGGAATGAACTACTGATACTTGCTACAACATAGGTAAATCTCCACATAATTATAATGAGTGAAAAAAGCCAGATCCAAAAAAAAAGAGTACATACTATTTGTTTCCATTAATATGAAATTTTACAAAATGCAAACTAATCCACAGTGAAAGAAAGCAGATCAGTGGTCTCTTGGTATTGGGAGGAGAGGAAGGGGTTGGCAGGGAAGAATTAGATTGCAAGGGAACCCTGGGGGATGCTCATTTGTCACCTAGGTTGTGGTGATGGCCTCATGGGTATATGTGTGGGTCGGAAATATTGAACTGGATGCTTGAAACATACACAGCTTGTTGTATGTTGACTATACATCAATAAAGCTGTCTAAAGTAAAATAGCAATAATAAATTAATAAGAAAATGTGGCTGAAAAAAATAAGAAAAATGTTAAATGTGCAATGTATTATCCTCCATAATAGCCTTTGTAGCTCAAGAACTTAACTCTGAGGGTTCCAGCAGCAAAAGCAAAGGAGAAGACATGATGTTCTAGACTTAGAAGATAAAATCATGCTAACTGCTTTCTTTTTTTTTTTTAATCTCTTTTGAGGTTCTTTTTTTTTAAATTTTTTTTTAATTCATGTGAGACACACAGAGAGAGGCAGAGATACAGGCAGAGGGAGAAGCAGGCTCCCTGCAGGGAGCCCGATATGAGACACGATCCCGGGACCCCGGGGTCACTACCTGAGTCAAAGGCAGATGCTCAACCACGGAGCCACCCAGGCTTCCCCTTTTCTCAGGTTCTAAGAAAACCTTCAGAGAGCCAGCCCTACCCACCCGATGGAGCAGCCCTGTGCACTTGGACCTGCCCCAGCCCACAGCCACGGGCCCTCCCCATTTAGAGCCTGGCTGCATTTCTGTTCACCGAGGCAATCGTGACAAATGCTCACTGCAGCAACCAAGCTTTGGAGAAGTGAGAAGCAGAGGGACGCCTGGGGGGCTCAGCGATTGAGCTCTACCTTCGGCTCAGGTTGTGATCCCGGGGTCCTGGGATCGAGTCCCACGTCGGGCTCCCTGCAGGGAGCCTGCTTCCCCCTCTGCCTGTGTCTCTGCCTCTGTGTCTCAAATAAATAAATAAATAAATAAATAAATAAATAAATAGATAAATAAATAAATAAATATATTTTTTAAAAAAAGAAGTGAGCAGCAGAGTTCAATGTTCTTTTTTTTTTTTTTTTTTTTTTTTTTTGAGTTCAAGGTTCTAATCTCTGGTGAGAATCCAAAGTTATCAAATCTTTATTAAGGCTTTGAGGGTGAAAATCTCTGCTCTATCCCATAGTCTTTTGGGGGTGGATTTACCGTGTGCGCTGCTCTCTGTAATCTTGAACATTCCCCAGAGCAGGACCAGCAGCTTCATGGGCAGGCTCCCGGGCAGCTCCCCAGGGCCCTGTGCCTCCGCCTCACACTGCATTCAAAGCTCTACTGCCACCATCTCCAATTGCTGAATATATTTTGAACATGGCACTTGAATCTTCTTTTTTTATTTTTTTGATTTTCATCTTGCCTTCTACCCCACACAAATTACATAGCTGGAAGCCTGCCTCTAAGTACGCGCTGCAGACCATCGTTTAATTTATATTAATTCGTGTTGTGAAAAAGGAATGATTTAGGAAGCTGAATTAAAGAAAGTAAAATAACTTTCCGTTCTTCAGAATAACTTGTAACAACAGTTTAGCTCGGAGACTCATATTTAGTCTTCTTAGAGCCAATACAACATTCTACTCATTATCACATGGACTTATACTCACTGTAGACTCTGTCCCATAAAATAATGTTTCTCAAACATTTGATATGCAATGATTCAGCTGGGGTATCTTGTTTAAGTACAAGCCCTGTTCCAGCAGGTCAGGCCCAGACTTGGCATGTGTCAGGTGGTGGTGATGCTGCTGGTCCGCAGACCACACCTGGAGCAGCAAAGCTCAAACATAGACCTGTGGGTAGAGGAGGGTTAGTTCTGTCTCTCCAGGTTATACATTGCTCCATGATTTAGTGACTGAGTGATCCAGAAGAAGGTGACTTGATCTCTCTAACCTTCAAATTCTTCAAGGTACCCAATGTAATTTTCCTATGATTCTGTCTTTTTTTAAAAAAAAAGATTGATTGATTGATTGATTGATTGATTGATTGATTGAAGAGAGAGAGAGAGAGAGACAGATCACACAGGGGGAGGGGCAGAGGGAGAGAGAGAGAGAGAATCCCAAGCAGACTCTCCATTGAGGCCAGAGCCTGACATGGGGCTTGATCTCACAACCCGGAGATCATAACCTGAGCCAAAATCAAGAGTGAGTTACTTAGGGACACCTGGAGGGTTCAGTGGTTGAGCATCTGCCTTTGGCTCAGGGTGTGATCCTGAGGTCCTGGGATCGAGTTCTGCCTTGGGCTCCCTGCAGGGAGCCTGCTTCTCCCTCTGCCTGTGTCTCTGTCTCTCTCTCTCTCTGTCTCTCAGGAATGAATAAATAAAATCCTTAAAAATAAATAAATAAATAATAAAAATAAATAAATAAATAAATAAATAAATAAATAAATAAATAAGAAATAAATAAAAATGTTTTTTTTTTAAAGTGGGCTGCTTAACCGACTGAGCCACTCAAGCACCCCAACTTTTCCTAAAATTATTTCAAGGATCCAAGCAAAGTAGTTTTGCACTGAGAGTCATTTTAACAACCACTTTATGCATAAGGCCAAGTAGATATCATGATTCTAATTTTACAGGTGAGGAGCCTAAGATTTACGGAGGTTAGCTTCTTTACCCACTATGATAAGCAGGTGAGCCAGGGCAAGGGCTCGGACCTTCATCTTTGAACTCTAAACCTCTTGATCTTTGGCTCATTCAAATACTTCCAGCATGTATTTTACAGCAGGCTCTTGTCTTTACATCAAGCTGACTTCCAAAGGGCCTTGCTTTATAATGAAGTTTTAAATTATTTATCTTTGATAGCCACTAGATCTTTTTTCCTTGTTTTTGAAGACCATTTTATTATTTTTTATCAAAATGATCAATGTTCATTGTTTAAAGTATTCAAGTAATATCAAAAAGTGCAAAGGAGAGGTGCCTGGGTGCCTCCGTCGGTTGGTTAAGCATCTGACTCATGACATCCGTCACCTTAGATCGTGATCTCAAGATTGAGAGATCAAGCCCAGTGTGGGGCTCCTCCGTGCTCAGCGTGGAGTCTGCTTGTCCCTCTTCCTCTGCTCCTCACTCCCCCCTCCCTCTAAAATAAATAAATAAAATCTTTAATAAAAGGAAGTGCAAAGAAGTGACTAAAATCTCACATCTCGGATGTGACTTCTGTTAACATTTTAATGGAAATCCTTCCAGTTGCCTCTTTATGACTCAAGGGTGAACCATTTAAGCTGAAAGCAAAAAGGGGAGGTTTCCTTGGGTCAAATAATTTTGATAATTGTCTGTATATTATATCCTCCCCCTGAAGGTCACAGAGAACATTAGCATTTTAAAGACTCACAAAACCGGCAATAAAAAAGTTGACATTATAAACAATGCTGCAGCAAGTATCTTGAAGTTATAAGTGTTTTTTTTTTTTAAATGGTGTTAGTATTTTCTTAGGGCAAAGTATTCATATTGCCTTACCCAAAGGCTACAGGAAATTATACTCCCACTTTCTAAATGATACCGCTGGTAGATCTTATCAACCTCTTTGGCCTTCATTAATCTGATACATGGACAAAACTAGTTATTTTAATTTTTTTTCTTTGATAGTTAAGGAGGTTGAACAGCTTTCCTTATGCTCATCAGTTAATTTGTGAATTAATGTTTGTGAACAAATGTTCATGTTCTTCCAAATTTTTACATTTTATTTTTTTAAAGAGTTTATTTATTTATTCATGAGAGACACAGAGAGAGAGAAAGGCAGAGACACAGGCAGAGGGAGAAGCAGGCTCCATACAGGGAGCCCGACGCAGGACTCGATCCCAGGACTCCGGGGTCATGCTCTGGGCTGAAGGCAATGCTAAACCACTGAGCCACCTATGAGCCCCATGTTTACTTTATTTTAATTTTTTTTAGTTCTTTGTTTAATTTTAAAAAATAACCTGTTAATATGTGGGTTGCAAATATTTTCACCGATTTAGTTTTAAACATGCTTATTTTATTTTATTTTTCAAAATTTATGTAGTTTTAAATTAGTGTACCATCACATACATAGGGTCAGGGAATTTCTGACATTATTTTTTGAAAGACATTCACCAATCAGGACTGTAAAAAATATTCACAGTTAAACTCTCGATCTATCTGGAATTTATTCTTGTGTGAAGACTAAGAAAAGGATCTACCCCAATCTTCCCTAAATCTGTTACCAATCCCCAAATATTAGATAATTAATTATTTACTCAGAGATGATGTAACGTCTTTTTATTTTTTTATTTAAGTGTATTTGACATATAATATTGTGTAAATTTAAGGCATATGTGTTAATTTAACACATTTGTATATTGTAATACGATTGCCATTATAGTGATAGCACCTCTATCACACCACATAATTATCATGTTTTTTTTATAGTTGAAATAATTAAGATATAGTCTCTCTCCCCCCACCCCAAAATTAGTCTCTTAGCAAGTCTGATGGTTATAGTATAATATAGTTGTTTATATTCACCACACTGTGCTCTGTCTTTTAAAGTTTGTTTTATATTTTACATCCAGTGGCATTCACTTTTGGTGTGTAGCTGCATGAGTTTTGACAAATGTGTGGAATTACATAATCACTGTCACAAACAAGATACAGAAGGGCTCCAACACCCAGCAAAATCCCCTCTCACTGCCCCTTTGCAGTGAAACTCTACTCCCTCGCTAACCTTAGTGCCATACTGATTATTTTCTCAACCATTATAACTTTGCTTTTCCCAGAATGCCATTTAAGGGAGATTTTATATAGTGTGTAGCCTCTGAGTATGGCTTCCTTTACTTAGTGTGATGCATTGGCGTTCCATCCATGTTGTTGTGTGCTGATTGCTTTTTATTGCGTGTTCATTGCTTTTTGTTGCCGAGGGGCGTTCTAGAGTACCACAGCTTATCCGTTGACCAGTTGAAGGACATCTTCCATTTTTTGTGATTATGAATAAAGTTGTTATAGACTGAATACTCATACCCACCCCCAAAATCTACATGTTAAGATCTTAACCGTCAACGTGACGCTGTTAGATGGTGGGATCTTTGGGAGATGATTCGGTCATGAGGGAGGTTAGTGTGGATCCTCATGAATGGGATTAGTGCCTCATAACAGAGACCCCAGAGAGTTTTCTCGCTGCTTCCATCATGAGAGGACACAGGGAGAAGATGGATGTTTGTGAGGAAGGGAGCCCTCACTAGACTGTGGACCGTGCCAGCAGCTCACCTTGGACTTCCCAGGCCCCAGAACGGTGAAAAGTAAATGTCTGTTGTGTCAGCCCCGCAGTCCACAGTGCTCTGTTACAGTAGCCCGGATGGACTAAGACAGTTGTTAGGAACATCTGCCCACAGGTTTTTATGAAAACATACATTTTCAATTCTCTTCGGTAAATTCCTAGCAACGGGATTGCTAGATCACATGGTAAGTGTCCCTTAACTATAAGAGGCCGCTGCCCTGGGTTGCAAAGTAGCTACGGTGCCATTTTGCCATCACCAGGAGTGCAGGAGAGTCCTCATCAGTACTTGGTAGTTTCAGTTTTATTTATTGATCAAATCTAATAAGTGTATAATGGCAACCTGTTTGTGATTTTAATTTACTTTTTTCTAATGGTTAATGATATTGAGCATATTTTTCACGTGTTTGCCATTTGTCTATCTTCTTTGATGGAATACTTTTTTAAATTTCATGCTGTTTTCTTATTAGGTCGTTTGTTTTCTTATTTTTGAGTTGACATGGTAACTTTCTTATGCATTGCCTTTTCATATCTATGTAGGTCTATTTCTGGATCCTCTATTCCAGGCCATTAATCTACCTGTCTATTCCTGGGCCAGGACCACACTTTTTATTACTGTAACTGTTTTATTACTGTGAGAATGTATTTCATTCATATAAGACAAGTCCTGCTTTATTATTTTTTTTTCAAAATATTCCTAGCCATTTTCAAATATTTATTACCAGATCAACTTTAGGATAATTTTGTTCATTCTCCGCAAATTCGTTCAAATGTTTACCTGAAATGATATTGAATAAAACAAAATAATTTAGGAAAAATAACCCTTTATAGTGCTATCTTCCAATCCAAGAAAAGACAGATCTCTTCCTTTATTAAAATCTTTATTTGTGCCTGATGGGTTGATTTTTTTTTCAGATATTTGTATTTAGTCTGCCTTCATATTCATCATGCACAGTCAGGAATAAAATCAGAAATGAAAACAGGACACAGGACACTTTTTGGCAGAGCTCTGGTTCAGTCCCAAACAGGACAGGCTTGAGTCTGGACCATGACAATGATGTTTTTTACATCTGTCCTATTTTAGCTATTTGTAAAACTTAGAGCATTAAATTTGAGGATTAGAAAAGCAAATAGCCCCAGTTACAGTTAAGACGCCACCTCTTTATGCAGCTCATAACTCTTTTCAGTGAATGAAAACTCAGTTCTTTTTTCACCCAAGGGAGAACTGACCTTTTACTGAGACATTCCAGAAGGAATCTACATTGCCACTGTGGATTGCAGCAATTCATATGTAGCTACACATTTGTGACATTAAAAATGACACTTTCTTACTTTTTACTATAAACATAATCCCATGTGAACACTTTTTAATTTTCTTTCAAAAAGAACTATTTACCTGATGTACAGAAGAACTCTTGCAGGGGCTCCTGGGTGGTTCAGTTACTTAACTTTTGATTTTGGCTCAGTCATGATCTCAGTGTCATGAGGTTGAGCCCCACGTTGAGTTCCACATTGAGTGTGGAGCCTGCTTAAGGTTCTGTTTCTCCCTCTCACTCTGCCCCTTCCCACTCTCTAAAACAAATAAATCTTTAAAAAAAATTCTTTCTCCTCCTCTCCCTGTCTCTCTCTCCCTCTCCCCCTCAAAAGAAAAAAAAATTCTTGTAAATAAGAATGCAAAACATTGGCCTACCTGCCAAGCTGCCTGAACGCTCCCTCTTAGTAATCAATTGATCAAAATGGTCAATTCCATTCCGTTTCCTCTTGCTGACATTACTCCCTCCAGCCTTTGTTTCATTTTTGAGACCAGTTTCTTAGAGAAGATGTAATCTATAATTTTGAAAAAAGAATATGGCTAATTTATATCTGACTTCAAACTTCTTAATAAACTTTCAATAATATGACTATTCCCAGCTTTCTTTTTTTTTAAGATTTTATTTATTTATGAGAGATACAGAGAGAGAGAGACAGAGACAGCGGCAGAGGGAGAAGCAGGTTCCATGCAGGGAGCCCAGTGTGGGACTCGATCCCGGGACTCCAGGATCATGCCCTGGGCTGAAGGCAGACGCTAAACCACTGAGCCACCCAGACATCCCTATTCCCAGCCTTAATAAACAAGTTTGGTCCCAAAACATTCACTTTCTGGAGATTTCCCATTTTGCAGAATTCAAGCAAACATTTTAGTTACGATAAAGGCTTAGCTTCCCTACAGGAGATCTCAAATTGCAATTGTTTCTTTCTTTTTTTTTTTTTTTACCGTATCATTATTTTTAATGTTCAATGTTTATAATATGAGGGCCGGGGCTTTATCCTCAACTCAAGTTTATAACTTTTCAATTGGCTTGTGAGCCCAATAGGGATACTTCTTCTTGTCTAATTTGGTTTCTGGGAAGACTTCATTCAGGTCCTCAATGGTCATCTGATCAAATGGAATTATGTTCTTCATCTTCTCCAGCTCTTTTTCATATTCTTCAATCCTAGTCTTTGAGAGGGATAAAAACTCAGCACAGCTTTTCACATCTTCTTTCTCCTCAGCATCCACCTGGACAGTGTATTTATCCTCTGGCACAGGAACCTTCAGGGCATTAAACTTCTTCTCAAAGTCATCTACCAAGCCAGCCTTTGCCACATTGGCCTTGTAGTAAGCCCAGTCGATAGCAGGTGGTTTCTCAGGAAGAGTAGCCAACCTGGAGGTAAGCATCTCATTCCAGGATTCCAGGGAGTTGGCAAAGGCCTTCTGGTTTTGGGGTATGATCTCCCCAAAAGCTACCCAGTCAATGGTTTTTAGAGCAAGTTTTCGCCCAGCCATCTTGAGATCCTTCACCGACCCCGGCGGCCCACACAGCAGCAAGGGACGGTGAAATTGTTTCAATAAGAAAGAAGTTTGCTTACTTCTCCCTCATGTAAAGGTTTGACCTGGTGTGACTGTTCATCTTCATGAAACAGTCCGAGGCTCCTGCCTCACTTCTCCGTCATGGTTCAGCTCTGCCCCTTGTCTTCAAGGTCCAGTGACTTCCCACAGTGGCATTCTAGCCATTAGGCAGACAGGTAAGGGGGAAAGGAGGAGTGTCTCTTCCCTTTAATGACACAAATTTGGAGATTGTACATGCAACTTCCATGCATATCCCTTTGGCCAGTGTATTTGTTATTCATTGTTGCATTAATAAGTAGCCCCCAAAATGTAGTGGTTTAAAACAACAAAAATTTATTATTTCCTAGTTTCTATGGGTCAGGAATCTGGATATGGCTTTGCTGGGTGCCTCTAGCTCAAGGGGTCTCATGAAGTTGCCTTTAAGCTGTCAGCAGAGGCTGTAGGGTCATCTAAAGCTTTGACTAGGGGAGAACCCTCTTCCCAGCTCACCTGCGTGGTTGTGGGCAGCACTCAGTTCCCTGAGGGCTGTTGGGTAGGCCCCCAGTTCCTTGTCACACAGACCTCTCCAGACAGCAGCTTACAATATGACAGCTGGCTTCTCCCAGAGCAAGTAAGCGAGAGAACAAGAGAGCACCCAGGATGGACAAGCACCCAGGATGGAAGACACAGTCTTTTTATAACCTAATGCTGGAAGTGAGAGTTCCTTTCTACTCCAACACAAGGCAGAGCAGAGTGCAAATGGGACAGCCCAATTTCCCCTAATTGGTTTGCTCTTTGCTCAAAAAACAATGAAGAAGAAACATAGAAACCTGTTACCTAGGACACAGCAGGCCACCGCAGCCAGGACTCAGTTACTCAGCCACATCCTAGCTATGAAGAAGTCAAGAAGTGTTACTTTGGTTTTATGCACCTGTATTCCCAGCTAAAAGTTCTCTATTAATCTGAGAAAAGGAAAATCTATTGAGGAACAAGTAGCAGCCTCTGGCCCCATAAGCATTAAGAGACATTGTACAGGGTTTCCTGAGCTTCAGTCAGAATGGGCAAGGATAGGCGGTAACAAAGGAACCTCAAAGCCTCTGCAACTAATTGAACCAAAGGTGAGCTCTTGCAAAGTCCATTGCAGGCTAGGGCATGTCCTCAGACAGCAGCCTCCTGGGGGCAGCTCCAAGTTGCTCCACTTGCACGCATATGTGCTTCATCATCTCATTGTCAGGGGAAGAGACAGCAGAGGGAACAGGCACTAGCTCCCGAACGCTTCCACTAGGAGTGCCCAGTCTGAGGATGTCTGCTTAGGTCTCACTGGCCAGCATAAGCCACGTGGCCACATCGAACTTCAAGGGGGGGCAGGCAAGCAGAAGCACAATGGCCCTATGAACTTGGAAGGAGAAAATAACCAAAGGAATGGGCAAGCGAAACTATGGGATCCTGAGGGGCTTCAAGTTAGCCATGGTGCAACGGGCCAGTCCTGGAGAGGCAGAGGGGCAGGGCAGTTCGGTGCCTGCTAATGGCTACAGACCTGGGATCCCATCCCAGGCTGTCACACTACGCCAGCAGGATCCCCGATTTGGATGACAGATCGTTAACTCATTTACCAAGAACAGTTTTCAGTGTCAGCTCTGAATGAACTTGTGAACTTGGAACTCATTCCATCAGCGAGAGCTAAAAGGACCACAGATCAATTATATTGTTTACTCATCAACATGGACCACCCACCCCTTAATTACTTGGATGCCTTGGTGACTTATTAAATGACTTAGTCAGAGAACATCACACACAATACATTTAACATGAAATGTCCAAATGGTGGAAGCCAACATAAACATGAAATTTCCGTATTTTCTACAATAGCTGTTGTTTATCACGAAGGGACCCATAGTTTCTCTAAATGAGAATTGTTCACCCAAGGTTTCTGGCCCCAAATCATGTGGCATTGTGTGGCTTTAGCATGAGCTCCCTCCCACTCCTGGGATCACATGGTAATTAATGAGGTATTTTGGTTACTTTAAATCCCCTTTCCCGGGCTACGCCAGAGTGCTCTGTGGCTAAAGAGAACAATACCTGCGCATTGATGCTGCTTCTGCTCTTTTTCTAGATGTGACCCATCTGTCTCCGTCCATCTAGTATGATGGCTCCTCCATTTGCGGAGGTAATTCTAGCTGTTGTAATAAACACATCACAAAATCTCCATGGCTTCATATAATACGAGTTTATTTCTCATTTACTTAAAATCTCAGATGGATATTCCTGATCATGACCAACAGCAGCCCCAACCCACAGGGGTATCTGGAGGCCAGATTAATAGCCCACCGTCTTCAACCGTGCTTCCAGGGAGGCCCGAGGCACCTGCATCCCATCCAGCAAAGGTAGGAAGAAATCAGAGAAAACACATCCTCTCTGCGTAAGTCGTCTAGAGCTGTTGTAACTTAGTATTACAGGCTTGGTGGCTTCAACAACCACAAATGTTCTCTCCTAGCTCTGGAATTCCAAGAGCAAGGTGTTGGCAGGGTTGGTTTCTTCTGAGGCCCCTTTCCTTGGCTTCTCCTTCACATGGTCTTCTCTCTGTGTGTCTGTCCTGCTTTATGCCTCTTGTAAGGACAGTAGCCACTTGGGGTTAAAGCCTGCCCTGTCATCTCATTCAGCCTGACTTACCTCTCAACAGACTCTTACCTCTAAATGCAGTTACATTCTGAGGAGCTGAGCATTAGGACGTCGCAGAGGCATTTTGGAAGGAGACAGTGCAGCTCATAATATATTATGAATCACATTAGACTAAGAAACGACCAAAGCCGGTCAGAGCCCCACCTGGAGGGAAGGGCGGTCGGAAGGGCGCTCTGTGCCTGGCGGTGCTTCCCAGCAGCTGCCCTCCACTGTGGCGTGGGAAGCAGGAGTCATAGGTGGGCGGCTAGGCAGCTTGCCCGCAGCTCGCATGCTTTCCTTCGGGTGTCTTTCTCCTAACTTCCCCAAACATCGTAGTCAGATTGCTCAGCCCAGGGAACCAAAAGCTCCAGAGGATTCCTGCAGAATGCTCAAGGAAACCAGTTCACTCCATGCATTTCTATACTTGCGTCATGGGATGAAGATGACAGCTTTTTGCATTGCACGCTTAATGCATTAGAGATTTTAAATTCGTAGTTACACACGGAGGCAATAATTATCATCACTGCCATCATCAAAAAGGAGTAAACGGTGTAGCTAAGAGAGAGAGCGAGAGAGCGAGAGCTGGGAGAGCTAGGGATGCAGAAAAAGACCACAATCCACTTATTAGCCAGTGTGAGAATGTTCCATAGTCCTAATCCTTATATTCCAGCCCCTCAAAAGCTTCATCCCTCACAGAATTCTGACTTTCCAGATGTCTACACACTAGCTGGTGCCAGGATCCGTCCCGACTCACCACAGTTTAAATGTCAGCTGATCAGGCCCAGATACGCCCAAGTTCCTATTTGAGCGAACAGCTGATAAATGGAGACTAAGTCTAACACATTCAAGAGAACAAGTTTGTTTGTTTTTTTTTTGTATATTTTTTTTTATTGGAGGTCGATTTGCCAACATATCGCATAACACCCAGTGCTCATCCCGTCAAGTCAAGAGAACAAGTTGAAATGGCCAAAACCGACATTCCGGCATCCTGAGGCTTAGTCTGTTGCGTACTCCTGTCTGTACTGTGACCCTCACAATCACCGGTGAGCTGGAGCACAGATGGTCGTGGCACGAGAGAGGATTCACTCGAAAGAAGTGAGCATGTAGCACCACAGGAGCCTCCTTCATCAATTTTTTTAGTCGCCGTTTTATCTTCAAACTTTTGTGCTGCGAGTTCTTTTAGGGTAAGATGGTTAGATAGTAAGCAGAACTTTTTCATTCGCCCCAAAGGCTTCTGATCTGTTTCAGAGGACAAAGTCATATGAAGGAAAAGCTAAGGTGTCTTCTTAGGAACCTAATAATGTGTGCCCAAGTTTCCTCTTATAAACAGATATAAATAAAATAAATATCTGTATACCTAGAGAGGTTGTGTTTGTTTTTATGGAAATAGATTCATTGCATACACATTAATTTGCAGCATGATTTTTATTTATTTATCTTTTTATTCAAGTTCAGTTTGGCAGCATAGAGTATGACTCCCGGTGCTCATCACATCCTCCTTAATGCCCGTCATCCGGTTACCCCATCCCCCTTTCTGCAACCCATTGTCTGCTTCCTGCAGTTCAAAGTCTCTCATGGCTTGTCTTCCTCTCTAGGTTTTCCCCACCCAGTTTCCCCCTCTTCCCCTATGGTCCTTTTCACTATTTCTTATATTCTGCATATGAGTGAAACCATATGAGAACGCAACATGCTTATTTTGACTTAGTGTATCTCTTACCCATTTGGAGAGGTCAAGATCCTTTCACTAATTTATTTTTGCAAACAGATACCCAGGTAACTAGACAGATGACTGAGAGGGAGAGAGAGAGAAAGATAATAGATTTTACACAAATGAGATCATATGCAGGTTTTATTGTTGACACAGCCATCTTTCTTTCTTTTTCTTTTTCTTTTCTTTCTTTTTTTTTTTTTTTTTTTGCTTGTCCCTTCCCATGTCTTTTCGCTGTGGCCCTCACTGCAGGTGACAACCTGGCAGTATTGAATCCATGCTTGTGTAACCACCTATGTCTACAAACTATCTTACACAGACACATAGAGAGGCTTTTCGTTGTTTTATAAATATGGGATTACAGTAGTCATATCTCTCCAAGCCTTCCTTTTTTACCTCAAATATTCCCCATGGAACTCCCTCCAAGTTCTTGGGCAGAGCTGTCCTTTATTCTTCTTTAGTGACTGCACAATACTCCGTAGTGTGTATGCATCACAGTTTACTGAACCATTTCTCTGCTGACGGGCATTTACTTTGTTTACATCTTTGCAACAAAGAACAATGCTACCAAATTGTCTTTTGGAGGTTACACAATATATTCAAATAACAAAGCAAGGAGAGATTTCATCTCGCTAAAGGAACGTTTTCCTTATTTCAGGGCACGACATTTCTACTCAAGGATTCCCTCAGATGTTGCAAATGTTGTGTCCTCTTGGACTATAACACTCCAACCATCCACGTTATATCCTGAACCATAATTGTTGTTTTGGGGGGATTTTTAGAGGGGAGGGTTGTCCTCTCCTTTGAATGTCTTCAAGTTTCTCAAGCTCTAAGCTTCCTAAGTAAAATCCATTTTTACTTCTCGGATCCCAAAGACTTCCTTTATCTAATTATAATAAAACTGTTGCATTCCAAAAAACATCTGGAACAGTAATTCTGAAAAGGAATTGTAGGACTCTAGGAAAGTGTGTATTTTTCACAAAGCAGACCCTTGAGGAAAGGGTAGGGGGTTCATCAAAATCTTGGGTGGAGGAGGGACAAAGACAACATGTACAATTTGAAAATACTCTTAATTGAGAATGAACACCAAGAACAACCAATATAAAGTATGTGCCTTGGTTCATCCGTCCCCTGTCCATGTGAGGAAATGGGGAATGGCTTCACAAGAGGTCGCTTTTTCCAGGAGGGCAGTATTTCCCTCAATGCAGAGTGTCCTTCCCTGCACATTTACAATGGGTTTAGCTGGAACTCATCACCACCAAGCTGCCCAATCAATGTGCAGAGGGGTTTTCTACTGATTCTATTTCTGGAACAATTAATGCCTTTTTGCCTGACTCCACACTCTCCTCCTCTCAGTTCACTCTAAATGCTGCCGATGGGCTTTCTGCTCCTCCCCGTTCAACAAACAGCCGCATCTTCTGATGCAGTGACAGCCGCGTCCCGAGACACGATGGTGAAGGTCAGAGTGAACGGATTTGGCCATATCGAGCGCCTGGTCACCAGGGCTGCTTTTATTTATTTATTTATTTATTTATTTATTTATTTATTTATTTTAGGGCTGTTTTTAACTCTGACAAAGTGGATGTTGTCCCCATCAATGACCCCTTCATTGACCTCAACTACATGGTGTACATGTTCCAGTATGATTCCACCCATGGCAAATTCTACGGCACTGTCAAGACTGAGAACGCAAATCTTGTCAATGCAAAGTCCATCTCATCTTCCAGGAGCAAGATCCCACCAACATCAAATGGGGTGATGCTGGTGCTGAGTATGTTGTAGAGTCCACTGGGGTCTTCTCCACCATGGAGAAGGCTGGGGCTCACTTGAAGAGCACGGCCAAGAGGGTCATACCCCCATGTTTGTGATGGGCATGAACCATGAGGAGTATGACAACTCCTTCAAGATTGTCAGCAATGCCTCCTGCACCACCAACTGCTTGGCCACTCTAGCCAAGGTCATCCATGACAACTTTGGCATCGTGGAGGGCCTCATGACCACCATCCATGCCATCACTGCCACCCTGAAGACCGTGGATGGCCCCTCTGGCCCTCTGGGAAGCTGTGGTGTGATGGCCAAGGGGCTGCCCAGAACATCATCCCTGCTTCCACTGGCACTGCCAAGGCTGTGGGCAAGGTCACCCCTGAGCTGAACAGGAAGCTCACTAGCATGGCCTTCCATGTCCCCACCACCAATGTGTCAGTCATGGATCAGAACTGCCGCCTGGAGAAAGCTGCCAAATACGACGACATCAAGAAGGTGGTGAAGCAGGCATCAGAGGGCCTCTTCAAGGGCATCCTGGGCTGGACCAGGTCGTCTTCTGTGACTTCATCAGTGACACCCACTCTTCCACCTTTGACGTTGGGGCTTGGCATTGCCCTCAATGACCGCTTCTTTTCAAAGAATTCCCTTCACAGCAAATGAAGTGGGTCAGTGAGCTAGTCCTCATGGAATTCACTGGTCTCACCATGTTCTCGGCTATCCTAAAGCAGCTGGCTTACGAGAAAAGTAAAATGGCTTTTGGAAGACTCAGTTACCATGCTAGTTGGGTAGCAATACCTCGCAGGGCTGGGGACAGGTTTTCTAGAAGGCTGTATATGCTCTGAATTAGTGTCCAATATATGGTACTATTTCTTCCACAGCCAGTATTGATGGATCCAGGAATTAAGAGGTGGAAATGGGAGTATCATGGCTCACTATTGCATCTGGAGACTCACCGGCAAAATTTTTGCTTCCTGTTCCTGTGCCCTTATGCCCTACTGGCCTAGAGATCTTAATTACAGACGAAAAAATGCTTCCACTAGGAGACACAACAATGATCCCATTGAACTGGAAGTTAAGATTGCCACTCAGCCACTGTGAGTTTCTTATTCCTCTGTTTCAACAGGAAAAGAAAGTAGTCACTGTGCTGGCTGGGGTGACTGATCCTAGCTAACACAGATTCTGATGTTTGTCTTCAGCCACTGGGTAAAAAACAGTGCCATTTACCACAGGAGGCACAAGTCAAGAAGTAGGAATAGAATTAAGAATTCTGTCTTGAATGGATAAAGAAGCTGTGGTCTATGTAGACAATGGAATATTCCTCAGCCATTAGAAATGACAAATACCCACCATTTGCTTCGATGTGGATGGAACTGGAGGGTATTATGCCGAGTGAAATAAGTCAATCGGAGAAGGACAAACATTATATGGTCTCATTCATTTGGGGAATATAAAAAAATAGTGAAAGGGAATAAAGGGGAAAGGAGAAAAAATGGGTGGGAAATATCAGAAAGGGAGACAGAACATAAAGACTCCTAACTCTGGGAAACGAACTAGGGGTGGTGGAAGGGGAGGTGGGTGGGGGGTGGGGGAGACTGGGTGACGGGCACTGAAGTGGGCAGTTGACGAATGAGCACTGGGTGTTATTCTATATGTTGGCAAATTGAACACCAATAAAAAATAAATTTATTATAAAAAAAAGAATTCTGTCTTGAACATGTTACAACTCAGAATAAATATCAAGTATGGATCTGTGTTTGGAATCCACGGAGGAGATCAAGCTTCTAGACACAGTTCTGCTCATCATTGACCTACAGATTATTTTGAAAGTCATGGGACTATGTGGGATCACATAAAGAGAGAAAGATAGTAAGGAGGATCCTGGAGTAAGTCCTAGGACTCCAACATTCTGAGATTGAGGAAAGAAGGAGAAGGAGCCAGGGAACGATAAAGAAATAGCAGGTAGCACTGTAGAAAGGAAATGAAAGAAGTGTGGGATGTAGAAGTCGAAGGGGGAAAGAGTTTTAGAAAGCAAAAGTGTCGCTCAAAGATGGATTCAGACGAAGAAAGAGAAGTGATCGGTGACTGGAGGACGAATTGGAGAACATTGCAAACCTTGACAGGTCAGGCCCAGCAGAATTGTGGGGAGCAGAAGACGAATTAGAGTCTATCAGTTATTTCTCTCTGCATAACACATCACCACAAATTGATCAGCTTAAAACAATGCACATTTATTATCTCACAGTTTCCATGGGCCACGAGTCTGGGCACAGGCTGGTTGGGTTTTCTGCCCAGAGTCTCCCCAAGCGGCAATCAGGTGTCAGCCAGAGCTGTAGTCTCATTCAGAGCTTGGCTCCTCTCCCAAGCTCAGTGTGTGTAGGCAGACTTATATTCCTTGCAGATTGTAGGTCTGAGGCTCAGCTCCTAGAGGCTTCCCACTGTCCCCTACCAAGTTGCCTGCTTCACAGCATGGACTTTGCTTCCTCTAGGCCAGCACAAGATTCTGACTTTGAATCTCCGACGTCAGGAGAGGCCCAGTCCTCCTTTTACAGACTGCTTTTATTGGCCCAGACCTACGCTGGATAACCTTACCTTTTAATTAATTCAAAATCAATTGAGTAGTGGTCCAATCACCAGAGTGAAATCCCACCATATTCACAGGCCCACCTACACTCACAGGAAGGGACAATGAGGGTGTGTGCACAGAGGGGTTGGAATTTTGTGAGGCCATATCAGAACTCCATCTAGGACAAAGGATTGAGAGGTTTGGAAAACACTGAGTTGATATACTGATGGCACAACTGCTATTGGTTACACATCTAGTCCATCCAAGCACCTAACATTCTTTATTGCTGATCCCTAGAACAATCCTATGAGGCTGTTATTATTAGTCCTATTTTACAAATGAGGAAATTGGAATTCAGAGGAGTTGATGACTTCCTAAGGTCATGCTACTATAAGAGCCGTGGGTTCAAATTAGATCCATCCTCCACCATGGTTCTCTTGTACGGCATTGCTTTATTGAAGGCAGTTATTAATAAGGATTAAATGAAGTAAGTCTATGGCCAGGGCTCTTTAGGAATACGGTCACTCTTTATAAGTGACATGTAAGAGTCTCCAAGTTCAAGCTTTGACCTCAATTTTGCTCCATCCTCCTTCTTTGGTGCCCTCTTCATCCTTCGTGGCTGTACCTCTCCATTCTCCAACCCTTGCCACATCTCTGGGATCAGCCTCTCTTTGTCACCTCTCCGTTAGCATAAGCCCTTCTCTCTTACACATGGGTTACTGTGACAGTCATAAAGGTCTCCCTGGTCTCCAGGTCCTTTAAAATCCAGCTGGGGACACCCAGGTGGCTCAGTGGTTGAGTGTCTGCCTTCGGCCCAGGTTGTGACCCCAGGGTCCTGGGATCAAGTCTCACATTAGGCTCCCTACAGGGAGCCTGCTTCTCCCTCTGCCTGTGTCTCTGCCTCTCTCTCTGTGTCTCTCATGAATAAATAAATAAAATCTTTAAAATCCAGCTGGACCAAAGAATCTTCTCTGAATACCATTTGGATTCGCTTTCCGTCCTATCCAACATGCTTGCCCTGCCTGTCTCCAGGGCTGCCACTCCTTCCTGCCTGGCTGTTCTGGGATATGTTTTATGCCTCAACCACCCACAGCCTTTGACCAGGAACTGTTCCAGAACCTGAATAGAATTGCCCAAACTAAGGGGAGTTAAATCATTGTGGAGCACTAGAGGCAGAATCTATAAATCCTCGCTTAAGCTCCCGGGGCTGATGTAAATCTAGATCTGGGGCCTCTGCTCCACCACCACCCCCAATCATGGCTCCATTCTGAGACTGCATTGAGAGTGTCCATAGCTATTTGCTCTTCTTCCCCACGAAGTCCCTTTACTTGAACCAGCTCAAGGGGGAATAAGCACCTACACCAGCTCCCCCAACACCCAGAAAGAGAACTATGCTTAATTGTTAGTTCAAAACTAAGCCTCTCTTGATAGGGCGAGGGGAAATGGGAAGGTATCGTTTAGTCGTTACAGAGGTTCAGTATGGGAATAGAAAAAAAGTCCTGGAGATGGATGGTAGTAATGGTTTCACAACACTGTGAAAGTGCTTAATGCACTGAACTGTACTTTTAAAAATAGTTAAAATGATAATTGTTATGTTATGTATATTTTACCACAGTTTATAAACAAACAAAAAATAAGCTTTCATCCTTGCCTTCTGCATCCTTTCTCAACCAGCCCTTCCTGTCCTGTGCCATCCCTTACCACTTGCTCACAGTAGCCCTTTTGTCCATAGCTTCCCCTCTAAACTTATGGGCCTCCAAGCCTTGTCTTCTCTCTTCCATCCACCTTGAAGCCAGACAGATTCTACTCTGATTACTAACCTATTCTTTAAGGCTCAGTCTAAGACATTTATTCCATGACACCCTCTTAAACTGTTCCACCTTGAAAAGTGACTTTCTTTTATTTAGAATTATCTTAGCTTTCATGCAGAGCCTCTTTTACAGTCACACACTCACTCCTGTCTTACCATGGATCTGCAGTTCCAGAGAATACATAAAAATGCAAGCTTGCTACAGGCAAGGATTTATTCCCAAATAATCCACCAGTATCCACTCATTGAAGGTTTGCATATGGCTCACTCTGGGGAAACCCAGAGAACATGACAATGGTCTCAGCACTCAAGAAACTTTCTTTTAAATATCTTATTTACTTATTTGAGAGAGAGAGAAAAAAAAGAGAGCATGAGCAGGGTGAGTAGCCGACAGAGAAGCAGACTCCCCATTGTGCAGGGAGCCCAATGTAGGGCTCAATCCCAGGACCCTGGGATCATGACTTGAGCCAAAGGCAGACCTAACTGACTGAGCCACCCAGGCGCCCCTCAAGGAACTTCTTAATAAAATTATCGTGGTACAATATATAAAACAAATTTTACCCTTTTAGTCATTTTTAAGTGTCCATTCCTGTGGCATTAAGTAATTCACCAGCATCTGGCTCCAGAACTTATTCATCTTCCCAAACTGAAACTCTATACCTATCAAGCAATAATTCTGCATCCCTTCTTCCTCATTTTGTTTTCTCTCTATGAGTCTGACTACTCTAGGTACCTTATATAAGTGGAGTCCTACAATACTTGTCCTTTTGTGACTGGTTCACTTCATTTAGCATAGTTTCCTCAAAGTTCATCCATGTTGTAGCATGTGTCAGAATTTCCCCTCTTTTAAAGGACAAATAATGTTCCATTGTATGGAGATATATTTCATTTTCCATTCATGCACCAGTGGACATTGGAGTCTTTCTACTTTTTCCTATTGTGAGTAATGCTGCTACAAATATGTACAACTACCTGTTACAGTCTCTGCTTTCCATTCTTAGAAGTAGAATTTCTGGATCATATGTTAATATTATGATTAGTTTTTTGAGGTCAAGAATCCCCTAAGTACCCAAGGAAGGCAGACCAGCATGTATGAAACGATTTAAGACTAAATAGCAAAAAAAGCTTTGTAATTGGCCCCAGAATCTGGTAGCCATGACTCTACTACCAGGGGTGACCTTGAGCACATTCCTTAAACATGAACCCATTAGTACAAGTGCAGTCTATATAGAATATTCTTTTTTCTATTCCAAGATGTGCATTGCCCTCACATTTCGGCATCTCTAAAATCAACTTATATTGTATTATATAATATATATATTTGGTGTTATATTTGGGGGTGTGCCATATTTCAATAGTAGCATTTTTTTCTTTTAGTGGGACATCAAAGAACAGTGCATTCTTCTTACAAATGGTGGAAGCTTAGGCTCCAAATATAGCACTAGGTAGATGGAAACAGATAATAGACTAAGCATGAATAGCTTTCATTTTCCTTCACTAAGTTGTACAGTCATGACTATATAAATGTAATCCAAGGTCAAAAAAAGACAGATCATGAAGAGTTTAACCCACTAGGGAAGATTTCTTGGAGGAGAAAAGATTTGTGCTGACCATTAAGGATGGATAAACTAAGGATAGAGTGGAAAGCATTTTGTAGAGGAAAGCCAAGCAGATTAAAGGCAAGCAGACAAGAACGATTCAATACTAATTAAGGGTAAGTAGAAGAAAGGAATATTTTCATGGGTGTTGGCCTATTCAAATTTCCGAAGTGAAACACATGAAATAAGTCAGACAGAAAAAGGCAAATACTGTATGATCTCTCTTATATGTAGAATCTAAAAAAAAAAAAAAAAACAAAATAATAAAACGAAAATGAGCTCATCGTTACCAAGACTAGATTGGTGACCATAAGAGGTGACAGGTGGAGGTGGGTGAAATGGATGAAGGGAATCAGCAGTTACAAACTTCCATTTGTAAAATAAGTAAGTCATCGGATGTAATGTACAGAAGGGTAACTATAATTAATAATACTGTATTACACATTTGAAAGTTGCTAAGAGAGTCCATTTAAAAGTGCTCACCACAAGAAAAATAAGTTGGCAACTGTATATGATGGCAGACATCAGCTAGACTTTTGTGACCATCATTTCACAATAAAACAAAATTTATTTTCTTTCTCTTTTTTTTAGAGAGCGAGAAAGGGAGAAAGAAAATATTTTTTTAGGGATCCCTGGGTGGCGCAGCGGTTTGGCGCCTGCCTTTGGCCCAGGGCGCGATCCTGGAGACCCAGGATCGAATCCCACATCGGGCTCCCGGTGCATGGAGCCTGCTTCTCCCTCTACCTATGTCTCTGCCTCTCTCTCTCTCTCTCTCTCTGTGACTATCATAAATAAATAAAAGTTAAAAAAAAAAAAGAAAATATTTTTTATACATTTATTTTTTATTGGTGTTCAATTTGCCAACATATAGAATAACACCCAGTGCTCATCCCCTCAAGTGCCCCCCCTCAGTGCCCGTCACCCAGTCACCCCCACCCCCCGCCCACCTCTCCTTCCACCACCCCTAGTTCATTTCCCAGAGTTAGGAGTCTTCCATGTTCTGTCTCCCTTTCTGATATTTCTCACTTATTTTTTCTCCTTTCCCCTTTATTCCCTTTCGCTATTATTTATATTCCCCAAATGAATGAGACCATATAATGTTTGTCCTTCTCCGATTGACTTACTTCACTCAGCATAATACCCTCCAGTTCCATCCACGTCGAAGCAAATGGTGGGTATTTGTTGTTTCTAATGGCTGAGGAATATTCCATTGCATACATAAACCACATCTTCTTTATCCATTCATCGAGAAAGAAAATCTTAAGCAGACTCCATGCTCAGCCCAAAGCCTGATGGGCTGCTTGATCTCACAATCCTGCAATCATGACCCAAGTGAGATCAAGAGTCAGGCATTTAACCAACTGAGCCACCCAGGTGCCCCAACAAAATTTTTGGGAAAAAAAACGAAATCAGCAGTAAACAAACAAACAATTCAATTAGAAAATAGCAAAAAACTTGAACAGACTTTTCATCAAAGAAATATATATGTATATAGATGACAAATAAGTACATTCGAGAAGTTTTTCAACATTATTACTCATTAGGGAAATGCAAACTAAAACCACAAGATATTGGAGATAATACTAAACATTAATTAGAACAGCTAAAATTTAAAAATAATGAAAATACCAAATGCTGGCAAGGAGGTGGAGATACTGGATCTCTCATACTCTTCTGGTGGAGACGTAGAAGGGTGAAGCCTCTCTGAAAAACAGCTTTTCAGTTTCTTATATAATAAAACATACACTTACCATAGAGGGCAGCAACTGCCCTCATCTGCATTTATCCCAGCACAATGAAAACATGTCCACAACAAACCTGCACACAAATGTTCACACCAACTTTATTTGTGATAACCAAACCTGGAAACAACCCAATGTCTTTGGAAGCATGAATGTCTAGACTTAAGTACATCTGTACACTGGGACACCATTCAACAATACAAAGGAATGAGCAATTAATACACACAACAGCTTGGATGAGTCACATAGGCTTTATGCTGAATGAAAAAAAGCCAATCTTAGATTACATTTGCTGATGATGTACTATATGTTGGCTAATTGAATTTAAATTTAAAAAATTTTTAAAAAGAAGTTTACATTACATACTGCATGATTCCATTTATATAACCCTAAGGAGATGACAAACGTATAGAGATATAAAGAAAAGTGATTTATAGGGAACAGAGATGGGGACAGTATGCAGGTGTGACTGTAAAGAGGTAAGGTGAGAGGGTTGCTTCATGGGTTGCTTATGACAGTGGTTACACAAATCTATACATGAGATAAAAATGCGTAGACTTATATGCACACACACACACAAACATACCTAAACGAATACAGGTAAAAACTTGTGACATTTGCTTAAGATCTCATATAATGTCTATTTCCTGGCTTTTTTAAAAAAGATTTTATTTATTTATTCATGAGAGACACAGATAGAGGCAGAGACATAGAGGGAGAAGCAGGCTCCATGCAGGGAGCCCGATGCAGGACTCGGTCCTGGGACCCCAGGATCATGCCCTGAGCCAAAGGCAGACACTCAACTGCTGAGCCACCCAGGGATCCCAATTTCCTGGTTTTGTTACCACACTATAGTCATGCAAGGTGTTTCTATTGAAGGCAGTACTAGGACCCTCTGTATGATTTTTGTAACTTTCTGTGGGGCTATAATTATTTCAAAATAAAATTTTCTTTTTTTAAGATTTAATTTCTAAGTAATGTCTACACTCAATTTGGGGCTCAAACTCACAACTCTGAGGTCAAGAGTCTCATGCTCTACCCAACAGAGCCATTACCCGAAAATGAAACTTTCTGAAAGAAAATCTAGAAGCTAATTGCTAGATAATCAAGAATCTATAAAGTATACCAAGATCCTTTGAGTCAAAGGCTATCTCATGGAGAAGCAATACCTTCTCAGGATGCCTGGGTGGCTCAGCAGTTGGGCATCTGTCTTGGGCTCAGGGCAGAATCTTGGAGTCTTGGAATCGAGTCCTGCATCGAGTCTTGGGCTCCCTGCATGGGGCTTGCTTCTCCCTCTGCCTATGTCTCTGCCTCTCTGTGTCTCTCATGAATAAATAAAATCTTAAAAAAAAGAAGAAGAAGTGATATCTTCTCTGAAACTTCAGAGAAAAGATTACTCTTTGTGTGAGCTCCATCAACTTCTGGTGATGCAATGCCTTCATTCAGTGGTCCAAGTTCTTCCTACTGGAAGTAGGAATTTCCTACCTACCAATCCTAGTCATTGGCAATTGGCCTTGGGAGCCTGAAAGAAGAGAAAGGCAGGACCTGGAGGTGTGTGGATGGGGAGTGGCTGTGTAAGTGCATGTTCTTGTCTATGTGTGTATGTGTTCACGCATGAATAGGTGGAGGTCATGGGAGAGGGAGTTTCTGAGAAAGAAGTTATCAGTTACTTATTCCTTCAGAGTTGGCTCCAAGTACATAGTGGTTGGACTGATCCAAGATTGCGAGTTCAGTCCCTTGGGACTGACTTAGTTTTGTTCCAAAACCATGAATGTTCTCTCAACCCCCTGGATCCAAAGGGGCCTGGAAATAGAATTACAGTCGATCCATACTAGTCCATAGATAACCCGCAGCGTAGGTGCGTGTGATCTACTATCACAGGGTAACATTCCTGGTGAGATGGAAAATTGCACTTCTGAGTCCTATAGCACCAGACTTGAATTCTGGCCTTAACATTCACTAGGCATGGGACCAGGAGCGCTTGATTTAACTTCTCTGAGCCAGAGCATTATACTAGTTAAAATCAGTTCATACTTTTTTTTGGCACTTTCTATGTGTAAGGCACTACACAAAGCACTCACCTACCTCATAACTTTCCTGAATGATTTAAGAGAGGTTATAAATCTTAAATTGCCTGATGGAATACACATATCAAGAAAACAATTGATAAAGTCTGCACTTAAATATTATCTCTATTATTATAGTAACCAAGATGAGAAGGGAACACATTTCTCCCATGGTGCCATCTCTGAAAATAGATTTTCAAATGTTGGTTTTTAAACAGTGAAACAAGTCTAACTAGCTGCTAATCATTAAGTGTGCTCTGCACTGGACATTAGTCAGGGTCCCTAAAAACTCCAGCACAAAGAATTTATGTGTGTGCTGGCGCACGACTTGAAGTTGGATTTCTCCTTAAGATACTCAAAAGAGTAGGTCGTTCCTTCAGTGTTAGCAACTTAGAAAACACAGAGCTGTTTCATTTCATCTAATTATGCAATGATGCATCAGCCAAAGTAAATACAAAGAATATAGTCAAGCAAAAATGCAAGGAGCATCAATGAGATGTAGACTCGAAACAAGTTAAATTACTTAAGTAAGGGTTTGGCTGAATTGTGAAGTAAAATGCCAAGTAAGATCTGATGCTGATGCATGATCTATAACACAGGAGAAGGGCTGATTTGGAGGAATTTTGTTAATTTAGGATATTAATCCTCCTCGGACTTGGCAAATATGAATCCAGGGTATGTTGACTTCTGCATGCTAATGTTTTGTCCTTGCTTTTAGCCTGAGGATGGGGGTGCGGTGCCTTCAAACCTTGAGGGTGGTGGTGTGTTGGTGAAGGTGATGGTTATGGTGATGGTGGTGGTGATGGTTATGGTGATGGTGGTGGTAGTGGTGATGGTGATGATAATAGTGTTGGTGACAGTGGTGAGATGGTTGTAGGTATACATGTGTGTGTGGGGGGGGTATTGTTATAACCAACACCTTAGATTGAGAAAACTACATCCTTAACTCTCATTAAAAAGGGTCCCAATAGACAACTACAAAATAGCAGCTTAAACAGATGAAATCCAGAGAATTCCAAAAAGGTCTTCTTCAAATATTCTATCCCTTCCTTTACCTCTTTCATCTTCTTCCCTGGAGCTCAATGAAATCTTCGGATTTCTGAGTTTAATTTTACGTTATAGTTTTTATGAAATCCAACATATGTTTTCAAAGGCCATTTGCAGCTACCTTGGCTTGGGCTTGACTGTTTCTCTATCTGGAGGGAAATAAGATAAATGCATAATTACATAAGGACCCCCATTTTCCACTTTGTCCCATGTCACTTTATGCTGTGGAGGTACAGACATGGGTTTTTTGGGAGAACATTTGAAATCAAATACATCTGTTTGAATTCATTTTGCACATAGAAGTTCCAAGCCCTAAGTAAAATGGAAAAACTAATTTTTTCGTGGTTTTCAAAGCAAGTAAAATGGCCCAAATCACTTCTAATTCTTAATCCCTAGTGTGATCGCTAGGTTGTTGATGATCCACGAGAGTTTTTTCCAAATAAGTTACTTCCACAATTTGGGCTCTTATTCCTCTTCCTCAGCTTTTCCTTCAACATAGTTGTTGAGTCTCAAATGTCTAGATACCCCTTAAATCTCTGGTTTCAACTAACCCTATTGGCAAGTACCTGCCTACCAGTTTGCTTTTTAAGTTACATTTTAGACTCTTTAAACCAAAGAGAAACATCTGGAAAGCTGACAAGTTTTAGAAATTCATTGAGAGGAAAAAAAAGAATTCATTGAGAAGCCTAAAAAATAATTCAAATGAGCTTTATTCCTAAGCTGAGGTTTAATTAACCAATGTTAATTCTCAAAAAAAAAAAAAAATTCCGATATTCCAAAGTGCAAGTACACTGAGGTTTACATATCAAATGCTTAAAAGAAACATTGAACTACAACTGCTTTTCTATATCCACTTTTAGGAAGGACAAAATAAACAAAAAACAGAGAAAATTAGTAATTTCTGGGATTTTGTAAGGGAAACTAGCAAGAAAAAAAAATACCTTTCCAGGGAATTTTCGAGGATTCATATAGGATAAACCCAATCTCTTGTACCTTTTACTCTTCTATTCACAGGGCTTTATAAAGGGAGCTGCTATTCAGAACAAGAATCCCAAAAATCTTCAAACATGAAAACAAAAGTCTACTGCTATGTAGCAAATCAATCTTCATTGATTCATCTAATATATGACTCTTGAATGGCTCCTATGTCCCTGGCCATATTTGAAGGAGAAGACCTTCTTTGTGAGGCTGGTTCTGCATACTGCTAGGTTCTTGTCTGCTCTGAGGTCTCACCTGAGATGATTACTGGATAGCTCTACTTTGATCCTGCAAACTCAGGCTATTTTAAGTTGAAATCGTTACCTCCTAAAATACCCCCTTCTTTTTTTGTCTTGCAAGTAACCAAAATGCATTAACGGTAAATTAAGAAAAACACGTTATCATAAGGATAAAGAAGAAACCTTGTAAAATCAAGGACAAGAAGTATAGTCAAGCCCCATGAGGGACAAGAGTCAGGAAATCGAAAGCATCTAAAACCAGGGCAGTCCTTCTGCCCTTTTCCATTTGTCTCTCTGCCAACCCATAGTTCTCTTGTCCCGGCTTCTTCCCTTAATTTTCTCTCTCCCTTTCTCTTTCTTTTTGTCTCTCTCTTCCATCTTTCTCTGTTTCTCAACACCAAAGAATAGCTGCTCCTCCATTCCTAAAATTTCATGTTCTCCCAGTTCAAGTTCTAACCAAGGCTATTTAATGACATCAATTTCAACTCCAAATTCTCAGGAAAGAAAAATCTTATTGATATAGTTTAGCTATGAAGCTAAATATATACATATATATCCTATATATATATATATATACACATATTGAGAGAGAGGGAGAGGGAGGAGATATGTACATACCTCTATATAGGATATGTACATATAGGACACCTATTATATATATATATATATGTTTATATATAGATCATATATCTATATATATATTTATATCTATCCTAGGCCAGCATTTCCTTGACCCTATAGGCAGTATAGTATACTGATTGGAGCATTTACTGTTCATATGACTCTGATCAAGTCACTTACCTCCCTGTATTTTACTTTCTTTGTCTATAAAATCGTGCAATTAAAATGCATATCACATAAAATTGCTATGAATATTAAATAAGAGGATATATATAAGAAATTAGTAATAGTCTAAGCATAGAATATGCTAAAATAAAATGTTATTTATGACTACTACTCTATGATTATTTTGAGTCAATTGTTTGGCAATTGCCTGAACACATTTTCTCAAGGAAACATTATATATGGTTGTTGGTTTCCCAGTTCTATCAAGTCAAAGCTTTAAAACTCAAATACCCTCAGGTCCCACCAGCCCATTAAAAATGTTACTTCATTAAATCAAAATTTTATCTAGCTCAGTGCCCCACCTGTGTAACTGTGTAATGATATAGTCCCAACACATTCTCTTTAAATTCTCCTCCAGTTTATTTTTTCAGAAGATTCCAGATATTTCAAATGTACTCACCAGCATCCCTCTCCTGCTTGTTGGCTCAAGTTCCTGATGTGATGTTGTACACTGTGAATCTATCTGTGGCCATAAGAAAGAACCTTGTCATTAGACTGCTATGTATACAAACTCTCATGGAGAACACTTCTGCTTTATCAAGGATGACATCTGTCTCTGTCCCTACATTGCCAATGTTCACCCCATCCCAGGTGCGAAATGGCTCTGATATCACCTCAGTGTTTACTGCTTCAGAGCCACACAGGTTTTCGCACATGCATGGATAGAATGCATATAATGATTATGGTACAGGCTTCAGAATCAGATTGTCCAGTTAAACTCCTTTCCATCATAGACTAGCCGTGTGACTGCTGGTAAGTTATTTAATTTCCTTGAGGCTCGATAAGGAAACTTGTTATATCACACACCAATAGGTCTAGTTGCAAGCCAACTCCAGAGCTGGTTAATTCTACAGCTCAATGATCTTGTCAAGGGCCCAATTGTCTTTCAATTTTTGGTTCTGCCATCTTTGTTGTGTTCTTATCGAGTTGTAGTTTATCCTACACAGGAAAGATAACAGCCAATAGAAAGAAAAGAATTGTTTCATCTTTGTGTGTTTCCCTTTAAGAATTGATGAAATCTTTCCTAGAAATCCCTCTGCAGATTTCCATTTACTATACATTGGCCAGAATTGTATCAAAGCCCATGCTTAAATCATAACTTGGACCAATGTTGGTTTTCTCCACGGAGCTAGGGCCTAGCTCCTTACAAGCACAGGGAATGTGGGAAAACCAAGCCAGATCAGACTTTCAGTGAGGAAGAAGAGGAGGACCAACTTCTGGGTGGAAACCAACAATATCTGCTAGTCTGTATAACACCATTAAATATTACACCAGGCAGAAACAGGTCAGAAATGTAACCTTTAAAGTATTTTATGTAATTGTATTGGGTGGTGTGTCATAAGGCTTTAAGAAGTTGATGTGTGCATTAAGAAGGGATTTTTATTAGGTGGATGTTAGAGATGGAGAGAGAGGCCAGGGGACAGTGTGTCTAAAGGCACAGAGACTTAAGACATAAAAGCACGTCCAGGGAATTACAAATATTAGCATGCCTGTAGTAAATAATGCAAGCAGAGAGCAGAGGTAAATTAGGATAGAGAGGTAGGCAAGGGGTGGATCACTCTGCTAAGGAGTCTGGACTTCATCCTACAGGAATGAGAGTGCCATGATGGGTATTTTAGAAAAATCACACTGCTGGACATGTGGAAGAGGAGTGAGTCTGAAGGATGAGTGGTCAGTGAGGAAGCCCTCCCAAAAGACCAGGAAGGAAAATGCGGATAAAGTATGAGGGTAAAGAGGAGTGGACAGTTGAGGGATATCTAATAGGTATAATCAATAGAATTTAATGACCAATGAAGTTAGAATGGCCTAGATCTGCCTGATATGGGAAGCAGAGTTTTCTAAAAAAAAATAAAATAAAATAAAATAAAATAATGGGATTTTATTTTAACTCTCTATTTTTATTCTAATAGGGTGGACTAAAAGCATTTGTTTGAACTTGTTCTCCAGTGAAAGATTACATCAAGACTGGCAGAGTCGACCTTAACACAATGGGCTTTGGGACAAAACCCTTGACAAAATTATGAAGTTTAACTTCCAACGTCTTTAATGTCCTCTTTCTGTTTTGTGACATTCTCAAAATATAACCAGCCAATTACTATTTTTTGAGCATTTATTCTGTGCCATATTATAAAACAGAATTTACCATACAATGCCAGTATCTCAACTCAGGAGATGTGGTACAGTGTCTGCAAAGATGGTGGCCCAGAATTCCTCCTGCCTCTGATTGTACATGCCATTTCTCCCAACAAGAGTTGGAATCCATTTCCTGTCCTCTGGAATAATAACTTGTAATGACCAATAAAATGTAGCAAAAAAGACACATGAGTTCTGGAGCCTAGACCTTCAGAGGCCTTGCTTTCTTGGATTTCTGAGCTATTGTGTTAAGAAGCTGACAAATCTGCTGGAGAGACCACATAGAGAGACAAAGTCTCAGCCAGCACCAAGTTGTCCCACCAGAGGTACTAACCATGGAGGTGAGACTAATTTGGATCTTCCCACTCAGTCAATTCTCCAGATGACTGATACTTATGTGTAACCCCAGGTGAGACCAACGGAAGTACTCTCCAGCTTAGCCAGGACCATGTTGTAGAATTGTAGGTAAATAAGTAGTTATTATTTAAAGCTACTAAATTTTGGGGTGGTTTATTATACAGTGATAAATAACTGATAAATAAAGTAAAGAAATTAATTTTAAATATAGCAAAGCTAGGATCTTAAGGACTAAATACAGATCTGGTCACTTTTTTTTCCTTAAGAGAATCAGAAAGAGGGCCATATCTATATAAATGAATCGGTCCATTAGCTAGCATTAATCTATTTATTGCCATGTGGAATGGTTGTTACATAGACCACAAAGTAGAAGGCATAGAGCCTGAAATTTAGTAGAAGAAAGCATATTCATACAAGAAGACAGCACACTGTATAATAATTTGTGATAGTGAAATCTAAGCATTGCGACAAGTCAGTGTGGTATATATCTCAGGCGGATACCCCACAGTGTTTCAAGTACATAGTCAGGGATGACACAAACCTATTAGAAAGCTGAGGGATGAGCCTCCTGGGTCTTACTACTTTTTTTTTCAGATTTTATTTATTTATTCATGAGAGACACACAGACAGAGGCAGAGATCTAGGCAGAGGGAGAAGCAGGCTCCACACAGGGAGCCTGATGTAGGACTTGATCCCAGGACTGTGGGATCACACCCTGAGCCAAAGGCAGATGCTCAACTGCTGAGCCACCCAGGTGTCCTGTCTTACTTAAAAGAAAAAAAAGATTTATTTGTGTATTTTTAGAGAGAGAGAGGAGGAGAGGCAGAAGGAGAGGGAAAGGGAGAGAGAGAAACCTAAGCAGACTCCCTGCTGAGCACAGATACCCAAATTGGGGTTTGATCTTACAACCCAGAGATCGTGACCTGAGCCTAAATCAAGAGTCAGACACTCAACCAACTGAGCCACTCAGGCACTCCTGGGTCTTATTTATTTAAACCATGCAAGAGTCAGGTCTATTTGGCCTGTGCCATCTTTTGTAAGTGAAACTGTGGTGGACACTGATTCCCACAGAAATGACTAAGATACATGGTTTGGAAAGTCTTTGCCATTTTTTCCTGGCAAGTTTCTTCTACATATGAGTTTATCTGAAATTAATGATTCTTATAAGGAATTTTAAGCTTGAAGAAGGTAAATCCACAAATAACCTGTAGTTAGACTCAGTTCCAGAGAACATGCCAAGGAGCATGAACAAATGTATCTCATCAAACAGAGCCTCTACCTGATTTCAAAATATAAAGCTACAATTATTACAGTAATCAAGACAGTGTAAAATGAATGTGAGGATTCACATGGATCAATAAAACAGAATAGAAAGTCAAGATAAAAAAGCTCATATTTTTGGGCAAAGTTGCCAAAGTAGTTCAATGATGGAAGGATAATTTTTCAACAAATATTGCTGGGACAACTAGATATGCATATGCCAAAAAATGAAAATTCAACCCTTACCTCACACCATATACAAAAATCAACTCAAAATGGAATATTGACCTAAATGTAAAAGTTAACATTTTGAAACTTCTAGGAAAAAAACACAAGAAGAAATCTTTTTTTTTTAAACATTTTATTTATTTATTCATGAGAGACATGGAGAGAGGCAGAGACATAGGCAGAGGGAGAAGCAGGTTCCCTGCAGGGGGCCCAATGCAGGACTTGATCCCTAGACCAAGATCACGCCCTGAGCCAAAGGCAGCCACTCAAGTGCTGAGCCACTCAGGCATCCCTAAACATAGGAGGAAATCTTTGTAAACTTGAGGTGTGTAGGCAAAGACTACTTAAATATGACACCAAAATTATAATGGCAATTTATTTCATATATTAGAATTTGTACAAATTAATAACTTTTGCCTTTCAAAAGATACCATTAAAAAATGAAAATATAATCCACAGACTGGGAGAATATATATATATATTTACATTATATTATATATTATATATTATATTTATATATATTTACATATATTATATATAATATATATAATTTCTATATAATAGAAAACTTCTATTTAGAATATATATAGAATTCTTACAACTCAGTTACAAGACACCAAACAATCTAATTTTAAAATAGGTAAAATATTTCATTACATATTTTACCAAAAAAGAAATATAAGTAGTTAACAAACCTATGAAAAGACCTGCAAGCCCACTAAAATGTCTATACTTTAAAAAAAGGAGAGCCAATACCATGGATCCATAATAAAACTTAAATGAATCTCAAAAACTTATGCTAAGTGAAAGAAAAATCCAGACAGAGTGATACTATTGATATCAAATGTCTATAAATGGTAATTCTATAGAGTCAGAAAGATTACCCATCATCTAGGGCCGGGGTGGGAGCCAGCACTGACTGTAGATGAGCACAAGGGAACTCTTTGGAGTGATGGAAACATTCCAAAACTGGATTATAATGACAGCTGCATAACTTTATAACTTTATAAAAATAAGGCAAAACAAAACATTGAATTGTGCACTTGCAATGGGTAAATCTTAAGATATGTAAATTACATTTCAAAAATCCTATTTTTTAGCTAGGAAAAAATAATGATATAAAGAAAAAAAAAAGAAACTCTGAACAACAGGTACACGAAATTTCATGAGATAGGCCATGTGAAAAATACACTATGAAGTTTTGAGCCAGATGTGAACTATGGCAATAATAATGACAATGATATGAGATGTTGTAATTGCAGAAAATAAATTTTTAAATGTATCAATTTAAGGTGAATTTAGTGACCAGAAGAATCTACATTAGACATAAAGAGGATATTAAAAGCTTTTTAGAACTTCTCTCTAGGATCATCCAAAATGGAGCCTCTTACAGCTTACCCTTTAAGACGTTCAGGGTCAAAAGCAAAGGTATTTGCAGTTTTACTGTCTATGGTTCTATGCACAGTAATGCTATTTCTTCTACAACTAAAATTCCTAAAACCTAAAATCAACAGCTTTTATACCTTTGAAGTGAAAGATGCAAAAGGAAGAACAGTTTCTCTGGAAAAGTTTAAAGGCAAAGTTACACTAGTTGTAAACGTGGCCAGTGACTGCCAACTCAGAGACAGAAATTACTTAGCAGTGCAGGAACTGCACAAGGAGTTTGGACCATTCCACTTCAGCGTCCTGGCCTTCCCATGCAATCAGTTCGGAGAATCGGAGCCCTTCCCAAGCAAGGAAGTGGTGTCTTTTGCAAGAAATAACTATGGAGCGACATTCCCCATCTTCCACAAGATTAAGATCCTAGGATCTGAAGCGGACCCTGCATTTAGATTTCTTGTTGATTCTTCAAAGAAGGAACCAAGGTGGAATTTTTGGAAGTATCTGGTCAACCCTGAGGAACAAGTTGTGAAGTCTTGGAGGCCAGAGGAACCCATTGAAGTCATCAGGCCTGAGATAGCAGCGCTGGTTACACAAATGATCCTAAGAAAGAAAGACGACCTATGAACATGGCAGTGAGTCATTCGAATGCAATAATTGGAATATAGACATGTTTGTAGGGGGCTATGGTCTCATCTAAAAAATTCTGACAATTAAATGTGGCACTGAAGGATGGGGTGTTTTGTTTGCTTTTAGGATACCGTACCAATGAGCGGTAATGAATGTCCCCAGGACGGAGATGTTACCTAAAGCAAAAATAAAGAGTGGCTAAAGAATCAAAATGAAATATATTAAATATTTCATTTGACCATACTAAATAATTCATAATATAGAGTCACCAATGTGCTTCAATTTCCTGTTGTCCACCTTGACATTTTCTAGGATCATACTTGATGGAAATGCCAACACACTAGACCACTGTTTGAATTCAAGCCACTGTATGTGACTGAAATTTCAGGAATAACTAACTGTAAAAGGCTATTTTTATGCAATAAAATACAAAATAAACATTGAAAAATAAAAAAATAAAAAATAAAAGCTTTTTAAAGCTATAATGTTGTTAAATACTATACAGTTTTTTAAAAAATATCTGCATCACCATCTAGTGCCATCTTGAAATCGTTTTAACTTCATCTTGACTTCTCAGATTCCAGAGAGAGTGAAAGAAGTGAGAGCCAACCAAGTTTTCCTGCTTCCTGGTTTTTAAGAGTCCTTCAGCCAACCTCAGAAAGCAGATGAGTTCAAATATGTTGCTTTCTCCTCCTCTTCACATTATTTCCATTTCCGAGATTTCTGTGTTACTACTGTATTTGGTGTGTTTTTTATGCTTGTTAGTCATTTTCATTGCCTGCTCAGCTAGTCTGGGGTCCAGTCTAGTTGCAGAGGAACCTTATGAAGTTCCTCAAGTTTGTGGGCATTCAGGAAAGCAGGAAGATGCAGTGCAGGGCAAGGAAAAGGGAGGAAGCTGGCAGGGAAATTCCCAAACCCAACTCCCAGCCCTTTTTCTGGGGTCTAGCTACTATCTTTTCCTGAGAAATTTATTTTTTTACCTAGATTTTTCTCCTCAATCATCCTACTTAGAGACATTCAAGGATGACTCACAGAGGGCCTTCAAGTTGAATCCTTCACCTCCTCTCAAATGGAACAAGCATCTAAGGGAAAGAAAAAAATTATTAGTGCCCATATATCACTTTTAAAATGAAATAGAAGACTGTATGCTTCCAACTATATAACATTCTGGAAAAGGCAAAACTATGTAGATAGTAAAAAAATCAGTGGTCGCTAGGGTTGAGGGAGGGTGGGATAAATAGCTGGAGCATAGAGGACTTCCAGGGCAATGAAACTACCCTGTACAATATTATAATGAAGGACACATGTTATGATGCATTTATCCAAACCCACCAAATACAATGCCAAGGATGAACTCTAATGTGAACTGTGGACTCTGGGTGATCATGATATGTCAACATAGGTTCATTAATCATTTTTTTAAGGTTCATTAATTATATCTAATGTACCGCATGGTAGGGGATGTTGATAGTGGGGATGCTGTATATAGGCAGGGTGAAGGGAATATAGGAAATTTCTGTACTTTCTTCTCAATTTTGTTGTGGGCAAAAATGAGCATCAGTACTCTAAAACTACTATTAAACTACTCTGAAAAATAAAGTACATTAAAAACTTTTTTAATAAGAGGAAAAAGCAGAATTGATGGGTGGAATAAATACCAAAATCCCAATGTTGTCATTTTGCTCCTGAATGGTGGTCACCAGAATTGTATGAGGTCATTCTCCTGATCTCAGCTGCAAGAGCAGGTGCTTAATGATGGTAGCCATTGTTGCTATTATTTGTGATTAGTCTTCACTGACTTCTTTGCTTATTGCATACATCAGCCTACTCCACAGATCCATGGGGCAACCTCGAACCTGTACATCATCTTTAGAATTCAAGAAATTTCTAGACCCACAAGTAGCATGCCATTGGTACATTTCTTCCCTAACATCCATGCCCAGAACTCTTCCTGGCTCCCCAAATAGACCTTCCATTCTCCCTGCTAGTTAAACTAGCAGAAGCCAAAATAAGTACAGATACTCTGGAACAATGGAGTTAAGACAGTTACTGACAAGAAAATGGTAAATAATTGTATTTTGCTTTCTTGTTTGTGCATGAAATACCATATGACAATGTAAATTCTGGAGAATAGAATTTAGGTTTTGGTCTCCCTGTATTTTTATCAAGACTCCATTGCAAGCAGGTCACCAAGTCTATCCGCTTCCTTGCCTGGGAGAAGTCTGCATCACAAGGCTGAATGATGTTTCCTGAAGACAACTTCTCTTCTTGCCTTTGTGTAAACTCACTCTTGATGGTCAATTCAAAGAATCACAGGAGTGCCCAGCAATTAAAAAAGAAAGAAAGAAAGAAAGAAAGAAAGAAAGAAAGAAAGAAAGAAGAAGAAGAAGAAGAAGAAGAAGAAGAAGAAGAAGAAGAAGAAGAAGAAACTACAAGAGCCAATCCACAGAGTGCAGCAGCTACCTAGCACCAACCAGCCAACTAGGGATCATCAGGAAAGAAGACAATGCAGGATGCCCAGCTGTCCCTTCACCTAGCTCCTGGTTCATGGTTTACCTTTTACTGTAGTTTTAATTAAAACAAGAGCTAAGTTCCATGTAAGACAACCAAACATGTTAGTGAACTGCACCCAGTCCCAGAGTTCAGTTTGTAACCTCTGGCCTAGGGTCTGGGGAGAGAATCCCCAACAACAAAAAGGGTCCAGATTCTCTACTTGGCCCTGCTTCGGGATAGTAGCAGGCCCTTCTGGAATGGCTACATGATACACCTTAGGACGCTTGATACTCCCAGTGCTTGGAGATATTCCCATGTTTTGATGACAATGAGGCCACTGGACTCCCAGAACCCATGTCTCGTGCTGGCCAGAATGTCTCTCTGATGCTTTGGGGTCTGTAAAATCCTGTCACCTGTGCCAAAGCCTTACTGGTAGTCCCATTAATGACTGAGATGATTTTTCCACCAGCTAAGCAGATTAAGGGCCTAAGGTCATGTTTCATTCCATTTGAAAAGAATAAATAAAAATGACACTTTAGTAGCTCCATTTATATTGTTATTTATAATATTTGTTACAAAAATAAAGCTCCTGATAGATATTCCAGATCTTGTACTGTTCTACACCCCTGGTCTGAACCCATTCTCATCTCCACTCCCTAGGGGTGGGACAGGGTGGTATAAGAGGCAGGGAGGGCAGAAGGATATTTTTTTCATTCATTATACTGTAATAAGGTCTTCATGAAGCTTATAGCTTAATGATTTGTTTTCTGGGTCACCCCAGTATGTTCCTAAGTCACTACTAGAACTGCGATAAAGAGCATTCTTTATTACAAAGTGTATTAGTTATTAGGGCTGCTATAACAAAGTACCACAGATTGGATGGTTTAAACAGAAGACATTTATTGTCTCACAGTTCTGGAGGCTAGAAGTTTGAGATCAACGTGTTGACAGAGTTGGTTTCTACTGAGGCCTCTCTCCTTGGCTTATGCATGAACATCTTCTCCTTGTGCCTTTCCTCTGTGTATCTGTGTCCTAATCTTATCTTTTAAGGGCACCAGTCATATTGGGCTAGGGTCCACCCTAAAGACTCAATGTATCTTAATTACCGCTATAAAGATCCTCTCTCAAATACAGTCACATCTGAAGTACTGGGGGCTGAGACTTCAGCAAATGGAAGGGGTGGAGCAGGGACACAATTTAGCTCATAACACAAAGAAAGGGCTCACGTTATCCGGGATGCCTAAAGTCTGTCACCCCACATAAATACAAATCTAATCATATAAAAAATCCATACCAGCTAAGTCTTTCAAATTTTAGGCTTCTGAACTTACTCCACAGACTTCTACACGATGGAGGAACCTCTTCAGAACTTACGGCATATTCAAAACTAAACTCTAGTTTTCCCAGTGAAATTTTTATAGTTCTAAGGCTGATCTTATCAAAAGGCTTTGTCAGCACAAAGCTCTCTGGATTTACATACAGGACTCTTGAGAAAGCCACATGGTGTCAAGGAGAAGCTGGACTGGAGCCTTCTCTTTTGGTAACCAGATTGATATATAATACCCTTTATAGTCTTGTTTTGCAGCTTAAATTGTATATTCCCCAAGTCCCTGGCTGAATAAATAAATTCAGTTAGAGGTGGGGGTGTCCAACTTTGAATAACACTGGCTCTAGTCTGTGAAATTCTATATGGCTTTGTCTGGAACCTAGACCAGTTGTTCTTGCCTGGCAATAATGGTTTGATTCTCACATTAAACTTATTAGTTTGATAAAAGGCCAAAAAGTGCAGACTTAAGAATCTGAAATGACCCATTTTCTAAGCAAGGCCCTGGCAAAGCCAACTGTCTGTAGGAGATGGGAAAGGGCCTTGGATTCTATTTTTTGTGCTCCCCAAGGAACAAACATTTCTTTCATGTATACTTTGGTGTGGAAATGAGTACTTACCTATCATCGATACTTGAGCATGAACATTTTATAGGGAACATCCGCCCAGGTATTCTCAAATTTTGGTGCTATTCCAAGTCAAGGAGAAAATCACTGACACAGATGAGGAATGTAGCCTTTCTTCCATGGCCTGCATGTAGGGGACCCACCACCACATCAGTCCAGAGAACAAGCCCTTTTGAAGCAAAATCTTAATAAAGACAGAACTTATTCCACCAAGAGGCATTGGGGGCACCTGGGTGGCTCACTGGTTGAGTGTCTGCCTTTAGCCCAGGGAGTGATCCTGGGGACCCGGGATCGAGTCCCACATCGGGCTCCCTGCAGGGAGCCTGCTTCTCCCTCTGCCTGTTCCTCTGCCTCTCTCTCTCTGTGTGTGTCTCTCATGAATAAACAAATAAAGTCTTTAAGAAAATTAATTAAATAAATAATAAGCCACCACGAGGCATTGTAAAAGCAGAGCCTGAGGCAGAGTCTCCAGGAAACCGGGAAGGATGTCTTTCCTGTGACCTGCAGGCCTGAGCCTCCTCTGGGTCCTACTAATGCATTTCTAGGAATTAAGGTGGAACCTTGAGGAAAGGACAGAAAATCTGCTTAAGCCAAAAGCCAGGATTGAGAAAGTGTCTTCTGTTTGAGGTTGAACAATGCCTTGTGAGGGCTCATGTGGTCAAGCACAAAGAGGCCCATGTCTCCTGGCCTGTTTGCCTGGACCCTGGCTCCAGCCTGTCAGACAGCTGCAGTTTGAGGGAAGGGACAGAAAGCAGTGGAGTGCAGGGTAAGAGGGCAAAGACTAGGGTGAGGAATCTTCACCCTACCACCTCCCCAGAGCCTTCCAGCCAGGGACTATTTCCCTTTCATGTCCCTCCCTTCCTTAGGGAGGATTAGCCAAAGCCTCCGCCCACTGGCAACTTTAGAATCCTCTAGACCTGAACTCAAATCCTAACTCTGCCATTTACTAGCTGTGGGATCTTGGACAACATGCAATATATTCACTTTCTTCATCTTTAAAACTGGACTCATTAAAACTTCCTCCTAGCGTTGTTGTATAGATTACACAAAGTACAGAAAGAGCCTGGGGCCTGGAATTCTTATTATTGTACTTCCTGAGGCTGCAGGTACAGCTCCTCATGCGATAAGCTCATTGGAAAAGAAAAGCAAATGCCTTGAAGAGCAAAGTCATCTTGCCTCTCCTGGCTGGCCTCAAGAACCTGGCCCACCTGAGGACATTGCCCTGATGGCCATGCCCCAGAACAGGGTGCCCGGAGGCCCTCTTGCCTCCTTCCCAGTGCATCTTGAGAAATCTTCCATGGCCACTGACCTCTGTCTAAACACAGGAGACATGAATGAGGAGCACTTGGGCAAAAGGAGAGAGAAAAACCTCTTCCTGCACCACGCCTGCATCCCAGAGAGGAGGGTTGGGGTTCTAAATGTGGTGGCCCCAGAATTGGAGATCCTTCATTTATTTTGTGGAAACTCAACCAATGCCAATAGGATACTAACTTGTTCTACAGATGAATAGCTTTCCAAAGGGATGTTCTGGAAGCTGAGGGGGATCAGAGCAAGTATCCTCAAAATATGCCACTTTGGCATGTGAACTATTTGGGGCTGAAGGCAATCAAGAAACTCTGGACTCAGGAAACACTTTTTGTCCCTCTCTTAACTGCCTAGAAAAATCAAATTGGGGTTCTTTCCAAGAATTATAATTATTATCAGAGATAAATTTTATCTGACTGACCCATCTGTATGGCAGGTCCAACGTCTAATTATCAATCATCTCTTATTGTCCTGTGAACTGTCCCCCAGCCCTGTGAAACCTCAGTCCCCTATCCCATTCCTTAGTTCAGAATAAAATATATATTTCATTTTACCTTTCTGTCTTGGAACTTCTCATCTATGTGGAGTTCTTTTACATAAAAAATTAAATTTGATTTTGTCCTGTTAATCTGTCTTGTGTCAATTTAATTCTTAGACCAACCAGAAGAAACTTTGAAATGTAGAGAAAAATTTTTCCTTCCCAACATAAACCTAGGAAAAGAGTTTAATCTTGAATTGGTCCTCATCTCCCAGTCTGTGAGCTCCTTCAAGACAGAGATTATGAGATACTAACAGCTGTAGCCATAAAATCTCGTAGAATCTTGTAGTGTCTGGTACATAGTAACCACAGTAATGGTAATGGTGGAAAAAATGTTGAGTAAATACATAAATACATACAAACAAACATGACTTCCAGCTTATTGGATCTCATTTCTCTCAGTAATATTGGTAACCTTGACACCTTCTGGCAGGTTGATTAACACCAAAACCTTATTTTCTCATAAAATGGAACTAAAACATGCCTTAATGAAGATTGACTTCAGAATTCAATCTACAAGAACTACGTTTTTCACACAAGAACCTCACCCTACTTGTGGGTCAATTCATTGGGCTGGGACCAGGATTATTTTGTAGCAATGTAGAGGTAGAAAATAAATAGACGTAACGGAAAATAGAATTGAGAATATCAGAGTAGGAGGAAAAGAGAGGAAAAGCAAGAATTGCTTTGTGAAACTTTTGTGTCAGTTATGTATTTAGGTGGATACTGGCTCGCTCGGAATATAAAATGTATTTCCTAGTATACATTGTGGTACAAGATGTGTAAAAGCCACTGGAGCAAAGCAGGTTCACCAGGCAGCTCTGAAAGACGATGGAATAGGTGACACGCATTGATTAGGACGGCCCAGTGTCACCCCTGGAGCAGCAGTGCAGCTTTGCCCGGGTCTGTGGAGCGGCTATGGTTGTGTTGCAACACCCTCTGGGATGCGTTTACTTTATCACATTGCAAAGCTTTTGCCTAGAGAACAAGCTTCTGATGAAAAGCCCAGACCCACACAAGCCTGACATTTGTTATTTGAAAGTAAAGAAATCACAATTAGCACTAAATTGATCTCTTCTCAAGGGATGCATAAACACATGCTCCAGAACATTTTAGAAGGAATTTCAGGCAAGGCCTGTAGTTACCCTGTAAAGTTTTCGATTCAAAGGCTTATTTTAGGAAGAGAAAAGCTGAGGCTCAGAATTATAGAATCATGAACTCTTGGACTAAGAAAGTACCTTAGAAGTCAACTGATGATCCCAATACATGAGGCTCTTTGCCAGGTCACTTCCAGAGAGGGGGATTCTTGTTTCCTGTCAGGAAAACCCCTTCTGTTCTGACCAGCTCTAGCTGTTCAAATGTTATCCTTTTTGTCACCTTATTATTTTATTTAGTTAATTGTATATTTATTTATTTACTTATTTACTCAAATGTAATTAACATACAGTATTATTAGTTAAAGTATACAATATAATGACTCAACAATCCTATACATTACTCAGTGATCATCAGGGTAAGTGTATTCTTTTCATTTTGTTTTTTGTTTTTTTGTTCTTTTTTTTGCATATGCATTTTAATTTTTTTCCAAGTTTTTATTTAAATTCCAGTTAGGTAACATACAGTGTAATATTAGTTTCAGGTGTAGAATTTAGTGATTCAACACTTACATATAACACCTGGTGCTCATCACAAGTGTATTCCTGAACACCCATCCTATTTAACCCATCTCCATCCCTCACCCTAACCTCCCCTTTGGTAACCATTGTTCTCTACAGTTAAGAGTCTGTTCCTTGGGGCATCTGGCTGGCTCAACTGAGCATACAGCTCTTGATCTCAGAGTTATGTGTATGAACCCCACATTGGGTATAGAGAACACTTAAAAATATAGTCTTAAAAAAATCTGTTTCTTGGTTTTCCACCCCACCCACCTTATTCATCTATTTTGTTTCTTAAATTCCACATATGGATGAAATCATATGGTATTTGTTTCTTTCTGATGGGATAAGTGTACACTTAATCCCCTTCACCTGTTTCACCCATCCCTCCACCCACATGCCCTCTGGCAATCACTAGTTCGTTCTCTATATTTAAGAGTCTGATTTGTCTCTTTCTTTCTTTGTTTATTTGTTTATTGAATTCCACATATGAGTGAAATCAGATAGTGTTTGTTTCTCGGACTGACTTATTTCATTTAGAATTATACCTTTTAGGTCCATCCATGTTTCGCAAATGGTAAAATCTACTCCTTTTTATAGCTGAGTAATATTGTGTGTGTACCTGTAGATAGATGATAGATAGATAGATGATAGATAGATAGATAGATAGATAGATAGATATAGATATATACACACAGCTATATCTTCATCCATTTGTCTATGGATGGACACTTGAGTTGCTTCCGTATCTTGACTATTATAATAATGCTGCAATTAACATAAGGGTGCATATAACTTTTTGAATTAGTGTTTTTATCTTCTTTGAGTGACTATCTAGTAGTGTAATTGCTGGATCATATGGTAATTTTATTTTTAATTCTTTGAGGAAACTCTGTGCTGTTTTCTACAGTGGCTGCGCCAGCTTGCATTTCTAACAACAGTGCACAAGGGTTCCTTTTTCTCCACATCCTTACCAATACTTGTTATTTCTTGTATGTGTTTTTTTATTTTAGCCATTGTAGTTTTAGTTTGCATTTCTCTGACAATGATGTTGAGTATCTTTTCATGTTGCTCATCTGAATGTCTGTTGGTCTTCTTTGGATAAATGTCTATTCAGGTCCACTGCCTATTTTCCAATCATATTGGTTTTTTTTGGGGGGGGGGCGGGGGGGGTTGAGTTGCATAAGTCCTTTATATATTTTGGGTCTTAACTCCTTATCAAATACATCATTTGTAAATATCTTCTCCCATTCAGTAGGTTGTCTTTTTGTTTTGTTGATGGTTTCCTTCCCTATGCAAAAATTTTTTGTTTTGGCATAGTCCTAATAGTTTAATCTTATTTTGTTTCCCTTGCCAAAGGAGACATATTTAGAAAAATGTCTCTACAGCTGATGTCGAAGACACTACTGCCTATGTTTTCTTCTAGAAATATTATGGTTTCAGGTCTCACATTTAGGTCTTTAATCCACTTTAAATTTTTTTATGTATTGTATAATAAAGCGGTCCATTTTCATTCTTTTGCATGCAGCTGATCAATTTTTCCAACATCATTTGTGGAAAAGACTATCCTTTTCCTTTCTTTTTTCTTGCCTCCTTTATTATAGATTGACTATAAAAGTGTAGGTTTATTTCTGGACTCTCTATTTTGTTCCATTTATCTCTGTGTCTATTTTTGTGCCAGTACCATACTACTTTGATTACTACCAGATATATCCTAAAATCTGGGATTGTGATATCTCCAGTTTTCATCTTCTTTTTCAAGACTACTTTGGCTATTTGAGGTCTTTTGTGGTGCCATACAAAGTTTAGTATTTTTTTTGTTCTAGTTTTGTGAAAAATGCTGTTGGTATTTTGATAAGGATTGCATTAAATCTTTAAATTGCTTTGAATAGTATAGACATTTTAATAATATTGATTCTTCCAATCCATGAACATAGTCCATCTTTCCATTTGTTTGCATCATCAATTTCTTTTTTTTTTAAGATTTTATTTATTTAATCATGAGAGACACGGGAGAGAGAGAGAGAGAGACACAGGCAGAGGGAGAAGCAGGCTCCATGCAGGGAGCCCGATGTGGGACTTGATCTCGGGTCTCCAGGATCACACCCTGAGCTGAAGGCAGTGCTAAACCACTGAGCCACTTGAGCTGCCTGCATCATCAATTTCTTTCATCAATGTTTTAGTTTTCAGAGTCCTGGTCTTTCACCTCTTTGGTTGTTTATTCATAGGTATTTTATTTTTTTGATGCAATTGTAAATGGAATTATTTCCTAATACTCTTTCTGCTACTTCATTAATAGTATATAGAAATGCAACACATTTAGGTATATTAATTCTGTATCCTGGGACTTTACTAAATTCATTTATCAGTTCTAGTAGTCTTTTGGTAGTCTTTAGTGTTTTCTATATACAGTATCATACCATTTGCAAATAGTGAAAGTTTTACTTCTTCCTTACCAAATAGATGCCTTATATTTCTTTTTATTGTCTAATTACTTTGGCTAAGACTTTCAGTACTTGAAAGTATTGAATAAAAGTGGTGAGAGTGGACATCCTTGTCTTGCTCCTGACCTTACAGGAAAGCTCTCAGTGTTTCATCAAATGTTCTTTTATCCGATACAAAACCATCCTTCTGTCACTTTTAACTATTGATCCTAAAAGCCAAAGAGAAAAGAATTATGCTCCTCTATAAAGTCCCTCAATTGACCAATTTTATAAAACTTACTGACAAAAATAGTTTAATAGCCAAGTAACAACTTGTACAACTCTCTAGATTTCACCCAACTCAAATAATTTTGAGGGGCTTGATTATAATTCAAGTTCTCCTTTAGCCCAGTCTATCTTTGCCATCAGTTTGATTTTATATAAAACAAAATAAATCACAAAGTCAAGTTATATGAATGTAAGGAAACCAAAAACCCTTTATCAGTATTATCAACATCTAGCCTCAGTCTCCCTTATGAAGAACTGAAATTCTGAAATCTGAGCAGAGAAGTGATTTAACAAGAGAATATAGGAAGGGGAGCTATAAGAGTGGCCCCAGACTGAAGTGGCCCCTTTCCCTTGTGGGCTCCATGTTGATTTCTACTGTAAAAACTCCCCCTGGTCTCCAGACAGGCACCACTCCTCCATTACTAACACATTGGATGCTCTGAGTATAGCTATAATGCACTGGAATTTATAGCAGGAAGGTCAGCCCCACTACATGAGAACAAAAAAGAAATAAACTTGAAGCATTGCTGTTGGCACCATGGAGTTACAGAGTTCTCAGGCCTGCCTGGGACCTTTGTCTCCAAGATAGGAGCCATGTACTTTAGCCTGTGCTAGAATCCTAAGAAAAGAAAACATTGCTTATAGCCTTGAATATTCCATTCTGGGCTTCCCATCCTAGTCCCTGACCCATTTCTCCTTTTGTCACCAGTGGGGTTTGCTCTTCGGTGACCCTTAGCAAAATAAGATCTGGGTCCTATCACACTGGGTCCTATCACACTGATAATCTCAGGATCCTAGTATCGACATAGCAACCTTGCCACTCTATGTCATTCCCATATAGAAAGCAGAAGATGGCTTTTTCCATGTTAAAAAAAAAAAAAAAACAAACCTGATTGAGTTCCTATGCCTACTCTGAGGAACTCTACTAGACACTCAGTTATTTTTCTAAATAGAGTAAGTTAGTAAACACCAGACACAGCAAATAATCACACCCTTCCTACTCAGAGGCCACCGCCACTCACTCAGGTGTCCCTGAAGACTAGAGACTACTCCAGCATCTCCCTCAGCCCAACTCCACTAGCCTAATGGTCATAAGATCACCCTGACTACTTATTCTGGGACTCAGTTTGATCCCCTGTGTTGCAACCCAGATATTCTAATGGTGGCAAAGACTGGCTGTCCTCTCAACAAATGTCAACCACAAAAGAACTAAAGCCATCAAGAACCAAAGAACCAAATGGTGGAGCTTGCTTAAAATATAGTTTCGGTTATTCATTCAGCCACAACACAACACAAAATACATTCTGCCACTGACTTCTGTGAAATACTTTTATAGCTTGGCAAATCACTTGTTACATGTTTCTTAGATGTAGATACTATTCCTAGAATATTAGCGTTGGAAAGATCTCAGAGGTCCTTTGATCCAATACTACCTTTTTACAAGGTGGGAACTAAAGCCTAAATGATTGGCCTATAAACTGTTCAGCTTATTACTGAAATGACAAGGGCTAATACACCCCCAGCATTGGCTTGTTGCTTAAAGATCTTCCTAATGTACTTTCCACCTAGGGCAGTTGTAAAATATGACCACAAGTTCTTCATCCCCTCTTCTATCAAAAGATGAGGCCAATCAAGGGGTCAGCAGGGTTGGTTTCTCCTGAGGCCTCTGTCCTTGGCTAGTAGATGGCCATCTTCTCCCCATGTCCTCACATGGTCTTTCCTTTATGTCTGTGTCCTAATCTCCTTTTCTTATAAAGACAGCTGTCACATTGGATTAGGGTCTATCCTCATAACTCATTTAACCTAATTAACTCTTTAAAGACCCTGTCTCCAAATAAGTTCACAATCTGAGGTATTGGAGATTGAATTTCAACATACGAATTGGGGGAGGCACAATTCAACCCATACCACCTCTAAAAGTGTTCTGGTCACCAATTCCGACACGGGATCTCTTCCCTACTCCTCCAAGAATTGTATGGACACCAGCTAGGTGTGCATACAATTCAACTAGTTTCTAATAGGATCTACCCAGAGCGACAGCAACATATTCTACAGGTCAAGAGTTCAGTCCCAAAAGTCTGCTCCCCCAACTTCAGATGCCAATTGCAAGCCCAGGTTGTTCCCTGTGCTTCTGACCTACCAGCTATAGACTAGAAGTCCCAAAACCTCCCTCCTTCTGTTCAGTTCAGACATAGTCAAGCCAAGGTGGTCTGCTAATTTTTGACCGACTGGCTATAAGTCAGAGGTTCCAATGACCATCCCCTGGGGTTTGATTAATTGGTTAGAGCAGCCCAATGAACTCAGGAAACCTGCTACCCGCCAAATTACCAGTTTATTTAAAATGATATTTAAAAAATACAAATCAACAGTCAGACAAAGAGATACATAGGGCAGGATCCTGAACAAAGGAGTTTGTGTCCTCATGGAGTTTGGGGCCTGCCATGGTGGCAAATGGAAGGATTCTTTTTCCCCATCCTGGAGGCTCTATGAAGCTCATATACAACTCAGGACAAACCAGATGGAAGAAATGAACGAGGTATGGGCAAAGGGCATGGGCCTTCCATGCTCTTCCAGCACACCATTCTCTCCCCATCTTCACACATTCACTAACCCAAAAGTTCTCCAAACTCTGTCCTTTTGGGGTTTTAGGGAGGCTTCATTTCATGGGCATGACTGATTAAATCATTGGCCTTCGATGACTGATTCAACCTCCAGCCCTCTCCCCTCCACATAAATCAGGACTGAAAATTCCAACCTTCTAGTTGTGGTTAGTTCCCCTAGCAAGCAGCCCCCATCCTTCAGTGCTTTCCAAAATCATTTCATTCACATAAACCCAATTGTTTTGGAAAGGGGCTTGTTATGAATAATAAGACACTCATTTTACTTTGATGACTCTAAAGTGATTTCAGAAACTGAGGATAAGAAGCCAAAAATTATGACAAAAGATGCTCCCATTGCTCTTATTGCTTAGGAAATTCCAAGGGTTTTAGGAGCTGTGAGCCAGGAACCATGGACAAAAACCAAAAATATATTTCTTATTATAAATCACAATATCATAACCTCCTTAAAAGGAAGAATGGTCTGTATACAATTTGCACCTCAAGCACTCAGTTCTCACTGCTCTATCTAATAGGAACGTCAACTTACTACATATTCTTGCCTAGATCACTCAACAATATGTCCTAAACTGAGGTTGAAATAATATACATGAACTAGAGGAAAAACATCAGTTATGATTATGTGGAGTCTTTCCCTTGTACAGTGGGAAACCAGGGCCTGCCTCCTATTGTGGTAAGAATAGGTAAAGCCTTGGGACCATGTCAATGACTGGTCAAGGAAGCTGGAGTCCTTGGTCACATCTGTGCTTTGTGGCTCCAGCGCCCGTGATAAGGAAAACCAGGCCACTTTGACAGGATACTATGGGAGAGAACTGAATCTACTGGGGCTTTTTCAGGCACCAACACAAATAGCTCCCCTGTGAGTCTGGCTCCAATAATCAGGCTGTTAGGTTAGGCATGTGTCCCACCTGCTGCAAACACAGACAAACAGGACACTCAGTGTTCCATTAAGAACCCATACTTTATTCCCACTGCTTTACAAGCCCTTGTCATTAATTATGTGTGATGCTGTGCCTGGGAGTGGGGTGGGTAGCAGATTGGTATGCTAACCTTTCACCTCTCCAGAGCTTGGATTCAGGCCCCAGATCCCAACTTCACATGCAAATATGGACTTGGCAAACAGAAGCCGAGTCTGGTTTATGTAGAGCAAGGAAACCACTGGCAAGCAGCTCTCTTGGCCCAGGTTTCAGGACATAGCCCAGGCCTGGATTGCAAGGGTGTCCAGGATTAGCCATGAGGGATTCTACAGCAGCCTGCGGGAAGAGAGCCTTCCCTTGGAACAGGAATGCGGACCAGTGTTCATGTCAACAGAACTGAATTCCTCCCTTCCCCAGCTCATTTTTTTCTCTAAAAGCTCTACTTCCTCCGTCAGACCACCCCACAGCATCCTCCCTACCTGCCTGGTTGTTTTTAGTAACCAACCCTCCCTAGATGACTCCTTCACCTCTGAGCTTTCAACCATGCCTTCACCATGCTACAAAATGCTTCAAAAAGAAGCAAACTTTTGGCTCTATTCTCAGCTCCATTTTTCATGCCATGGCCTCAGGCTCCTCCTACCATATTGTTAGTCCCTCCACGAGGGCCTGAAGACTTCTTTGTCACAGCTGTGGATTGTGCTTTACTTACTGTCAAGGACTCCACGGCTGCCTCATTCAAAGTAGGCAAGTACCTGGTTCCCAGTCTCTACTCTTCCCGAGGCCTGCATCCCCGCCAGGAATTTATTAGGCACAGAGCAGAAATACTTTGGTGTACCTGGGAGAGTTTGAGTCATAATGTGTCCCTTATAAAAAGAAAAGGATACTGGCACCAGCAAATGGACAAATAGATTTAACTCTCTTTAAAATTACTTTATTAATAAGGAAAAAGCCCAGATGTCCATTGACAAATGAATGGATAAAGAAGATGTGCTGTATGTACACACACACACACACACACACACGAGAATATTACTCAGCCATCAAAAAGAATGAAATCTTGCCATTTGCAACACCGTGGATGGAACTAGAGAGTATTATACTAAGTGAAATAAGTCAGTCAGAGAAAGACAAATAACTATATGATTTCATTCATGTGTGAAATTTAAGAAACAAAACAGATGAACACAGGGGAAGGGAAGGAAAAAGAAAATAAGGTGAACATTGAGAAAGAGGCAACCCATAAGAGGTGCCGAACTCTAGGAAACCAACTGAGGGTTGCTGGAGAGGGTTGGGGGGGTACCCTTTATGACTGGCATAAAGGAGGGCACTTGATGGAATGAGCACTGGGTGTTGTAGGCAACTGATGAATCACTAAGTTCTACCTTTGAAACTAACAAAAAATAAATAAAATAAAATTACTTTATTTAGCACGTTAAGGGTTTTTCTCCACCATAGGCTCTTCCTCAGAAGCAGGAAACCATCCATCAACACCAACCACCCTCAAAAGATGTGGTTGGTATCCGAGTGGTAAATAATCCAAGCAGCAGCCAATACCCGCATACTCTTGCCATCTCACATGACCCTTGCACTGCCCTGGGACTTAGGCAGTGCAGAAGTTCTCCTCATTTTATAGAAGTCAAGTGTTTGGCTACTCCACATCATCAAGCTGGATGTGAGGTAGCCAGCAGGAGGCAAGAGGGTACATAACCCAGTTTTCTTTCCCTAACCCATGCCACCAGAGGCCTGTAAGTCACATGACTCACAGCCTGCCACCTTTCTATGTGAGTCCGCCCACCCCATATACTTCCCTCCTTCCCAGAGTATTCACAACCCAATGTGACTCAGGCTTAGCAGAAAGCGGGGGTGAGCAGCAAAGGGCAGGGACGTCATCATGGCCTAGCAAGTCACCTGGACCTCAGGCTACCTGCGGTCATAGTCCATTTATCAACAGCTCCAAATGCACTCAATGTGCATTGCCTATGTGAGGGAATAACGGGGTGGGCCTATTAAGTGTTTCCTTTGCCAACTCACATAATGTTGAGCTTCCTCAGTAAAGGGCCCTGAAGAAACATTGAAAGAAGGATCTTCCTTCCTGGTTCCACAATGCTTTCTTGTTAGGCTCCTGCAACACACGGAATTCCTACAACATGGGTCTGCAGCACCCTCACGGCTAGGAGCTCCTCACCAGCTCCCGTTTGTGCAGAGCACCTTGGTTGAGATGCTTCATTGTGAACAGCTTTCTCAGGCTGCTGGAGGGCAGATTTCCAGTAAGTTCTGAAGGATAGATTTCCAGGAAGTTCTGTATGTGTGGCTCTGCCATTCAGGGAACCACGTCCAAGACCTTTCCAACAAGGTCTAGCCCTCCGGTCAGGGACTCGGAGCCCTTTCACAGGTGTTCCACCTCAGCCCCAGGGGTGGTGGCCACTCTTCAGAAATCCACTATGTCTTCATTCTTTAGAATTCACTTCTAACTAGCTAATTCCTCATGACTCCAATCCTTTGTTATGGTTAATAATTCTTTATATTAAATTTTCCCGTTCAAATTCCTAAGTGGTTCTTGTCTCCTCATCAGATTCTGGCTGATACTTTGCCTACGCAGCTATCATTTGTCCGCTGAAAAACAGCCTTGGCTTTCTAGATCCAGAGGAGGCAAACCAAGCTAGTTAAGAATGTGGAAATAATACCATATTAGGGTTAATCCTGTAGCACCAAGGGCAGTGGAAGGAAATGTTGGTCAATGTGATTTGCTGCCTTCAAATTCCTAATGAGCTGGCCATGAAAATGGTCTTGGATTTGTTCTGTTGGACTCAGAAGTCAGATAGAGACAGCACCACCAGGGAGGCCTCTGGGAGTGGAGAGGGGGCGGATTCCAACTCAACATAAGCAAGAACCTTCTAATCACACTAGCTATTTAGACACTGCTCCCACACGGCCTGAGTCTGCCCTAGTACATGTACTGAATGAGAGGTTTAGGCAGGACTGTTACCTGGGGAGGCATTACAGAAGGGTCTGGGATACAATGGAGAGAATTTCCAACAATTTCTGAGAGTTTTTAACAAATAAAATGTAGAGTAGAACACTGCAAAGAAAACAATAAGAAACGGGTAAATAATAAAACTTAGCTATCTTTGACTTAGAGCCTTGGTCTCCATGTCATTCTAACATGATTGTGACTAATAAAATCATTTTTAAAAAGTTTCTTGCCAGTTTTTAATATTTTCTATGACACATCTACCTGGATAAAGGCAATGTATCAATAATAGCACCAAAAACATAGTTATGTTGAAACTCTAAATACATTTAACCATATGAACAAAATACATTTTCAACTAAAGTAAAAACAGTATTGCCAGCTCATATATATATATATATATATATATATATATATATATATATATATATAGTAGAGATCTGTAATTTTAATTTTCAATTTGGTCATAAAATCTCTTTTGTTGTTTTTTTATCTTAGGTACCCAAGGGCTATTTAACTTAGACATTTATGATGTACTAAAGTTACTGTGAGACTATTTAAATAGTCAGCATTAAGTGCACATGAATTTATGGTTCTATAAATGTCCTCTTGAACTGTATAAGATATAGTTCTCCTGGAAACCTTGCTGAGAAATTCAAACCTAGTTTCATCATTATTTCCCAATCAAGAAGCAACACTTTAATGTTCATTGATGTAAGTTACAAGCCTGACCCCGACACAGAAAAGGTCTGACTCATCAATCTTGTAATTTAACAAATATTTATTACTTGTCTTTTGTCAGGCACTCTGAATACACTGGTGAGAAAGACATATATGGCCACCACCCTCACAGAGTAGAGAAATCACATTTCATTATATAGGTGACCCAGTACTCTGAACGCTCATGGGGGTGTGGGGCAACCTGCGCTAAGGTCTATAGGGGAAGGTGCGTCAGGCGAGGCCTCGTTGATGAAGGAACATTTAGGCTGAGCCCTCAAGGTTGGGGGAGAGAGGCAAGCAGGTAGTGAAGGGTCTTTTTCTAGGGGGAAGAAACATTACCTGCTTGTTGTATAAGAAAATAGCAGGTTGGAGATTCTGAAAACTGCCCAGATCTGCCCAGCATGAGGCCGGAGTTGATGAGGGGTACAAGGAGGAAGACAGGAACCAGATTGCCAGGGGTCTCACAAGCCATGTTATAGATGTGGAGCATTATTCTTTACTTTACTTATCTTTATCCTATCCATCTTTATTCTTGATCTTGGTGCCATAACCCACTAAAGTGTGTGTATGTGTTACGCATTCACATGCACGCACGCATGAGTGTGTATGTTTGCTGAGTCTAGCTGAAACAAGCATTTCTTACCATTCATCCTAGGTTAAAAAAAAATATATATGGAAAATAGTGCTGTATAATCAATACACTGGGAAATCACTGAAGGCCTTGAAGTCACAATGATATGACCAGATTACATGTTAGGAGTTCCACCCTGGTTGCAGAGAAGAAAACTGACTAGTGATGAATAAGACTAGAAGCAAGGGGGAGAGAGTTATTGTTGACACAGATCTGGGTCGTGCCAACAGGGATGGAGAGAAGTGGACAAATCTGAGAAATATTTAGGAAAGAGAAACACTGAGATTTGGTGAGTGATTAAATGTGCAAAGTGAGGAGGTAATGGGAAGAGTGGAGTCTACCTCCCAGAATTCTGGCCCAAATAGTGGTTTGTATAGTGGAGCTCTTTTCTGCAAAAGGGAACCATGGTGAGGAACACTGGCCTGGGGAATGAGGCTCCCTCTCGGAAATATCACCTTTGAAATTTCTGCAGAACATCAACTTGAAGACGTTGAGTAAGTCATTGGAGCCATGGATCTGGAGCTTAGGAAATAGGTCAGCACTGGAAATAAAGATTGATTCAGTTGTTTCCTCAGTGGAGATTTCTTGAGCTCCTACCATGTACAAGGTGCTACACACGACATCCTAAGACCTTCATTACTAAACAGACATCATCACTTAGAACTTAGAGTAATTGCCATCTAAATGAAATTTTAAGCATGGGAGAGGATACATCTGCTGAAGGTAAGAATTTTAAATAAGATGAATGGGCTTAGAACTTCAACATCTAAGATTGAAATACAAGAAGGGCAGAGTAGTTGGCAAAACAAACCAAACAGAGGAAAACTAATAGCATTTTCTGCCCTAAAGGAAGAGTTGCAAAGGGGAGGATATGAAGGTCAGTCAATGCAAATAAAATTGAAATGACTCAGATGTCTCCTGCTGGGCACTGGTGCTCAACTCTCTTACTCCCCACATATGCTTAGAATGAACAAAGAAATAGACATAAAGGCCCTATGACTCTAGGATGCAAAATCGCTTATAAAATATTAGTTATCATCGTGATTATAACAGTAAAATCAAAGGCCAAAGCCAGAGGCCACAGAAGCAAAAACTCCAAGTATCACCATCCAGAATTCTCTCCATTTCGGAGATTAGAAACAGGACAAGGGCTTTTCCATAAATAACATAAAAGATAGTAAACTATGAAAAAAGAGGAAGCTAAAAAATAAGTAGATGCATGCTTCCTGGCATTCCTAGTAAACCGTAGATAACGATTTGTTGACGTCTTTATTTGCTAATCTCTGTAGGAAGATGTAAAGGACACAACTGGCACTTTTCTGGTATTGAATAACTTGACAAATTGGAGAGATTCCATGCTCTCCTGATTGTTGGCAAGCCTCGCTAATCTCTAATCTAGGAAGTTATGAAAAGCTTCATGCCAGAGAGGTTACCTCCCAGAGCTTTGACTCCAGAGGATCCACTGAAGCATTGTGGAAATGTAAAATGTCATTACTGTCCTTGAGAAATGGCAACAAAATGCAATATGGAGGGGCCTGGATTGTATCCTGGGACAAAAAGGAAAAAGGACATTAAAGAAAAATAAGTAAGTCTGTACTTCAGCTAACAGTATTGGATTGATGTTAAGTCCCTGGTTTTGATCATTATAATATGGACGTGCTAACATTAGGGGAAGCTGAATGAAGGGTATATGGGAATTCTCTTTACTTTTTCTCTGCAATCTTACTCTAAGTCCAAAATTATTTCAAAATGAGTAGCTTCTGCTCAAATAACAAATATTAAAACCACTCAGTAAAACCCTAATTACTTGAGATTCCCTTTGAATCCTCAAAGCAGGTTTTGGAGGAGTTTGGATTTCTCATAACCGTTGTCTAATAGATTTTCTTTGTTTGGGTTCTTGTGATAAGCTTAGGTGAGAATAACTTCACACCTATGACATCAGCGCTTAAGTCTTCCAAATATTTTGGCACTTTAATTGATTTTGTTTCTTCAAGTTTTTCTACACCGAAGCATAACAAATCACCTCATTTAGACCACTCTGGAAAAATGACTGGACTCCACACAGAAGCTCATAATGGCAAGCAAAACAGTTTTCAATTGCTTCTGGAAAAATGTGACTCTTTTTTTTTTATTATTTTAAATGCAATGTGTATTAATCCAATAAAATATTTTTGTATACTTGTTTTTTAATATCTTTAAGAATTATTCTCTACATTTAAGTCACTTTCTATCACCTTTCGAACGGTCCAGTTTAGTGTATAAACCATCTCAATTCAGAAAACGTTTATAAACTCAGAGACCCACACCCATGTAACACCCATCCCCAGGCGCTCCTAATGCACTTGGCAAAAACATGTTATTGAAACAATGCACGGTGCGCAAAACATTGGATTATCTCTTATTGTGGTGATATCTTAAACAATGAAATCTGATGATATCATCAGGAAACACTTGCTCTTCTGTCCCACTTCACTCTATTATTTGTAAATGCACTAAGTGTTATAAGTGGAGGAGTTTGCCAAAATCAGCAAAGTCCGCTTAGGGGGGAAAAAAAAGGCCTGAATATTTGGCTCTGAAAATCTTTTCTGGCTGGATCCTTACATCTCTTTCCCAACTCAGGACTCTGTGATAACCACAGAGGATGTGTGTGAAAGCCGGCGTCTGGGGATTCCAGGAGCCGGCCCCTGAGCAGCGGGGAGTCCCTTTTATCTAACGTCTCTGCATGTAAATGCAGTTGGTCGGTGCATAACACACTTGAGCATCGCCTTAGATGCAGAGAGATGCATTCCACGGGAAACAGCACTACTGAGTGGCTTCGACCGAACAGGAATGGTTTCATTAAGTAGGAAATATCAGAAAGGGGAACAGAACATGAGAGACCCCTAACTCTGGGAAACGAACTAGGGGTGGTGGAAGGGGAGGAGGGCGGGCGGTGGGGGCGACTGGGTGACAGGCACTTGGGGGGAGCACTTGATGGGATGAGCACTGGGTGTTATTCTATATGTTGGCAAATTGAGCACCAATAAAAAATAAAATTATATATATAAAAGAATGGTTTCATTAAACAAGCCCTGACCCATCCACCGACAGGACGTTTGCTCAGAGAAGCCACCAGGTGGGTGCAGGTGTCCCGGCGTTTCACTGCGTCTGTTTCCCTGGGGGTAAATCCCCAGCAGCGCGATTGCTGGGTCGTGGGGCAGATCTATTTAAAAATCAATCAATAAATAAAAAAAGAGAACCCCCCAGGGAAGGATTGTTCCCTTTGGAAGCACGAGTGCAGTAAGAGAGCGGACCCAGCAGGCGGCGGGGGCTCCGCAGGTGCAGGGCGCCCCGGGGGCGGGGGGGGGCTTCATGTGACACCTGTGCGGCTGGTGGTCCGCGTGCCCCGCGGGTCACGGGGCGGCCTCCGCGGAGCTCACCTGTGGCTCCGTTACGAGGCTTTGGGCGGCGGATGCTCGGCTCGGCCCTGCCGCTCCGCAGAGGCCGCGCGGCCCGTGCCCCGGGGCGCCCCGCCCCCCCCCCGGGAGGCTGGTCCTGCGGGTCCCCGAGGGCGCCGGGCTACCCCGGGCTCCGAGCCCCCTTCTCAGCGCGGCCGCCGCGACCCCGGCAGCGACCTCGGGGAGCCGAGGGGCCCGCAGGAGGGCGCGACCTGCAGGTGGGCGCGTGCACGCGTGTGGCGGAGGAGGTGAGGCCGGGCGCATCCCCGCGTTCCCTCCGCGCGGGCCCTGAGGGCGGCGGTGGCCGCGCGGCGGTCGGACAGGTGCCCCGTGGGCTCAGCGCCCGAAGTGGGCGAACAGGGCGCGGACCCCAGTAGGGCCCCCCGCACCGCCCCCCCGCGACAGGCCGCGTCCGGGGCCCAGGGGCCTCCGCAGCCGCTCCCCGGGCTCCGCCCCCGCCCCGCCCCCCAGGCCCCGACCGCGCCGCGGCAGCAGGGGGCGGTGTGAGCACGCGCTGGGGAGCCGGGCACCTGCGGGGGGGGGGCAAGGTGTGAGCACGCGCTGGGGAGCCGGGCACCTGCGGGGGGGGGGCCAGGTGTGAGCACGCGTGGGGAGCCGGGCACCTGCGGGGGGGGGGGCAAGGTGTGAGCACGCGCTGGGGAGCCGGGCACCTGCGGGGTGGGGGCAAGGTGTGAGCACGCGTGGGGAGCCGGGCACCTGCGGGGGTGGGCAAGGTGTGAGCACGCGCTGGGGAGCCGGGCACCTGCGGGGGGTGGGCAAGGTGTGAGCACGCGCTGGGGAGCCGGGCACCTGCGGGGGGGGCAAGGTGTGAGCACGCGTGGGGAGCCGGGCACCTGCGGGGGGGGCAAGGTGTGAGCACGCGCTGGGGAGCCGGGCACCTGTGGGGGGGGGGCAAGGTGTGAGCACGCGCTGGGGAGCCGGGCACCTGCGGGGTGGGGGGACAAGGCGTGAGCACGCGCTGGGGAGCCGGGCACCTGCGGGGGGGGGGCCAGGTCTGAGCACGCCCTGGGGAGCCCAGGCACCTGGGGGGGGCAAGGTGTGAGCACGCGCTGGGAAGCCCGGGCACCTCCGTGGGGGGGAGGGCAAGGTGTGAGCACGCGCTGCGGAGCCCGGGCACCTGCAGGCCGCTGGGGGTCTCTCTGCTCCTCAGCAGCCCCCGCGCCCTGGCAGGCCTGCACCTGAGCCGTCGGCGGGTGCACGCAGCGCCCTAAAGGGCCGCGGGGGTTTGGACCCGAGGCAGGAAACAAGGAGGACGGCTGCTATTTCCCGTGACGAGCTTGTCCTCGCTCGGGGTAAACAAAGGAGAAGGAAGCCCGGTTCCAAGGACAGAAGCAGGTGGCATAGAGACACCATCCGCGGTCGGTAACACGGGATAGAGGGACAGGAGGACCTTGGCTCCGCCCTAGGCGTCTGTCCTGCCCTCCAGAATCATAGCTTTTCTCTCTCTCTACCTTTTTTTTTTTTTTTTTAAGGAATCTGGAATCCTGGTCTTCCAGATAACATATTTTATTTATTTTTTAAAAGATTGTATTTATTCACGAGAGACACTGAGAGAGGTAGAGGGAGAAGCAGGCTCCCTGCAGGGAGCCGGATGGGGGCCTCCATCCCAGGACCCCGGGGTCACGCCCTTAGGAGGCAGACGCTCCACCGCTGAGCCCTCCGGGCGTCCTGATATCATCTGTTCTAATTAAATGATTCCCTCAGCCCCTACCAGGTAAAATTATATTTAATGGGATGGGATATAAGATGAGTACCTTAGTGTTCCAGGAAGGTCCCATCCGTCACTCCAGCGTTTTGTGCCACTCATCGAATCCACCAGCAAATCTTGACAGTTCTACCTTCCAAATAGCCACATGCAGCCACCACTCACCGGTGTCCTGGCGGCCGCCCTGGTGTGGTGTCACCACCTTCTCTTCCCCTGAAGTACTACAACAGCTTCCTGATGGGTCCCCCCGGATCCTTGTCTAACCCGCACAGCAGCCAGTCATCCCGTTAAAATGCAGGCCCAACCATGTCACCCAACTGCTCAAAACTCACTAATGCCTTCTCCTACTACTCTGAGTAAAAGCCAAACAAAGTCTTAGGAGGCCCTATCTAGGCTGACCCCGTTGTCTCTCTGACCTCCTCTCTTATTGTTGTCTCTTTTGCTCAACCCACCCCAGCCATCCTGTCCTTGCTACTCCTTGAACTTTCCAGGCACAGTCCCACCTCAGGGCCTTGGCACTCGCTGTTCCTTCTGCCTATAAGGCTCTTCCCCAACATATTTTCATGCCTTATTCCTCACCTCTTTCAGATCTTAGTCAGGTGCCCCCACAAACCCTCCTTACACTCCTGCCCTGGCTTTAGTTTACTTCATAGCATTTGTCACCATCTAACATGCTACATGTTTCATTTATCTACCTTGCTTACTATCTGTTTCCATCAATCAGAATGTGAGGACCAAGAAGGTGGGCGTCTTTTTGTTCATATTGTTCAGTGATGTATCTTCAGAGCCTAGAACTTCTCTAGTGCACAGTTGGTGCTCAACAAATCACAGATACATTCACTGGTGAAATGAATGAATATTGAACAGGCCAGGAAGGAAAAAACACTGAAAGAGGAATAAGAGATGCTCCGCACCAAGGATGGAGCCCAGGGTGGGGCTTGACCTCAAGATCCTAAGAATAAGACCTGAGCTGATCAAGAGTCAGACGCTAACCAACTAGCCACCCAGGTGCCCCCATGGCATGCTATTTCTTAAGCTATTGGTTAGGGTGACCAGAGGAGTCCCCAAACAGTGTTTTTCACCCAGCGAGCTACCCATGTGAGGGTCATGGGATCACCTCAGTGGGCTGTGACTATCAATATAAAAAAAATTTTTTTGAGGGGCACCTTGGTGGCACAGTTGGTTAAACGTCAGACTCTTGGTTTCAGCTCAGGTTGTGATCTCAGGGTCATAAGGTCAAGGCCCATGACGGGTCTGTGCTCAGTGTAGAGTCTACTTAAGACTCTCTCTGCCCTTTCCTCCCAAGACTATATAAATAGATCTTAAAAAAATTTTTTTGAGAAATAAAATAAAATTTTAAATTAGTGCAAGTTACATAAAATAAGTGTTATTTTATGGACTTTATGTTTCCAATGCGTATGTGCACGTAAGTGCTGGACTATTGCAATATACAATATATTGTTCATCTTAATTCTCAAATAGGTTTGAAGATGCTGTTACAGGAAACACGCTCTAGGGGACTAAAATAATTCTATCAGTTACAGAGAGAAACATTTTCTACAGCCTTTTTGAACCTCTCATTGCATGCACGTTGGTGTGCTTAAGAGTCCAACATTTTTCTGAGGCTCTATTCATCTTTCCTTCTCTTTTTCTCTCTGTTCTTCAGGTTGGCTAATTTCTATCAGTCTTCAAGGTTTGCTGGTTCTTCTTTCTGCCAACACAGATCTACTCTTGAATCTCTCTAGTGAACTTTCATTTTTGTTAGTGGGTTTTTCAACCCCAGAGATTTCACTTGGCTCTTTTTTATAACCTCCGTCTCTTTAGTGATATTCTGTTTATGAGTCATTTTATCATACCCGCCTTTAATTCTTCAAATGTGGTTTCCCTAGTTCTTTGAACATGTTTATAATCCCTGCTTTGAAGTATTTACCTACCTAATCCAACATCTGGGTCTCCTCCAAGGAGCTTCTATTGCCTTTTCTTCCCCCTGTGTATCAACCACTTTCCTGTTTCTTTGTGTAGCTCAGAATTTTCTTGAAAATTGGACATTTAGATAGTAACTCTGGATACTGACTCCATTTGGAGGCTTGATTCTCTCAATAATTTGTTTGTTAATTGATTATTTGGCCAGGCTAAATCTATGAAATCTACTTCTCTTGCAGGGTGCAGACTCCAGGGTCCCGCCTCAGATATTTTTCCTTGCTTATGTCTTTTACATTGACTTCCTAGGGGTCACCTGGGCCCATCTACACCACTTATGGGTCAAAAGTTGTGCTTAAAGCCTTTAGCCACTTAGACTTTTATCTTTTACTGTTGGTTCTCTATGTGGCTTAGAGAGATTTTCACAGTTCGAAGAGTTTCTGATGTTGCCCTGCCTTCAGCCCGGACTAGTAGTTCAGATGTTCTTTTTCCTGAGAAGGCACAACCTTGAGTACTGCAGTCTTCTAGACAACCAAGAATAAATGTGATTGAATTTTTATATCTGGCTTCCTAGAAGTTACTCCCTTTGTTTAGCCAGAGTCTGGTCAGATGTGGTGCTTAAGCCCCTTGCCAACGGGCCCGTTTATGCTGTGAGGAATGCTTTCAGGTTCATCCCACAGCCCAGAGGGACTCTTCCCACCATGAGCAGGCACCTGAGACAGGTGGTGGCCCCTGGTTTTCTCAGCTTGCTTCTTCCTGTATGGAAGCTCCACTCCTCAAAGAAGCGAGAGTAGGGCAATGAGGCTCCAGTATTCTTGCCTGTTACACCTGGATAACACCCTCACCCTATAAGCGGGGGCTGGGTAGGGAAGGGAACCCAGTCCCCAACCATGCCCACTTGGAGTAGCATGTGTCCAACACAGATGACCTGTTTCCCCTGGGATGAACTGGGGGTGCTGAGCCCTCAGCCTCTTTGCTTTACCTGCCATCACATAGCAGAGCTGACATCAACAGAGCTAGAGATAGGGGTGAGGGGAGCAAGCCATGGTTCAAATGCCACGAACTCTTGCTATTCTTGTCAAGAGTTAGTAGATCTTCTCAAATGATTCTTCCTTTGCTGCGTGCCCTTCGAACAATAATTAGAGGTCTTAAATGGCTGTTGGGGTTTGTTTTATATTTCTAATAACTTCCACCAGTTAAACGGTTGCTGAGGACAGAGTTTTCCTAGTTCCTCACGCTGGCATCTGGGTGTCCTGCCTTTGTACTTTTTGTGTTAATCCATACCAAGACCTTCATCTAGGAAAATAGCTTTATGAAATTCAAAGGCTCATTTGCATGAGCCATCCTCCTATGTTTCAGCTGCTACCCAGGGAATGGGGACCCTGCAATATAAAATCTCTCAGACCTGACTCAAAGAAGAGCCAGTAGAGAATAGGGAGGGATGTAGGTGCAGCGTTCTTGCTGGAGTATAGGAGCTAATTCAGTTCAAGGCAAGAAATATTAACTGATAGAATTCTTACATTCCAGTTACCGTGCACTATTTGTTACTATCCCCCAGAATGTGAGGACCAAGAGGGTAGGCATTTTTGTTTATTTTATCCAGTGCTATACCCCAAAGCCCAAATCAGTGCCTGTTATACCCATTGCAAGATATCCATTGACTGGATGCAGTTTATGGCCACCATCCAGTTGTGGTTGGGACAAGGTGGTGATAAAGCCATGATTCTTCAAGGGTATCTTGAACTTCCAGAGACATGGCTGTTCAGCTCACTCTGATCCTATCATCTATCATAACCCCCAGCTGCAGCCCAAGATGGCTCCCACTCAATCCCTGGGCAAGTTGGACTGAGTACCAGAGCTGTAGCTACATATGTCACCAAAATCTGACAGAGCTGCTGCCTGAGAAAGATACTTCCTCACCCCTCTGCCACTGTTACCTTAGTGCCCCTCTCTAAGAGGAGGAAAGATAGGTGGAGACTTCTGCTTTCATCTCAGGAGACAAGGGGCATGAACATGTCCACCACATTCTAAAAAATCATCACTGGGAAATACATTTTGTGTCAAATGCATTGGGTGACTTGTGGAAAGGCTCTTTATGTTTAAGTACATTTAAGCCTCACCACTACCCCATAAAATAAGGAATAGCAGACCATTTTTGAGACAAGGAAATGAGCTTAGGGGGAAATAATTTTAATGTCACATGAGCAGCAAGTGCTGGTTCCAGGATTGGAATCGAGGTATACCTGACTGCAAAGCTCATGTCCTACTTCATATCTTCCAATGAGAAAAATGTTACATAAAGTGTCCAAAAAGGTCTTCATAGCTGGAAAGGACCTGATGGGTAATCCAGAAGAAACTTCTCTCTTTTTGCATTAGGTTATATAAAGTCTTAACTTAAACTGAATTAAGGCTATATTGTGTTGACTGAACAAAATGACCCATTGTATGATCCAGGGTGGTCATGGTGGTCTTTGCATCTTGCTGGACTCAGCAGCAGCCCTTTGCAGCCCCTCTCTCTGCCCCAGAGCACCTCTAATCATCATGTGGCTCTATAGCTATCTCATGAACTTCCTTGTACAAATGTTAATTGTGTAGTATCTCCCATGACTGATGTGCAAAAGCATTCATCAGAAGCAGCTGACATTCACTATTATCATTTAGTATTATCAGTACAGAAGTTGGAAGCTGTTCCTTTTAATTCAGATGATTAGGATCTATGTGTCAGATTCCCTTTTGCTCAAAACTCTGCTGAAATGAAGGTATTTATAAATGACCATTGACCTGGCAATTCCTTTAGTCAAAGATGGTTTTGTAGTTTTTAATTATTTCAACATCCATGGAACGTATTTTGCCAAAAACAAGCTTCTCAGAGGCTTCTGAGTGCCGAGTTCTGACTTAGAAGGAGGGGGTTCTAACAATTTAGCGTGTTTTCCATGATCCTAAGGGCAGCCCTTCAGCTCAGGGAAGAAGTTTCACTCCTGCAGCTATATAAGTGCCCCACCAACCTCATGGTACAGATGTGGCAGAGCACATTTACATGCTCTGCCAGAAGCAGAGGCTGCTAACTGTATGTACCATACTTAATTAAGTAGAGGTTTTATGAGGTGGACGGCAATACCCCAGGGGCCAACTCAAGACCACGGGATTTATTGAGCTCTAACTGCAAACTGACAGCCCCCAGCATGCACATGACAGAGCTTATATTACAAGAAAGTTAATGTTGCAAGAGAACTCTTTAGAGGCAAAGTAAGGTAACCATTCTCTAGTTGGAGTCCCTGCTCCATGACACCAGCACTGCTAGCAGGAGCTCAGGGTACATACTCACAAAAGACATGCAGAGATGGGGGAGCAGTGACCCAAAAGCATGGTTAGGGCCTGCCCAAAGATCAAAGGCAAGAAGTATCCAAGTTCTGAAAGGTTGGGTTCCTTCATCAGGAACACTGAGAGCAATGGAATTGTATTTCAACTATTTTCTAGGGCTAAGATAGGCCAAGCAGGGTAAGAGGATTCGGATCAGTTGCCTATTCCAAAGTATCGCTGCAACTTCACCCCTCCATTGGCAGCATACGCAGAAGGAATCAGGAATGAGTAATGCAGTCGACTGAGGGGGCGGCTGCTCACCTCAGGATCACCCATGTCTAGCTTTGGGGAACATTCCTGAATGTGGATTTTAAGGTTCACAAAATGCTCTGCTGAAAATCAAAAGAAACACACTGTAGACTTATAGGTACCCATGTTTTAGCCTATAAATGAGTCAGAGAGTCCATTAGTTTTGGGGAGCTTCTGCCTTTTGAGATTTTATACTTCATCTTACATACCATTGCCCCGGGTAGCCCTGCAAGACTACGGGAAGCAAGAGTAAACCTGAAGTAAGCACTTGTTTTCTTGGAACATTTGTTAAAACAAGAAGATTTCGCACATCCTTTTTATAAACCCATAACATTGTAACCTGATTCGAAGCAAACACATAAACCATGGGGCTAGTATGTAGGAAAAAGATCCCTAGAGAAGCTCAGACTTTAAGCCCATGTATCAGGGCAGAGATTCTCAAGACCATTCTGGGAACAGCAGTGTACAGTAGGCTGACCAAGCCGCCCTATTTGCCCCAAGGCAGTTTGAATGTATCCCGTTGCCCCAGAATAATCATTAATATTGTCCCCCTCTCATCCCAATGTGGATGACAAATTGTGCAGTGACCTAGAACTGAAAATGAGCTTTCGTGACCCAGAGCTCTGACAGTTTGTCATCCTTCAGGTGAGACTTCCCACAACTACCACAGAACTAGTGCCTCTACTGGCCTTGGTTCCAAAGGCGGCAGTGGGCCAGAAGCCAGTCAGTTTGCTCCTGCAATTAGCCAGGTTCAGTCATTTTTTTTTATTTTTATTTTTAATTTTTATTTTTTATTGGAATTCAATTTGCCAACATATAGCATAACACCCAGTGCTCATCCCATCAAGTGCCCCCCTCAGTGCCCGTCACCCAGTCACCCCCACCCCCTGCCCACCTCCCTTTCCACCACCCATAGTTTGTTTCCCAGATTCAGTCTTGTGTACTTCTCTGCCCCAGGCCCAGTTCCAGGCTGATGGCATCCCACTGACACCAGGAAGCATTTCTCCAGCTTTGTGGTATGAAGGTGCTCCATGAAAGGGAAGCATGTGCAAAACAATCTCCAAAAGTGGAAGAAACTGTAAGAACAATGAAAATGGACTGACAAGTCCAGCTTGACAAGAATGGTTTTCAAATTGAGGGGACTTACAGACAGAAGCATGTCTTGGGCCACCTTAAAATGAGTAAATCTCTCAACCCCACCTCCCATAAGACCTGCTTTTATAACCCTAGAGACCACCCAGGGGGAAATGTTTGAGAATCATAGTCATATCTCCAGAGCAAATCAAGATCCTTATGCCCCAAAGGTGTACTTAAGGGTGTGGTTAGACAAAAAAACCCAAGCAGGTGGGGAGCAGGGAGCTATGCTCAAGAAGGCTTTAGATCACAGTGCAGTCATAAGGGCAGATCTGTCCAAGATGGCGTTAGTCTGGTTCACAGGGAGGGTCAAGACTGCTCTTTCCCAGCCCAGGCAAGGAGTCCTTTTTAAATTCATAACGGTTCTTTGCCTCTCTATTTAGTTGTCATGGAAACTAAAACCAAAGATCCTTCTCATCAGGATTTCATAAAACATCAGACATCTTGAAGAGAGGTTTTGGGAATCATACTCCCCAGAAATTCTGAAGAACTGAGTGTGACTCATATGGAAGAGGAAAGAGCTCGCTGGCCGTAACTCTTATCAGGTCTGCCCTCCATATATAATGTAAGCTCCAAGCAACAAATTTCTTTCATGGTTATGAAAAAGCCCTCCAACTATTCCACAAAGTTTCTCTGAAATACGAATTTTACAAACCACACACTCTTCCATTTTCTCTGCCAAAGGACGATATTGCTGCTGGCTGTGCTCACTGCCCTACCAGGCTGGCTCTGAACCGGGGACCCGTATATTCCCAAGCTCTAATCTACTTCTCAGTCTTTACTGCCCTGAGGCAATGAATGGGTGAAAGTATTGGAATTAGGTGGAACAGTATTTGCGTCCTAGCTCTGTGACTTTGGGTATCTTAGTTTCTCCAAACATTCATAAAATGATCATATTAGATGACAGAATCAGCTGCTGTAACTGAGAGAGTAACAAAATCCAGGAGTTTAAAGAACAAAGGAGTGGCCTGCTCTCCCACATAATAGTCCAAAGTGAGTGTTCTGGTTTGGCAGGTGGCTCTGCCCTATGCAGTTATCCAGGAACCCAGGTTGAGAACATCTCTGCCATCTTTAGCCCATGGCTTCCAAGGCAGCTATGGTCATCATCACTTTTGTCCGTAGAGAAGGGGTAGAGAGCATGGCTGATGCAAACAATGCACATTGTTTCACGCGCCCCAGTCTGAAAGTGGCCCACGTTATTTGTAGTAACACTTTGTGGGAAGAGTTTAATTATCTTGACCCATGTACTGCAAGAGGGGCTGGGAGAGGTTGCACCTGGCTGGTGTCTAAATCCCAGTTGAAATTTATTTCTATGAATGAAGGGAAGCATAGATTTTGACTTGTGACTAGCATTTTCCATCTCAATGGTAACATGATAATACCACCTCCCTCTTAGTGTTGTTGCCACAAGTAAGTTAAATTAACTATGCCCGGTGACTGCCAGTATTCAAGAAATGGGGGTTATTCCTACTTCTAGTATGCTTTCGTCTGGTCGTACATCTACAAATAGCAACCATATGCTGGTAATTTCCAAAATTACTAGCTCCCAAATCTCCCCTTAATTCCAGATCCAAATATCCAACTGACATTTTGTCATATCCACTTGGATATTTGGTAGACAACTTTTGATTCTGACACCAATTTTTCCCCCAAACCAAGCAATTCTCCAACACCATTTGGGTGTCCTACAACTCAACTATCCACCAGGAGATAGTTTCAGATCTCACAGGTTACGGGCTCAGTCCCACAGACTGCACATTGCAAGTCCAGGTGGTCACTTGGGCTTCTGACCAACTGACTGTAGATTGGAGGTTCCCACAACCTCTTCCTTGGGTTGGATTAATTTGCTAAAGCAGCTCACAAAACTCAGAGAAACATTTTACTTGCTAGATTACCCATGTATTACAAAGGATATAACAGGAACAGCCGGAAGGAAGAGATGTATAGGACAAGGTATGGAGAAAGGGTGCAGAGCTCCCATGCCCTCTCCGGGTGCATCTCTCTCTCTCCCCAAATCTCCACATGTTCATTAACCTGGAAACTCTCCAAACTCTATCCTTTTGAGGTTTAAGGGAGGCTTGTGAAATCATTGGCCACTGATGATTGATTCAGCCCTCCAGAGGTTGAGGGGAGATACTGACAGTTCCAACCCTCTAATTACATGGTTTGGCTCCCCAGGCAACCATCCCCCATCCTATGGGTGTCTTCCAAAAGTCACCTCACTAACATAAAACAAACAAACAAACAAACCCTTTATCACTCTTACTGCAGGAAATTCCAAGGGTTTTAGGAGCTCTGTGGCAGGAAGGCCAGGAGACAAAGAGTAAATAAATATTCTTGTTATAAATCACAACATCACTCATCTCAAATTTAGTATGTACATATGTCAAAACGTGTCAAATCATACATATTATAAGTAGTTCATTATGAGTCAGCTATCCTCCATGAAGCGGGTTTTTTTACAATGTGTATGTGTACAGAAAGAAACACTTGCTTTGTTCCCGAATATGTTCCTTCCCCAGTTGCCACCATTTCGGCAAATGGTACCACATAGTTGTCCAAATCAAAAACTTAGACAATGAGTCTTGTCCCCTCCTCACCCCCACATGCAATCCTCCCTATTCTGTCTCAAATCCACTCACTTTTCTCCCTGTCCACCGAGTCATCATCATGTGCCTGCAGTAGCCTGCCTGTCGGTCCCTTGTCTCCACTCCTGCCGCTCTATAATCTCACCTTGTGAGATGTGGTAAGAAAATATATATATAAAATACATAAAATGTACCATTTTAACTGTTTTAAGTGTACCGTTCATTGGCATGCACCTAAGTATATTCCCGTTATTGTGCCCCCATCACCATCGTCCATCTCCAGACAATTTTTATCTTCCCAAATTGAAACTCTGTACCCGGTAAACAATAACTTCCCCTTCACTGTAGGCCCTAGCAACTTCCATTCCACCTTCTGTCTCTATGACTTTCATTGTTCTATGTAGCTCATACAGGTGAAATCACGGTATTTTTCCTTTTGTGCCTGGCTTATTTTAGTTAAGATGATGTTCAACGTCATCCATATTATAAGATGAGACAGGATTTCATCTCTCTTTTTAAGGCTGACTGATGGTATAATGCCACATTTTATTTATCCATCCAGCTGTTAAGAGACACTTGAGTTGTTTCTACCTTTTGGCTATTGTGAATAATGCCGCTGCTATGCACATGGGTGTGCGAATATCTGTTGGAGTGCCTTCTTTCAATTATTTTGGATATAAATACCTACAAATGGAGTTGTGGATTCATATAGCAATTCAGGGTTTAATACTTTGAGGCATGTCTGTACTGGTTTCCACACTGGCTGCACCATTTTACATTCCATCAGCAATGCCCAAGAGCCCCAATGTCCCCACCTCCTTGTCAATACTTCTTTCTTTCTTTCTTTCTTTCTTTCTTTCTTTCTTTCTTTCTTTCTTTCTTTCTTTCTTTCTTCCTTCCTTCCTTCCTTCCTTCCTTCCTTCCTTCTTGCTTTCTTGCTTTTTTTTTTTTTTAATAATAGCCATCCTAATGGCTAGAAAGTAGCATTTCATCATGGTTTTGATTTCCATTTCCCTAATGATTAGTGATAGTATCTTTCATGTGCTTCTGGCCATCTATATATCTCTTCTGGAGAAATGTTTATTCATGTTCTTTGCCCACTTTTTTATTGATAACTTTTGGGCGTTTTTTTGTTTGTTTGTTGAGTTTTAGGCTACCTTTTAAAACGTAGATCATGTCCTCTCCGAGTTCAATCCCTTATAACAAGTTTCCACTGTATTTAGAATAAAATTCAGACTCCTCTGGTTGCCGATTACTTCCAAACCTTCCTGGACCACTTTCCTGCTGGCTCAGTAAACTGAAACCTTGGGGCTTTTTTTCTCTGTTCTCGAATACACCAAACTCTCTTTGATGTCTTCTGTTGGCCCTTCTCATCTCGGTTCAGAGAAGCCTTCCCTGGCTGCCTCACCTGTGGTAACTGCTTTGGGTTATTTTCAATGCATCCTCTTGTTCATTACAACCTGAAATTATCTTGCCTATTTTGCTTTTCCATAGATCTTCTCCTTCACGTAGCTCCCCCGTGCAGGAATCTCACCCATGCTGCTCACAGTATCCTTAACATCTAGGCTGGAGCCAGGCTCACAGTGAGCAACTGTAAGTTGGATAATGGATAAATGGATAAATGGATAAATGGATCGTCCATTAGTCTTCTGCTAATATTACCTCTATTTCTACTTCTGTCATTTCTACTATTCATTGAGAATCTATTATATGCCATGCACTGTGCTAGGTACTTTAAATACATTAATACTCTCAGAAATCTGAAAATGAAATATTAGTATACCCATTCCATAGATGAGAAATTTGTGTTTCAAGTTAGTAAGAAATGTGTCCAAGCTCGCACAGTATAAAGTAGCAGAACTGGAACCACAGAGCAGATCTTCACAACCTCAGAGCTCCCGATGTTTCCAGATACCACAGCTTGAAATTGCCTTTCTGCTATTCCATGCAAAAGTGAGAGAGCGGAAAGGTCACTTTGAAACTACTTATTTCAGAAAGGTCTGAGAAATAAATGCTCATGTGTTTGAGGACAGCGTGGTGCCTCCCTCGTGGCTGTCTTCTCCCCAACTACTCTTCAGATCCTCGCCCTCCACCTTGAGCCCAGCTGCCTCCTCCAAGAAACTCACCTGGATCGTGGTTTCCTCTCAGCCCACGGTACTTTATCCCTCCTTGGAGCCCCTGAAGCCTCAATGGCCTGTTCAGCTTGCCTGGCATCATCTCATCCTGCCATCTTGCCATATAAGTGAGATTTCTTTCCCCCTTCCTAGATCATGGTCCTGAGAAGAGTCCGAGAAACCCTTTAATGCAAAGCCAAGCTGAAACTAAAAAGCAGACGCATCCAAAGGGATTTGCCTGGCTAACTTCTCTAACAGACCCACAATCCGCTAGAGCTTCCTCCGTGATATCTATATCGTGGGATACCATTCAGCTCCAAAAAGGAAGGAAATTCTGATGTGTGCTACAACACAAATGAAACTTGAGGACATTTTGTTCAGTGAAATAAGCCAGTTACAAAAAGGATGAACAGTAGATGATTCCACTTATATGAGGCACCTACAGTCGTCGAACTCATAGAGACGGAAAATAGAATGGCTGTTGCCAGTGAGGAGGGCATGGGGAGCTAGTGTTCAATGGAGACAGGGTTTCGGTTTCATAAGGTAAAAAGGGTTCTGATACAGGTGGCGGGGATGGTGCAGACAATGTGAATGTCCTTAATGCCACCAAACCACACACCTAAAAGTGGTCAAGTGGTAAATTTTATTCTATGCATATTTTATCATGCAAAAAATATATATACGTGATTAAAATAAGAGACGCTTGGGTGGCTCAGTGGTTGAGCATCTGTCTTCAGCTCAGGACATGACCCCGGGGTCCTGGGATCAAGTCTTATATGGGCTTCTTGCATGGAGCCTACTTCTCCTGCCTGTGTCTCTGCCTCTGTCTCTGTATCTCTCACGAATAAATAAAATCTTTAAAAATAATAATAATAATTAAAATAAAATAATCTTTCCTCGGTGAAGCAGGGCCCAGTTGGCCAAGATGTTTTCCCTCCCTGAGTGTCACGATTTCAAAGTGTGAGATGGAAGCAGACAGGCCGCTTCTGCTGTACCCCCAGGCTACCCCGCGCCCTTGCAGGAACATGACCCCCCCAGCAGAGTGCTTACACCGTGTGCGTCTCGGTGCCACCCCCTACCTGTTCTCCGGCAAGAACAAATGCAACGTGTTCTTTCCTAAGCTTGTAGGCTCTTGGAGGAAACCTCCCCTCCTTTTCCCCCAGTGCCTCCCATATCAGGAACTGCACCCTCAGGCGTATGCATGTGTGAGCGCAGATGGGGAAGTGGTCATGGCCATCCCGTTTCTCTTGCTTTCCCCCTGTCTTGCTGCTAATTCGGAACCAGGGATCCTCCTTCCCTTTGCTCCCACCCAGGCCCATTTCTCTGCCAGTTTCACGGCCTTGTTTCTGGGAATCGCCGGGGGATGTCTCATGCGAAAAGGAAAACAGGAATCTTCTGGATGGCCAGGCCCAGGTGCTCCCAGGCCAGTTCTGGCAGCTTCCAGCGCCACACACACCGTCTTTCTGCAGGGCCCTTTGCTCTACAGCCACCCCTGTGCCAGGCCGCAGTAGCAAAGTCCAGCAGACAGACAAGCATTGTCAAGTCCTGGCATTAAGTGACCGCATAAAACTATTTTCGCCAAAATACTTAATGTTAACTTATGAGAAACCCAGAAAATATATTTAAAGCCAGATTTCTAAATCTTACAGGGGGGGGCGTGAAAATCCCTACCCTTGATAGCTTTTTCCTTTCGCTTGCCCCAGCCCGTGCTCTCCCTCCTGCGTGAATACAACGAGAGAACGACTGCGCTGAGGGATCCTGACCAGCCGACCCGGTGCAGGACTGCGGTCAAGGGCAAAGAGCTCCAGGAGCCCAGGGCCACGCCGTGGTCCGACAGTCGGCCAACAGGAAGTCGGAGTAGAGAGAAGGCACAGGGGTGCTTTGCAGGGCCTGGGAGGAGGGGGCGTTGTTGAAGGGGTGCAGAGCTCCAGCGTTTGACGACAAGAGTTCTGGAGATGGACAGTATGGGCGACTATACTTCGTGCCCCTGAAGTGTGCCCTTAGAAATGGTCAGCGTGGTAAAAGTATGTGGCGTGTGTTTTACCACAATAACAAGATTTGAAGGTGGCTGGCTCCCCATCTTGCCGACCCCACTTCAGGGAAACAGAGAGGCCAAGACAAGGGAGGGGGCCTCTCTGCCCTGGCCTGGCCCTGCAGCCGTCCAGACCTTGGTAGCAGAACGCCGTGTAGCCCCGTTCACAGGCCTCTCTGGGCCCACGCGGACTGCCCCGGGAGGAGCAGCTGTGGGGAGGACTATGGGGAGGATCATGGGGAGGACCAGCACGCGGTGCGCTGACCGGCCCTTGCCCACCTTCCTGCAGTGCGTCACCCTTAGCTGCAGGGTGAGGGGTGGCGCGCAGTGCTTGACAGTCACGCTCCGCAGAGCACTTCACCCAGCTCCTCCATGGGGAGGCCAGCCCTGACCTCCAGGACCTCAGGGAGGAGGACTAGAAAGAGCTCCTTGGCCCAGCTCTCAGGCCGCTGTGTCGCCTTAGCGAGTCCCACAAGCTCTCTGAACCTCAGTTTCCTCATTGGTAAAATAGGGACGTGGGACAGGATACCACCCCCCCCCCCAGCTCTCTAGGAAACCAGCCTCTGAGAAACGCCTGCACGGCTGGCCCCTGGGAGCTCACAGCCCACCGCACCACAGGGAAGCCTGGAGCGGCAGGAAGGCCGGCCCTGCCCCCTCTGAGCAAAGGACCCGGTCAACGGCCCCACGACCTTCCAAAATGCAAAAAGGACACGCGGTTCTGCAGCTCTTGCTCGCACAGAACACGTCGCTCCCCGAGGAAGGCGACTCAGGATGCGGCTACCTGGTCCAGGCCCGCCTGCCTGGGGGGCAGCGGCGCCCACCTGCCCGGGGGGGGGGGCATCCCGGCCAGGCCCCTGCAGCCCTCGGGGTCATCTGGGCCTGCCCCCCCGCCGCTGGACCCCAGCCCGGAGGCAGGAGCCCCAGGCCCTTCCAGGCACCCCGGCCCTGGCTGAGGCTGGTGGCGAGCACCCGAGTCAGCCCACGGGCGGGAGGGGAGGACGGGGCACAAGAAGCAGGCACTCGGGGCCCGGACCCCAGTTCTCCCATTTGCCCACCACGGAATGAACCTGAGACGCCGGAGAGCTGGAGCAGACTGACTCCGTCGTAGGGCTGGCAGGGCTCTGTGGTGGCCGGGCCCACGCCCGCGCAGGTCCTCGCAGGTCCTCGGCTAGAGACGCGCGCCTCGGGGCAGCAGGACTGAGAAGCTGCCTCCAGGCTGCCTCCGGCTCAGGCCCAGCCCGAGCAGCGCCCCCAAGCATAGCCCTCGGCCCCGCAAACTCAGACCACCTGCAGACCCACAGAGACCGAAATACGTGTGCCATGGGTTGCACTGCATGTGTACGTGCGCTTGTGCCTACACACACCCCAAAGGGGGGTGCACGCACATCGACGTGTACACACCTGCTAGGATCCGGGAGGCGGGAGGCTCTCGCTACTCACAGGATGGAAAAACCATCACGTTTATCGTCTGCCCTTGTGCGGTATTTAAAACACAACTTTTGAATGTGTGCAGATTTTTGAATGTTATTGGACCACTTTTTTTTTTTTCTTTTAAACCCGCCTGACTCTGAGCCAGACTGCATCTGTCTGCATTGAAAGGGACCATTCTTTCCCTCAAGTTCCCAGCCCTGGCCCCCGTCCTCACACACCCTCCTTCCAGTGAAACCTGAGCATTTCCTTTCCCGTAAGACCCAGCCAGCCTAGCTTCTTCTAGAAGCCTGTGCTCAGCTCAGAGGCCAAGCCCTGTAGCCCAAGCAGACCCACGTGATTGTTGAACTGTGAACCCAAGTCCCAGGATGGGAAACCGTTTGTCAACAGCCCCCTTATTTATGACCACAAGGCCAGGCCGGTCTCTGGGTGCAAAGCTAGTGTTCAGACCAACCAATCACGTCAAAGAGTTCCCAGATCTGTGGTTTTCCCCTCCAGAAGTCTCTCTTCAGCTTTGAAGAACATGATCTTTCCTCCATTCGTGTTTTCTCTCTGATGATCATTCTGCTTTGGGGATTCCAGTAGGGAGAGGGCCACAGCACACATCCTCTTCTTGAAGAGGTATCCCTGAAATCACCCAGAATTTTCCATGGCTCTCACCACTGTTATCCTGAGCTGGAGATATCCCTTTGGTAGATGGGTCAGTCTTCTATCTCGTCTGTGGTCTGTATTTCCCAAGATAGATTTTTTCCAATCTTTCATTTTCACTGTAAAACAATTTAGCATCATATATGACCCAAAATGCAATTTTATCAGCACCGCGACTTTCATCTATCTGCTTATATACTTCTCAATCCTGACCGCATGAATGACTATTTTGTCGAGTTTCGAACAGACATCCAACGTTTTCACTTAACGTTATTATTTAAAACCGCTTCCATTTGTGATACAGTCTACACGATTATAATTTCTCCTGCTTGGATACTGTTCCATTCAGGGAACACCAGGGCTCAGTCCACCATTCCCCGGTTCCTGGACATGTATGTGCACAATGGTATAGACCAGTTGTTTCTTCCATTGAATTATTTCCTTAGGATGAATTTCCATGAGTGAAACATGAGTGTATCCGCTGGTATAATCATTTCCAAGACTCAGTGTATTCCAACTTATTTCCTGAAAGGCTTTTAACAACTTAGGATGTCACTTAAAGCAAGCATAACTTTTCTTTTAACCGCAACTTTGCCAGGTATTAAATTAGTTTTTGCTGACGTAGCTAAAAATGTATAAACTCTAAAGGCTATTTCAATTTACATTTCTTTGATGATTAATAAAGTGGTTTTTCTTCCCCCCCTAAACTCCGTGCATTTTTTAAGTAGCATAAGGCTAACACATTCATTTTACCTTCTCTAGACTCCCTTCAAAGGAAAGGATGCAAATGAGGCCCAAAGGGGGAAAGGGAGCAGGGATCATCACAATGGCCTGTATAGTAACCTTCCAGTACAAATTACACACTTAGATCTTGCCAACTGGAAGAGAATGGGAGAGTGAGCTAGGAGATGGGAGTGCAAAGACAAAATTTCCAGGGAGAAGAAAAAATTTCCTGGGTGATGAAGTCCCCGAGGACTTCTGTCTTCCATAGGGCTCTGGAGATGCCCTCAGCTTAGTCACCTTTCCCAACCGCATAACCCAGGACATAAGCTCACTCTACACAGCTGCTTGGTCCTCAAAGACAACACTTCTAGCACACACTCTCCAGTGTCTTTTTTTTTTTAAATAAATTTATTTTTTATTGGTGTTCAATTTACCAACATACAGAATAACACCCAGTGCTCATCCCGTCAAGTGCCCCACTCAGTGCCCCCCTCAGTGCCCGTCACCCATTCACCCCCACCCCCCGCCCTTCTCTCCTTCCATCACCCCTAGTTGTTTCCCAGAGTCAGGAGTCTTTATGTTCTGTCTCCCTTTCTTCCCAGTAGCAGTGATAGGCATGCAAAGTCTTCATTCCCAGGGTTTATTGAAATATAATTGACGTATAACATTATGTAAGTTTCAGATGCACAATGTGTTGATTTGAAACAGTTTTACATGGCAGTGTGGTGGCCACCACAGCATTAGCTTGTACCTCCATCACATCGTACCATTTCTTTTTTGTGGTGAGAACATTTAAAACCTGCTTTAGCAACTTTCAGGTGTATAATATAGTATTTTAAACTGTATTCATGACGCTGTGTATTAGATCCCCAGGACCTAGTCATCTGGTAACTGGAGGTTTTACTCTTTGACCAACATCTGCTCATTTCCCCCACATTCCACACCTAGTGACCACCATTCTACTCTCTGTTTCTCTATGCTCAGCTTTTTTAGGTTCTATATATGAGATCATACAATATTTGTCTTTCTCTGTGATTTATCTGACTTAAGATAATGCCCTCAAGGTCCCTACATGCTGTAAATGGCATAATTTCCTTCTTTCTCATGTCTGAATACTATTTTATTCTTAAAAAATTATTTATTTTCTTGCTAGACACATCTCCAAAGGCAAGGGAAACAAACGCAAAAATGAACTATTGGGCTTTCATCAGAATAAAAACTTTTGTACAGCAAAGGAAACAGTTGACAAAATTAAAGACAACCTACAGAATGGGAGAAGATATTTGCAAATGTCTTATCAGATAAAGGACCAGTATCCAAGACCTATAAAGAATTTATCAAACTCCACACCCAAAAAAGGAATAATCCAGTCAAGAAATGGGCAGAAAGACATTTGTATGTTCAAAGAAGACATATAAATGGCCAATAGACACATGAAAAAAATGTTCAACATCACTTGGCATCAGGGAAATAGAAATTATTTTTTTATAAATTTATTTTTTATTGGTATTCAATTTGTCAACATATAGAATAACACCCAGTGCTCATCCCATCAAGTGCCCCCCTCAGTGCCCATCACCCAGTCACCCCCACCCCCTGCCCACCTCCCTTTCTACCACCCCTAGTTCGGGGAAATACAAATTAAAACCACAATAAGATACCACCTCACAGCAGTCAGAATGGCTAAAGTTAACAAGTCAGGAAACAACAAATGTTGATGAGGATGCACAGAAAGGGGAGCCCTCTTATATTGCTGGTGGGAGTGCAAGCTGGTGCAGCCGCTCTAGAAAACAGTATGGAGGTTCCTCAGCAAGTTGAAAATAGAGCTACCCTATGACCCAGCAATTGCACTACTGGGTATTTACCCCAAAGGATACAAACATAGTGATTCAAAGGGGCACCTGCACCCCAATGTTTATAGCAGCAATGTCCACGATAGCCAAACTGTGGAAAGAGCCTGGACTCCCATTGACAGATTAATGGATAAAGAAGATGTGCTCTACATCTGTGTGTGTGTGTGTATCATATATATGTGATGGAATATTACTCAGCCATCAAAAACTGAAATCTTACTATTTACAATGACATGGATGGAACGATATGATGCTATATCATCTATAGACGGTATGATGCTAAGCAAAATAAGTGCAATCAGAGAAAGACAATTATATGATCTCACTCATATGTGGAATTTAAGAAACAAAACAGAGGATCATAGGGGAAAGGAGGGAAAAGTAAAATAAGATAAAATCAGAGAGGGAAACAAACCATAAGAGATTCTTAACTATAGGAAACAAACTGAGGGTCACTGGAGAGGAGTTGGGTGAGGGACAGGGTAACTGGGTGATGGCATTAGGGAGGGCATGTGATGTAATGAGCACTGGGTGTTATACGCCACTGATGAATCACTGACCTCTGAAACAAACAATGCAGTGTATGTGGATGAACTGAACTTAAATAAACTAAAGATTTTATTTATTTATTTATTTATTTATTTATTTATTTATTTATTTATTTATTTAAAAGAGAGAAAATGAGAACACAAGCAGGGGGAGGGGCAGAGGGTGAAACAGACTCCTCACTGAACAGGGAGCCTGATGGGGGGCTTGATCCCAGGTCCCCAGGATCATGACGTGAGCGGAAGGCAGCCGCTCACTGGATGAAGACACCCCAGTGCCCCCTATTTCACTCTAATGTACACCACGTCCTTATCCATTCGTCCACTGGCGGACACTTAGATTATTTCCCCGTCTTTGCTGTTATGAATAATGCCGCAATACACATGGGAGGGCAGATATGGTTTCAAGATCCTGTTTTCATTTCCTCTGGATATATATCAGAAGTGGGATTGCTGAATCCTATGGTATTTCTTTTTTTTTTTTTTTAATTTTTTAAGGAAGCTCCATACTGATTTTCATAGTGGCTGGATCAGCTTACATCCCCACCAACGGTGCACCAGGGCTCCCTTTTCCCCATATCCTCACCAGTATTTGTTCCCTCCTGTCCTTCTGATCATAGTATTCTTACACGCATGGGGTGATGCTGCTTTGTGGCCGCGATACGCATTTCCCTAATGACTGGTGGTGCAGAGCCCCTTTCCGTGCGCCTGTTGACAATTTATATGTCTTCTTCTTTGGAAAGTCTTTCTCCGAGGACCATGGGCTGTCGGCTTCAGCGGTTAAGCCCATTAGCACTTAGGAGCACCGCTTTTTTAAACCCCGGCCACTCTGGGAATCTGACAGCAACACGGACGACAGCCTCACAAATTCATGACACACGCTTACCCTATCACCCGTCTCAGCTCCTGCAGCGCCCACCAGCTCCAGGTTAAGCCTGATCCCTCTTTAGCTACAGACACTCCTGCAGGAAAAATTCCATCTTGAGCTGGAGAGGACACTGGCCTTTGACCGTAGGCTCTTCCTCCGGCTATCAGGGACATCCTTCATCTTTTGAAGAAGTTAAAGGACAGTTTGGGGTGATAAAGAGAAATGTGGGGAGACATCGAGGGCAAGGTGTCTGAGTATTTGCCATGTTTCCTTGATGTTGGGCAATCTAAGATTTCCACTTGCAAGGATCTGAGCCTTATCTTGATTCACACATTCAATACTCTCATTCTGATATTAAACAGTTCTCCCCCCAAAAAAGCTCTCACTGTCTTGGAAAGATATTTCCCTTTATAAACCATGAGATGTGGCTCCCGGGATAATCTCATTCCTGAACTCTCTGAAGTTCATCTGCCTCCCCCACTACATGGTCCAGTTCTGAAAAATGACAATATCTCTACTTCTCTTATTCCCAGCATGTGTCCCGTGGTAAAAATGTTAAATGAATGAATGGCTTTGGGTAGAATGAACTTAAACCTGACCTTTCTGGAGCAAGCAGGAAATGATTGGGACTTTATTAAAATAAGCTTCTCTGAGGATCCTAGCCCAGTCCCTCTCCTCCTTCTTCTTCTTTTTCTTCCTCTTCCTCCTCCTCCTCTCTCCTTCTTCTTCTTCTTCTTCCTCCTCCTCCTCTTCTTCTTCTTCATCTCCTCCTCCTCCTCCTTCTTCTTCTTCCTTCTTTTTGAGATTTATTTATTTATTTATTTATTTATTTATTTATTTATTTGAGAGCGACCACACAGAGGGAAGAGGAGAACAGACTCTCCCGCTGAGCAGGGAGCCTGATGTGGACTCAATCCCACGACTCTAGGGTCATGACCTGAGCCATAGGCAGATGCTTAACCCACTGAGCCACCAATACAGCCCAGTCCTTCTGTGTGAGTGTTGTGGGGGCCATCCATTCTTATTCCATTTCAGGGTTTGTTTGATTTATTATTATCTTTTTTTTTTTTTACTATTCCTTCTTTCAAATAAGTATGTCATTATTTAGTCCATGCTTTGCTTCTACTTTGCCTGATTCGTGTGAGAGCCCATTCTGTTTACCAAACCCTCCACAAATATTTTTAAGATATTTTGCACATATGTAAGTAATATAGACGTGTATATAACTTTTATTTTTCACATGTTAGCACAACATTATTTGCCCTTTTCACTTAGCATTATGGGACTTTTCATGGTAATATTTTTAAATTTTTATTGTTTTTATTTTAATTCCAGTATAGTTAACATACATTGCTATATTAGTGTCAAGTTACAATATAGTGACTCAACAATTCTATATATTACTCAGTGCTCATTATGATAAGTGCCCTCTTTAATCTCCATCCCCTATTTCACCCACTCACCCGTCCGCTCCACACACCTCCCCTCTGGTAACCAACATTTGTTAAGTGTCTATTTTTCAGTTTCCTTCTCTCTTTTTTTCTTTTGTTCATTTGTGGGTTTTTTTGCTTTTTGTTAAATTCCGCACATAAGTGAAATCATTTGTCTTTCTCTGAGTGACTTATTTCACTAGCTCTATCCTAGTCATTGCACATGTCAAGATTTCAATCTTTCTTATGACTGAATAAATTGACACACACACACATCACATCTTCTTTATCCATACAGTTGTTGATGGACACTTGGACTGCTTCCACAACTGCGATGGACACTTGCCTATTGGAAATAATGCTGCAATAAACATAGGGGTGCATGCATTACTCTGGATTAGCTCTTTATGGTGGATACAGGGATCCCTGGGTGGCTCAGCAGTTTAGCGCCTGCCTTTGGCCAAGGGCGCGATCCTGGAGTCCCCGGATCGAGTCCCACATCAGGCTCCCTGCATGGAGTCTGTTTCTCCTTCCTCCTGTGTCTCTGCCTCTCTCTCTCTCTCTCTCTCTCTCTCTCTGTCTATCATAAATAAATAAATAAATAAATCTTTAAAAAATAAAAATAAAAAAATAAATATGGTGGATACCAACCTTTATCAGATATGTCATCTGCAAATATCTTCTCCCATTCTGTACATTGTCTTTTATTTTTGTTGATTGTGAAGGAATTTTTAGTTTGCTATAGTCCTAGTAGTTTATTTTTGCTTTTGTTTCCCTTGCTTCAGGAGCCATAGGTAGAAAGAAGTTGCTACAGGTGATGTTAGAGAAGTTATTGCTTGTGCTCTCTTCTAAGATTTTTATGGTTTCATGTCTCATATGTAGGTCCTTAACGCATCTTGAGTTTATTTTTGTGTGTGATGTGAGAAAGTGGTCCAGTTTCATGCTCTTGTATTTTGCTGTCCAGCTTACCAACACCATTTGTTAAAGAGATTTTTTTTCCCATTGCATACTCTGCTTTTTTGTCAATGATTAATTGACCATCTAATTGTGGGCTTATTTTGGGGTTTTCTGTTCTGTTCTATTGATCTATGGGTCTATTTTTGTGTCATTAACATACTGTTTTGATCATTACAGCTTTGTAATATAACTTATAATCTGGAATTGTGATGCCTCCAGGTATGCTTTTCTTTTTCAAGATTGCTTTGGCTATTTGGGGTCTTTTTTGCTTCCATATAAATTTTAGGATTGTTTGTTCTAGTTCTGTGAATAATGCTGTTGGTATTTTGATAAGGATTGCATCAAACTTATAGATTGCTTTAGGTAATGTAAACATTTTAACAATATTTATTTTTCCAATCCATGAGCATGGAATGTCTCCATTTCTTTGTGTCGTCTTCAATTTATTTCATCAATGTTTTATAGATTTCAGAGTATGGGTCTTTTCACATCCTTGGTTAAGTGTATTTATAGGTATTTTATTGTTTTTGGTACAATTGTAAATGAGATTGTTTACTAATTTCTATTTCTCCTGCTTCATTTTAAGTGTATAGAAATGCAACACACTTCTGCACATTGATTTTGTATCCCAAGACTTTACTGAGTTCATGTATCAGTTCTAATATTGGGGGGGGGGGGGTTTCAAGGTTTTCTATATAGAGTATCATGTAATTTCCAAATACTGAAAATTTTACTTCTTCCCTACCAACTTGGATTCCTTTTATTTATTTTTGTTGTCTGATTGCTGCGATTAGGATTTCCAGGAGTATGTTGAATAAAAGTGGTGAGAATGGACATGCTTGTCTTGCTCCTACCCTGAGGCGAAAAGCTCTCAGTTTTTCCCCGTTGAGTATGATCTTAGCTATGACATTTTCTTGTAAGAGCTTTATTATGTTGAGATATGTTCCCTCTAAAACTACTTTGTTGAGGGTTTTTATCATAAATGGATGTTGTACTTTGTCAAATGCTTTTACTGCATCTATTGAAATGATCATATAGTTCTAATCCTTTTCCTATCGATGTGGTGTATCATGTTGATTGATTTGCTAATATTGAATCATACTTGCATCCAGGGAATATATTCTACTTGTTAATGGTGAATGATCTTTTTTTCAAATGTGTTGCTGGATTCGATTTGCTAATATTTTGGGGTATTTTTAATTCTTTTTTTTTTGGTATATTTTTTATTGGAGTTCAATTTGCCAACATATAGCATAACACCCAGTGCTCAGCCCATCCAGGGTCCCCCCTCAGTGACCCCATCGCCCCACCCACCTCCCCTTCCACTACCCCCTGTTGGTTTCCCAGAGTTAGGAGTCTCTCATGGTCTGTCTCCCTCCCTGATATTTCCACTCATTTTCTCTCCTTTCCCCTTTATTCCGTTTCACTATTTTTTATATTCCCAAAATGAATGAGACCATATGATAATTGTCCTTCTCCGATTGACTTACCTCACTCAGCATAATCCCCTCCAGTTCCATCCACGTTGAAGCAAATGGTGGGTATCCATCTTTTCTAATGGCTGAGAAATATCCCATTGTATACATAGACCACAGCTTCTTTATCCATCATCTGTCGATGGACACTGAGGCTCCTTCTACAGTCTGGCTATTGTGGACATTGCTGCTAGAAACATCGGGGTGCAGGTGTTCCAGCGTCTCACTGCATCTGTATCTTTGGGGTAAATCCCCAGCAGTGCAATTGCTGGGTCATAGGGCAGATCTATTTTTAACTCTTTGAGGAACCTCCACACGGTTTTCCAGAGTGGCTGCACCAGGTCACATTCCCACCAACAGTGCAGGAGGGTTCCCCTTCCTCCACATCCTCTCCAACATTTGTGGTTTCCTGTCTTGTTCATTTTCCCCATTCTCACTGGTGGGAGGTGGGATCTCATGGTGGTCTTGATGTGTATTTCCCTGATGGCAAGTGATGCGGAGCATTTTCTCATGTTCGATTTGATAGTATTTTGTAGAGAATGTTTGCATCTATGTTCATCAGAGATATTGGCCTATAGTTCTCTTTTATTGTAGAGTCTCTATTTGGTTTTGTATCAGGGTAATGCTGACCTCACAGAATGAATTTGGATTTCCTTCCTTTTCTATTTTTTTGAATAAATTTTTTTTTGAGAAAAATAGGTATGAACTCTTTCAACATTTGGCAAATTTGTTTTTGAAGCTGCCTGGCCTGGGACTTCTGTTTGTTGGGAGTTTTTTGGTTACTGATGCAATTTCATTGCTGGTAATTTGTTCAAAATTTTTATTTCTTCCTGTTTCAGTTTTAATAGGTTATACGTTTCTAGGAATTTATTCATTTTTCTAGGTTGTGCAATTTGTTGGCATACATTTTTACAATATTCTCTTACAATCCTTTGTATTTCTGTGGCGTCAGTTGTTATTTCTCCTCTTTCATTTCTGATTTTGTTTATTTGAATCCTCATTCTCTCTCTTTTTCTTTTTCTTTTTTTTTTTTTTCTGATTCTGACTAGATGTTTACCAATTTTGCTGATCTTTTCAAAAAACCAGTTCCTGGTTTCATTTATTTGTTCTATTGTGTTGGGTTTTTGTTGTTGTTGTTGTTGTTGTTGTTTCTAGGTCATTTATTTCTGCTCTAATTCTTACTATTTTTCCTTCTGATTTTGGACTTTGTTTTTCTTTTCCTAGCTCCTTTTGGTATAAGATTAGGTTGTTTATTTGAGATTTTTCTTGCTTCCAGAAGTAGCCCTCTATTACTATACGTAGCCCTCTTAGAACCACTTTTGCGTATGCCTAAGATTTTTGGGCCATTGTGTTTTCATTTTCTCCATGTATTTTTGGTTTCTTCTTTGATTTCTTGGTTGACCCATTTATTACTTAGTAGCATGTTATTTAAGCTCCATATATATTTGTGTTCTTTCCAGATTTTTTCTTCTGGTTGATCCCTAGTTACATAGTGGTCAGAAAAGATGTATGATATGAGTTTTCTTTTTGAATTTGTTGAGATTTGTTTTGTGGCCTAATATGTGATCTATTCTGAAGAATGTTCCATTTGCGCTCAAATGTGTATTCTGATGTTTTAGGATTAAATATTCTGAATATACCTGTTTAATTTATCTGGTCCAATGTGTCATTCAAAGCCAGTGTTTCCTTGTTAATTTTTCTGTTTGAATTATCTGTCATTGATGTAAATGGGGTTTTAAAATCCCTGTATTATTATCACATTACTATTAATTAGTTCCTTTAATTTGTTATTAACTGTTTTACACATTTAGTTACTTGTTGGGTACATATTTACAATTTTTATATCTTCCTGTTGGATTGTCCCCTTTATTATTATATAGTGTCCTTCTTTGTCTTTTTAGTCTTTGTTTTAAAGTCTATTTTGTCTGATATAAATATTGCTATTGCTAACCTAGCTTTTTTTGACACTCATTTACATGATAAATGTTTTTCCATTTCCTCACTTTCAATCTACAGGTGTCTTTAGGTATGAAATGAGTCTCCTGTAAGCAGTATAAAGATGGGTCTTGTTTTCACCCATCCTATCACCCTAACCTTTGATTGGAGTATTTACTCCATTTACATTCAAAGTAATTATTGATAGATATGTACTTATTGTCATTTTTAAACTTATTTTGTGGTTGTTTTTGTAGTTTTTCTCTGATCCTTTCTTCTTTTGCTCTTTTTTTTTAAAAGGAAATCTCTTTTTTATTAAAGATTTTCATTTATTTATTTATGAGAGACACAGAGAGAGAGAGAGAGGCAGAGACACAGGCAGAGGGAGAAGCAGGCTCCATGTGGGGAGATGTAGGACTCGATCCTGGGACCCCCCGCCATGATCACGCCCTGAGCCGAGGGTAGATGCTTTAACCACTGAGCCATCCAGGTGTCCCCTTCTTTTGCTCTCTTTCATGGCTTGCTGGCTTTCTTTAATGACATACTTGAATTTCTTTCTCTTTATTCTTTGCATAATATATTACTGTTTTTTAATTTGTGGTTACCATTAGGTTTGTATAGAACATCTTCTGCATATAGCAGTCTATATTAGGTTAATGGGTGCTTAAGCTTGAACCCAGTCCTTACTCCTCTCCACACCCCCTACCCCATTTTTTAGGTATATGATGTCATATTTTACATTATTTTATTTTGTGAATCCCTTGACTAATTTTTACAGATATACTTATTTTTACTGCTTTTGTGCTTCCTACTCTTGATACTTACTTATGGTCTTTCCTTTCTACTCAAAGAATAACTTTTAACATTTCTCGTAGAAGTCCTTTAGTGGTTATGAACTCCTTTAATTTTTATTTCTCTGAGAAACTCTTTATCTGTCCTTCTATTCTGAATGACAGCTTTGCTGGATAGAATATTCTTGGCTGCAGATTTTTTTCCTATCAGCACTTTGAATATATCATACCACTCCTGTCTGGCCTGCAAAATTTCTGCTGGAAAATCTTATGCCTTATGGGGGGAAGAAGCGGGAGGGTCCCCTCGTATGTAACTGCCTTCTTTTCTCTTGTTGCTTTTAAAATTCTCTCTTTAGGGCAGCCCCAGTGGCTCAGTGGTTTAGTGCCGCCTTCAGCCCAGGGCATGATCCTGGAGTCCTGGGATCGAGTCCCATGTCGGGCTCCCTGCATGGAGCCTGCTTCTCCCTCTGCCTGTGTCTCTGCCTCTGTCTCTCTATGTCTCTTGTGAATAAATAAATAAAATCTTTAAAATAAAATAAAATAAAATTCTCTCTTTATCACTCCTTTTTGCCATTTAATTACTACGTGTCCTTAAGTGGACTTCCCTGGTTGATTTCGTTGGGGGAATCTCTCTGTGCCTCCTGGTTCTAGATTTCTGTTTCTTTCCCCAGTTTCAGGAAATTTTCAGCTATTATTTCTTCAAATAAACTTTCTACCCCCTTTTCTCTCTCTTCTTATGGGATGCCTATAATGTGAATGTTATTATGCTTGATGGAGTCACTGAGTTCCCTAAATCTATCCCCATTTTGCATAACTTTTTTCTCTCACCTGCTTAGCTTAATTATTTTCCAGACTCTGTCTTCCAGATTGTTAATTTATTCCTCTGCTTCTTCTAGCCTTTATTTTATCTAGTGTATTTTAAATTTCATTTCTTATATTCATCTCTGATTGTTCTTTTTTATTTCTTTTAAAGTCCCATTGATGTCCTCCACTTTTTTTCTCAAGTCCAATGAGTATCTTTATGATCATTATTTTGAATACTCTGTCAGGCATATTACTTGTTTCTGTTTCACTAAGGTCTCTTGCTGTGGTTTTGTTCTGTTCTTTCATTTTGGGACACAGTGTCCTCTGATGCTTCATTTTGTCTAACTTTATGTTGGTTTCTATGTGTTAGGAAAGTCAGCAATGTCTCCTGCTCTTGAAAGTAGTGCGTGGGGCATACAATTTTAAGGTGGTGCTGTTCCTCTTGCACAGAGGACACACAGGCATTGTGGAGATTGGGCCAGCTAGGGCCACTGTGCAAAGCAGACATAGGCAGGAGTGCAGTATTAAAAAGGTGCATGTATCATCCCATGGGGAGTGATGACCAACACCTGCTGATACCAAGGCCCCATGAGATGTGGTATTGGTTGAGGTGCTGGTCATGTGGGAGAAGGAACTCACAGTGCTAGGACTGAGGCAAGTGACTGGGAAAGGCAGATCCACTGAAGTGCAGGGGGGCAGGGCTTGGTGTAAGCAATTTAAGTAAAAAGTGTCAGGTTGTGCTGTTTCCCACAAGTGGCTATGTGCTTATGCTGAGGGGCAAGGGAGAGAAAAGTCACCTGCCAGCTACTTTGTTCCTGGAGGAATCTCCCTGGGGATACACTCTGAGATGCATAAATAACTCTCCCTCCTGCATATCCCAGGCATTTTTCAAAGGGTTACTTCCATATTAGATCCCCATGGACTATTTGTTGTGCTCTCTCTTTAAGAGTGAGGAATCAGCTTCTTAACACACTCCTGACTGTCCAGAGCCAAGTCCACTGATTTTTTTTTAGTTCCAGGTTTTAAACCCCAACCATATGGTCAGCCGATCTTTGACAACACAGGAAAGAATATCCAATGGAGGAAAGAAAAAGTCTCTTCAACAAATGGTGTTGGGAAAACCGGACAGCCACGTGCAGAAAATAAAACCGAACCACTTCTTACACCATACAGAAAAATGTGAGATAGGAAAACATAAATATCCTATAGGAGAACACAAGCAGCAACCTCTTTGACCTTGGCCATAGCAACCAGACACACTTTTCAGAAGCCAGGAGAACAAAGGCAAAAATGAACTACTGGGACTTCATCAAGATAAAAAGCTTCTGCACAGCAAAGGAAATAATCAACAAAACTAAAAGGCAATCTTCAGATTGGGAGAATATATTTGCAAATGACATATAAGATAAAGGGTTAATATCCAAAATCTGTAAAGAACTTTTTAAACTCAATACTCAAAAACCAAATAATCCAGTTAAGAAATGGACAAAAGACATGAAGAGACATTTTTTCCCAAGAAGACATACAATGGCCAACAGACACATGAAAAGATGTTCAGCATCACTCATCATCAGGAAAACGCTAAATCAAAACAACAACAAGATACCACTTCACACCTGTAAGAATGGCTAAAATGAACAACACAAGAAACAACAGATGTCAGTGAGGATGCAGAGAAAGGGGAACCCTCATGCATTGTTGGTGGTAATGCAAGCTGATGCAGCCACTCTGGAAAACAGTATAGGATAATATATATATATTATATATTATTATAATTATATTATTATGTATTAATTATATATCAATATGTTATATTGATATATGTAATTATATATCAATATATTATATATTATATATTATTACTCAGCCATCAGAAAGAGTGAAAGCGTGCCTTTTGTAACAACATAGATGGAGCTAAAGTGTATCATAGTAAGTGAAATTAATCAGCCAGGAAAAGAAAAATACCATACAATTTTACTCATATGCAGAAGTTAGGAAACAACAGATGAACCAAGGGAAGAGAGAAAAAATAGAATAAAGTAAAAACAGAGAGAGAGAGAGAAAATAGAATAAAGTAAAAACAGAGAGAGAGTAAAAACATAAGAGACTTTTAACTATATAGACAGCAAATTGTACGTTTCTGGAGCGGAGATGGGTAGGAGGATGGGGTAACTGGGTGATGGGTATTAAGAAAGGCACCTGATGTAATGAGCCCCGGTGGTTATGTGTAGGTGATGAATAACTAATTTCTACTTTAAAACCAAGACTACACTATATGTTAACTAACATAAATTTAAATAAAAACTTGGGGGTGTGCCTGGATGGCTCACAGTTGGTTTAGCATCCAACTCTTGATTTCGGCTCAGGTCATGATCTCAAGGTCCTGAGATCAAGCCCCACATCAGGCTCTGAGATAAGCATGGAGCCTGCTGGCGATTCTCTCTCTCTCTCTGCCCCTTCTCCTACTCATGCTTTCTCTCTCTCTCTCTCTCTCAAAAAAAATTTTTTTTAATAAAAACTTGGGGGAAAAAGAGTAAATGAAATTAAAATAAAAATAAATGCATCATAAATATATAAATAAATAAATAAATAAATAAATAAATAAATAAATAACATATGGTTTCACACAGAGAGTTGAAGGTCTATAGCTAATCCTCTTGTATTAGAATTTTATCCTGGCTATCAAAATTTCCAAAAACATAATCAGTTGGCCCTTCATACATCCACAACAGTAAAAAGTGTGCTATCATCTCACTGTGCTACTTTTTAAAGTTTGTTCAATATTAGACCCAGATATTTTCCCACATTGCCAGTATTTTCTAGCTTCACTCTCACTGCTTACCCTGTGATCTGATCATGACTCTTAAAAATAAAAAGCAAAGTTATCTAGGAAGCTTGAGACGAGCCAGGATCAGAGTCCCCATTAGCTTTCACCGTCACCGTCACCGTCTCCTCCCGTATGACACTCGTTTCTCCGGAGACTGGTAGCCCGGGGCCACCTCCATGGACAAGTCTGATGTTCCCATGGGATCTCTCCTCAGTACTGCCCCCCTCCTGTGGCTCCATGTCTGCTACTTGTTGCCCCAAGTTTCCAAAATGCTCCTGTGCTAACACTGTCTGTATGCATGTAGAAATATGCACACACACCCTATTATTTTGAAAGCTGTAAAACAGGTAGGCACAAGAACATATGACCTCCCTTGCAGTGCAATTGCCGTTGTCATAAATAATTGACAAAAGAACTCTCCAACTTTTCAGATGCCTTGCGTTCAGAGAAACCAACTCTCTTTCCACCTTCAACAACCCCAGCACATGCAAGCTGTAAGTAAGGGCTCTTAGATTTATTTCCTGCAGCTGCTTTTATTACACAGTGTGGACCCCACTCCCCAAAGATACCTCAAATAGATTGTGTCTGGTTTGTTTTAGTAACAGTGGTGTTAAGATCAAGTCCCAGAACTACCTTATGACCTAAAGAGAGCCTAATCCTTCCAGGTAGGGGAAATCAGCCTATATAAGCCACTTACACAACACTCAAAAATAAATAATCCAAGATATAGTAGATACTGCCAAATAAATAACCCTTTTTTAAAGAATAGCTTTCAGTGGTCTGAAGGGAATTAAAGTTTGCCTTAAAAAAGAAAAAAATGATATAATTTGGCTCTCCTCTCAGTACCAACTGTGCCATTTGTAAAAACAACAAAGACCTCAAAATTGTTCTGAGTTCATTCCTGTAAGCCACAGAGGCAGGATTCCAGACACTTGGGTGGTCATAATCCCATGAAGAGGAGTGAAGGAAACCAAGGGAAATCATAAGAGGAAGTACTTCATCCAGACCAAGGGAGTATTATTTGGGAACATTATTAACATGCATTTAAACCAGGGCATGTTTCTAGGGGAGTTCAAGTATCTGAAGAAGATCATGAGCTTGTATATGAAGCAAGCAAATATTTTGGGGCCCCTTTTACCGTAGAAGTAACAAATTTTCCCATTGTCTGCAAAAGTACAGAGTAGATTTGATAATTATCTGTTTTACCTGATTAGCCTGTCACTGCAAGGTTGTTCAACAAAATCTATTTGTGGTCTAATGGATCAAAAAGGATGATCTCTGCCAAAGGATGATCTTTGCTTTCTTTTGGTTTTACATTTATTTATTTATTTAATTTATTTTAAGATTTTACTTATTTATTCATGAGAGAGGCAGAGATATAGGCAGAGGGAGAAGCAGGCTCCTTGAGGAGAGGCTGATGCAGGACTCGATCCCTGGGCCCCGGGATCATGACCTGAGCTGCAGGCAGATGCTCAACCACTGAGCCACCTAGGTAAAGCCATCCTTGGTTTTACCTTTATGCTCAGTGATCACGACTTTGGAAAATTGTGTGTGTGCATGTATGTGTGTGTGTGTATCTGCTCCATGATGGAGCAAGAGTACTTTTTAAACCTAATAATAATAATAACAGACCTTAGCAATTGCCCTAATTTGCAAAAGCAATGAATAAATAAAGACTAAAGGAAAATGAGGGCAATGATGGGGAATGCACCTCACACCCTGCTGTCACCCTGGTTGTCCTGCCTGCCTTGATTTGGCCTCCGACTGTAAATGCAGTCTCGGTCCCCTGAGGGCAGAGACTGCTGCAGTGTGTATGTTGCGTCTGGTACCAGATGGGGCTGTTAGCCAGACCGTGTAAACATCAGGGACTAATTTCCTAAGATGAATTTCCCTTTGTTGGTGAAACACTTGGAAGCAAATGCCCAAGATGATCTCCTCAGAGCCTCCGTGGGCCGTGTCCATCCCGTGGCATCAACCATCCCACTGGGACAGCATCTCTCAAAGTAATGTGGGCTTAAAGCTTCCTTTTCCAAACTTCCTGCACCACCGGGACCTCTGATTTTCCTGAGGGGGTGGCTACTTTCTACGCAGTTGACGCTGAGGACCTGTTGTAGGAAGCGACGCACTCAGCTGTGCACTAGCCTAGGAGCCAGGTGGATGCAAGCTCTGAGCACAGGCACCTGGGCCACCCTGCGCAAGTTTTTGTGCTAATACACTTAATTCTGTCCTCAGCATTGTAGGGCTTCTGGATAAGATCTTTACTGGAACCACACGCTCAGAACCAAAGAGCTGGAAGGCCCAACTGTGGTCCCTCTTCCAGAATGACAGGCTGGGCTATAAGGAGGACAGGTAACAAGCCCAGAACAGGCAGTCTGCTGTATAGGCCACCCACTGGGTCTCAGCTTCCTGGCTGATGTCCACTGAACCGAGAGATGGCCAAGCACGAGCTCTGATCTGTCCACGCAGAAAACAAAACTGCTTTGGTTTCCTTTCATTCCCTCAACATTGAAACCACTTGCATTTGAAAGTTTGAAGAAAACAATTCAATAAGTAAAAGACACGTTCTCCTCACTGCGCGCATCTGTTGATGTGTGAGTGCATGGGAGTGAGCGCAGGTGCAGACCAACACGCCACGGCCACAGCAGAAGGTAAGGGCACTTCCCTACTTGTCGTGCTGGAGCAAGAGATGCTGCTCAAAGTCCTCAAGGCCACATGTTGTTCAGAGCTCCCTTACCATTACAGGATCAACCCTAAAGAATTCACTCCACTTCCCTGAAGGTCAGCCTACACTCTCCAGACGTCAAACTCTCCAGATGTTCCCAAACATAAAGATTTAAGCTATGTCAACACAGTGTACTCTCCATACCCAGGTGTTTTACTATACTGAAAATATGGTATCGAAAATATAACTTACAACTTATTTTAAGAGTTTCAGGTACTATTTGTCGAAGACCTACTAAGTTCTGAGAACTATATTAGGGGCTTGACTTAAGTATTATTTCTAATCTGTACAATAACCTTGTAAGGCAGACATGATAGCCTCCATTTCACTTGTCCTTTCTTTATGCAATTTTGTGGGCTAAGAAGCCACGGACCATTTAATGGAGATAAAACTGAAGTCAGGAGGTCACGTTACCAGCCTTGGGTCACACATCTGATCATTGACAAGAGTGGGAATTGGAACAAAAGCTTGTCCCACTCCCAAACCCACTCTGGCTTCATCTCTCTAAACCTATTTCCCCACCGATAACATGGGAATGACACTGTCTTTGGAAGGCTGCTAAGAAAATAATAAAGATAATATAAAATAATAAAGATGTTCTAGGCGGCCACCAACACAAAGCCTCTTGGCCAGTTTAGCAGGAATGTATTTCATTTATTTTTACCAACGCAGTGCTTAAAATTCTTTAAGCTGAATGAAACAGGCAGGGGATGTTCTCTTCAGTTACACACAATCCCTCTATGTCTTGCTGTCCCCACCCAGCTGACTAACTGGCTTTCCCCTCGTGGCCCCTGAAATAACATGACTTTGTGACTCTGGTCCAGTTCGGAGGCAGGGTTGAAAAGCTGAGAGGTCACATTCTGCCTCGCAGTGACCCAGGAGGAGCAAGAAGCACAGGTGGATGATGGTGACAAAGAAGAAATCCATTTTCCAGATCCTCAGTCCACACGTGTGTTTTCCCCCAAGAGCATCCTAGACTTGAGAATTCACAGCCATCGTCTTCCACTTCGTAAGAGAACATCCTCTTCGCCCTCCCCACACAACTCCAAGGAGACAAGGCACGGGAGTCTCCATTAACAATGAAACGGGCTCGGGCTCTTCACCTTTCCCCAGGACTTCCCACCTGATGCTCTCGGAAGGTGAGGCTGGTTCGACAAACCGAGTTTTTGGCCCATCCAGGTGTACGATAGAGAGGCGTGAGAATTTTCGTCTAATAATGACGTCTTACATTCTGCAACTGGCATCTGAGGACGTATGACTGACAAGTGGAAGAGTTCTGGGGCCTGAGCGCCCGGGATAGGTCAGTCTGAGATGAGAGAGGAGGAGGGAACAGGTGGCAGGAAGCCCTACTCCACCGTATGATGGATTTGCTCTGTCTTCTTATTTTCTGTATTTATAATGATCGACATGTGGGGCCTCACCGACAGGGAGACACTGTCCCTCCCAGGGTGAGCCAGTCTTTAGGAGATGGCGAAGGACTTACTTGTGCGCATGCTTTTCAATACAGGTCAACTAATCCAGAGCCCTGGGAGGTCGGGCCCTCATAGTCCAGCCCTGATGCCCCTGCCCTCGTCATTTCAAGGTCAGGTACCAAACCATCAGTGACAGCCCCTGTGCCCCAGAGCCCACGGACATCATGCAAAATAGCCAATCCTAAGCCTGCCTCCTCTGCCTTGCCCCCTTCTTCCTATTAAAACCACTTTAGGGGATCCCTGGGGGGCTCAACAGTTGAGCGTCTGCCTTCAGCCCAGGGCATGATCCTGGGTCCCTGGATCGAGTCCTACATCGGGCTCCCTGCATGGAGCCTGCTTCTCCCTCTGCCTGTGTCTCTGCCTCTCTCTGTGTGTGTGTCTCTCTCATGAATAAATAAATAAAATCTTTTTTTAAAAATTAAAAAAAAAATAAAACCACATTAAAGGTGCTGGTCTGTGCTTCCCTCCCGCCCCACCTGCCTTCTGACCGACGCTGGTGTTTCCCCTTATGGCCCTGCGTGACACGGCAGGCCCTCCTCTTGGGATTTGTGACTAACACTATTTTCTCGATGGCATCTGTCTCCTGATCTATCGGCTTCACCAGACCTAAACAATAACACAACCTACGTATTAAAACACATGGGATTCAATCCGTCTTTGATCATAGGGCAGAAATTCTTTCTATCCGGGGCCCCAATTATAAGATCATAATCACCAATTAATTAAGCACCAAGTAGCAAATATACTGAGCTTGCCTGCAGCACGCAGGCACTATTCTAAGCAGTATGTAGGGCAAAAAGGACAAGAAGACCGCGTCTCAGTCCCTAGAGGCCTACCGTCTCATGGCGTCCAGGCCTGTCATTGGAAGAGGGACATCGAGAAGTCCTCCCCAGGGCACTGCAGCTTGTTTCTTTTGCTTTTGTTTTTTGTTTTTATTTAAAACCCTATTTATTTAGCCAACATGTAAGCACATCATGAGTGTCCGATGCAGTGTTCAGCGACTCGTCAGCTGTGCGCTGCGGCCTACGAGGGCATTTCGGGCCGCGTGATCCACGCAACAGTAACGCCAAGGAACGCTCGGGTGAAAACCTCAGCCTTCCAGGGATTTGAGGAGCCATTCTCCCTGCAGAGCCACAAAGCACGCTCGCGTATTAAAGTCTTGGGGAAATCGCTTAAAATCTATTTGCTGCCGAAACTTCTTTTCAAATCGTGTAAGTGACAACTATTGGCAACGGCGGACAGCCAACCAAACAAGCTGTCGAAACACTCCGGCAAACAGCAGTTGACAAGGAACCGTCAGTTAAGAACCGTCCCTTATTTAAGCCACATGAGAAATTTCAGAATTTAGAGCCAATGTAAAAAAATCTCTCAGCCGGGAACTTAGTGTGCTTTCCTGTCTCTGAATCCCTAACTGGTCTCGATGACCATCTATCTCACAGACAAAAGATGGAAAAATAATGTGGCAGGAACCGTCGGTTGCTTTGTAAGAGCCTCCTCCCTTATTTAGTCGTAGAATCCTGTTCTTATGTGGCAGTAGCAAGGTGTCCAACTCGCATTTCCCAGCCCCCCTTACAGTTCAGGGTTGCCAACTAACTACCTCTGTCAATGAGGCCGTGACGGCAGGACTTCTAGAAAGATTGCTTAAAAAGAAGTCACCGAGGGAGGCAGTGAAACCAGCATGCCCATTCATGGCTCTTTTTTCCTGCTGGCTGGGATGCAGAGGTGATTGCAGGAGCCCTCTCAGCCATTTTGGAGCATGAGGTTACCCTGAAGATGGGAGCCTTACACTGATGATCTGAAAATGCAAAGGCATAAGAGGCCTGGGTCCCTGCTGACATCGTGGAGGTGCCCCGTCAGCCCCCAGGTGTCTTTACCTGGACCTGCTTTCCATGGCAAAATAAACACTTGCGTGTTTAAATCACTGCTATTTAAGATTTTCTTTTATAAACAATGGAGCCAAATCTTAACCAAAGAAAAGAGTAAATACTTGAGAGAGTTTATGGATACCCCTGGTGCAGGAGTTCATTGGCCAGCTTTCCAATAAACTTCCACATTCCCAGCTGTTGTTCCAAGCCAAGCATGATCTATTACCTGATAACCAACAGCAAAATTCTCCTTCCGTCTAGGGATTCCTGCTCACCCCAGAATCTTAGCCTGTGGCCCTTTGTCCTTTCTGCAGAAGAGGAGTCATATTTTCCTCACCGGGTTCCTTACAGAGTTACACAACAGGATTTTTCACTGACGGTTGCTTTTCACAACGTAAATATCTCCTGTAAATCTTATTCTCGTTTTCTTGAGTGCATCTCCCTTTTGGATGGAGCCTCTCACCACAAGGTTGCCATGTCATTTGGTTCTGATATTTTCTCCAGGTTTTTGCCCTTTTTCCTCCATCTGTGAGGAATTGAATTTCCAGTAAGAGGAAGTTTCTTTTTGATTCAGCAAATCGATGTAAAAAGAGGAGCAAAATATTTTGATTAGAATATGTTTGCTTAGATACCTTTTCCAGCTGTCTAATCCAAATTCAAGAGTTCCTTATTTAATTCTGTGTGCAAAACAAAAATGATGCTAGGCCCTGCAAAGACACAAAAGGCTTTTAACGGGTAAAAATATTTTTCTTCTTCATCTCAGAAATAATGTCACCTGAGGAATAGTCAGCAACAAGGTTTTCTTGTTTTTTTTTATAAATTTATTTTTAATTGGTGCTCAGTTTGCCAAAATATAGAATAATACCCAGTGCAACAAGGTTTAAGTTCATTTTTAGAGTGGCAAGTGGAATGTAAGGGTTGAATTTTATGAAAATTTTCTTCGTCCTCTTATAACAAAACACTGCTATAACAAAACACTGTAAACTTAGTGTCTTATAAACAATAGAAATTTGTTTCCCTCAGTCCTGGAGGCTAGAAGCCCAAGATTGGGGTGCCAGCATGCATGGGGGAGGCGCTCCCCTGGGCTGCAGCCTGCTGACTTCTTGCTGTGTCTTCGTGCAGTGGAGGGAACTAGGGATTCCTGCATAGTCTCTCTTACAAGAACATCGGTCCCACTCATGGGGGCTCCCCCTTCATCACCTCCCAAAGACATCATTACCTTTACCTTGGGCATTATCAGGTTTTCAACATAAGAGTTTTGGAGTGACGCAAAAGTTCAGACTAGAGCAAAAATATCACGGTTTACTAACCCAGTTGCTTTAGGCTCTGGAATAAGGATAGATGGCTGGAGAGAGAGAGTGGAGGAGAGAGAGGGGCGGGTGAGACGACTTGGAGGGTATCTAGTTCAATCTGCTTTGTCTACTGATGAGGACCCTAAATTCCAGGGGAACGCAGCCCATTTTCCCAGTGACATGGATAAGCCAAGACTCCTGACTCAGTCTAGAGGTCTACTACTGCTATTTTGCCTCCTTCACCGTGGAGTTAATCAGTTTACATTAAGTTATGCTACAATAAGAAGTCACCATGAAGGGTGCCTGGGCAGCTCAGTCGGTTAGGCATCTGGCCTCAGCTCAGGTCAAGATCCTGGAGTCCTGGGATTGCAACCTGTGTCACATTCCCTGCTCAGTGCGGAACCTGCTTCTCCCTCTCCCTGTCCCTCTGCCCCTCCTCACCGTCTCTCTCTCTCTCTCTCTCTCAAATAAATATTAAAAAAAAAAAAAAGCAACCTTCAAATCTCCATGGCCTGAAACAACAGAGGTTGGTTCCTCTCACGCTGCGTGCCTGCGGCCGGGCCGCGGGAGGGCTCTCTCACCCCGCTGTGGGCTTGCGGAGTCCCCCGGCCTTGGTCACGGCCTCACGGCCGTTTGAGCAGGTGCAAGTTCACTGCTCCAAGGAAAGGCAGCGTGGGCGGCCTCCCATCAGCCCCTCCAGGTTCCATCTAGCAGTGACCTGGGTCACCACCTCTCACGTCCCATTAGCCAGAGCAAGTGCTGTGGAGGTTGGGCAGTGGTCCACGCCTGCCTTGCTGTGTTTTACAAAGTCGGGCTGGCGGCAGGGGGGCAAAGGCAAGGTTATCCTGCAGAGTCTTTCTCTAGGTGGCAGAGAGTTGGCCTCTGGTGGAAGCGTGAGAAACGACAACCCAAAGACATGAGGGATGCTTTGTGTCTCAAACTCTGGCTCTCTATCTCCAAATCTGAGAATAAGGAAATGGAGATCTTAAGACCTTAAACACACCACATGGTGACCATGAAGAAAACTCTGTTTTTAAAGCAGGCTATTTTGCCAAGCTAGATGTCCTTTGGAGAACTTTAGGCCTGGGCAGAACCCTTGGCTCCTTCAACCCCCCGCCCAGCTGTCTTGTAGATATTATGATTATTCTTTTACAGATGATGAAACTGAGACTTGGGATGAAGAGTTGACCAGGAGTAATGGTCAGAATGAACTGGGCTACCCCATGATGACAAACAGCCTTAAAATCCCACATGTGTTCTCGCTCACAGACGTGTCCAACCGGGTTGTCAGGGGGCTCTGCTCCATGAAGTCACTGGAGTCAAGGGTGGTGGACACTCGGCCACCTTGCGGCTGCAGGACTGGAGCACACGTCCTCTTCAGTCACGACGGCAAGACAGAGGACGCACAGATCACAGTCACCCCCAGCATGTGACACAAGTCATCTCCTCTCACCGCTCATTGGCAGGGCCGGCCGAGGGCCCAACCTCGCAGGCAATGGCTGGGAAGAACCGGCCTGCGAGTGTGCAGGAGTGTGCAGAACCCACCAAACCAAGGCCCACCAGCGGCGGAGCTGGACCCGGAGTCAAGTCGTGTGAGCTCCAGCGCTCCTATTAAGAAACCAGAGTCAACAGCTTCAAGTAAAAACTAGATCCCAAACCAAGGACCTTGGGGCAGTGGCTTCCTCGGAGACTCAGTTTGCTCCTTTGTAACTAGGAGTAATAAAGTTGGTCTCAGAGGTATCTGAGGACGGCAGGAGGCCGTGAATCTGAAGTAGAGCGTCTAGCTCATCGTAGGCCCTCATTAAATCGTCGCTATTGAGGTTGTAGTTTCAAAGTCACATGGCGCTGTTGCGCCTTTTACTCTGATATCCAGCACAGTTGGTTTGGCTCAGGTGATCCAGACGCCGTACTCCCCTCTCTAGATCTCAGGCTCGGTTAAAATGACCTTCCAATGACAACTGTTATTGGAACTGGCAATTTATTACTCAGCCGCTGGGAAAAACCTTCTCACAAACCTACGAACAGGTGTGGGTTCTTTTTCTGAGCTCATTATTTTATCCATTAATTCGATAAAAATCTGTCCAGCGCATCCCTTTCACCGGGTATTATTTTATCCATGTGCCAGGAATACAGTGGTGGAGTAAACAAACCAAAGTCCTTTCCTCGTGGCGCTTGTAGTCTTTGAAGAAACATAAAGCATAAAACAGGGTCTTTGGAAACACTGAAGGAGAGAAAATACTCTCACGTGTGAAGGGAACCAGAGGGTCAGGCACAGACTGCTATCGTGGTCTGTATCTACACACATAGCTTCGGACACACCGGATTTGAGTCACCTCTATTGGTAAAAGTGGGTACACTGAGTCCTGGGGTGGGAGCTAACTGCCCAAACCCTTTAGGAAGCCCCCCTCCCTCCCTCCTCTGATTGTGTTTCTTCCACAAACCAAGCAAGCCTCAACACACTTACCCTCTTCTCTTAGTCCAGCCTACTTGCCACGTTCACCTAATGTGACAAGCTCAACAAATGTCATCAAAGTAATAAATCCTGATGCCGTCTCAGTGGACTCAGCATGCTGTGGCTGTCGTTGCCCAGGTTGGATTTTTTTGCTGATGGCCCTAATGCCCTTTACTTTCCTTCTCCACTAGGCAACCTTCCCCACCGACTCTGTGTTACCAGCATGGTGCTGCTGTGCATATGCACCCCGGCGCCCCGCTTGCCTCCTTTCCTGGAGTTTGCCTTCCTTCACTCAATGACTAGAAATCTACGCACCACCCAGCTTGTGGCAATGGCAATACAGTTGGAGCAGCAGCTGATGCAGCACTTCCTAAAGTGTCAGACTGACTGCTGGTGCTGTAGGAAGAGCCACAGCCTCCTTGCTACATGCAACCATGGGAGTCATTTCTGAGAGCTTGGTCTAGAGCCTGTTTGTTCACCTTCCCTCGTGATTTTATGAGCTACTTAATATCCTGTAAGAAATCCCTCTCTGTTCAAACCACCGAGGGTAGATTCTGTTCTGTAACCAAACCCTAACCAATACAGTGATTGGTACCAGGAGGGGTTGCAGAACCTATTGGGACCCTTAGGAATGAAAACCAAAGATCCCTTATCTCAGTGGTTTTCCAACTCCTGGGTCCAAGTGGTACACAGGTCATTTTAAAGGAATCTATTTCCATAGTCTCCTCTTCCAAAAAACTCTTGCCCCAAGGACACATTAAATGCACAATCACATTTCACCCAATTTATAACAGGAAGCGATGGCCCTCAGCTCTCCCAGACTTAATCAGGTGACTGTCCCGGGCTTAGCAAACACAGGGAAAGCCTTCCCTGATAACTCACCAACACTATATCCTCCCACTTTTCCATCTCCCGTTGTCTTGTGTTATCTTCTGTTAAAGGTGAGGCTTGGCTTTCGTAACTGAGTATTTTGACCTGTGCTGGAACGTTCTAAATTCAGGTATGTGATGAAGAGAAGTTGTGAGAGTAATAACAAGTTTTGTTTAACAACTTCACCTCTGGGATCCCTGGGTGGCGCATCGGTTTGGCGCCTGCCTTTGGCCCAGGGCGCGATCCTGGAGACCCGGGATCGAATCCCATGTTGGGCTCCTGGTACATGGAGCCTGCTTCTCCCTCTGCCTATGTCTCTGCCCCTCTCTCTCTCTCTCTCTCTCTCTGTGTGTGTGTGTGTGACTATCATAAATAAATAAAAATTAAAAAAAAAACTTCACCTCTTACATCCTTCCACTACTGTCAAAGAATGCGTCGTGTTAGAGGAAGAGTCCTGTGAGAGAAAGAAAAAGGAGATACTACATGATTTTGGAACTACAACTAGGAAGGAATTGGAAAAACTGACTGATAGAACTATCGCAAACCCCTTTCCATTCCTATCAGCTTTATTTTGTGATCAGGGGTTTCCAGCAGTTACATCTATAAATGCAGAAGGTGGGGAAAGAACCGATCTTACCCCGAAAGGAAAAAAAAAAAAAACAGTTAGCCATCTGAAGTGATGGATATGTTGATTATGTTGATCTTGGTAATCTTTCCACAATGTGTACATACATCAAACCATCACATTGCACATGTGACCTATTTCTGGATGTTCTTTCCTGTACTGAGATGCTGTCACCTTCCAAAAACTTGCATGATTGGACTGAGAGCCTCAGCTGTGATTTTTCTTGGATTTATGCAAGCACCACTAGTATCTTGATTTACTGTTATCACTTCGAGTACTACCTGTTGTAGGCCCAAGTGGTAGAGCTTCTTGCACTTGGCTTGCATAATTTTCCCTGGATTCGTCTCAAAGTTGATGGTCTAATAGGTTATTCGGAAAATGGGTTAGCACTGTATACTCATATGTAGTATTAAATATTGATTTCCAAATCCAGAATGCTATCAAAATCTGTGGCTATTTAGCAGCGGTAGATATACAAGGAGGAGCAAGTTGCCTTTTGCTTTTTGAGATATATCACCCTCTTTATCTGTTTATCAGTTGATGAACATGTAAGTTGTTCCCATATCTTGGCTTGTGAATAATGCTACAGTGAACATAGGAGTGCAGATATCTCTTTAAGACCTTGTAGATAATTTCTTTAGATATATACCCAGAAGTGAGATTGCTGGACCTAAAAGTAGTTCTAACTTTAATTTTTTGAAACTCTCCTTCCATGTTTTCCATAATGGTTGAACCAGTTTGCATTCCTACCAACAGTGGACAGGGTTCCCTTTTCTCCATCCTTGGCAACATTAATCTCCTGTGTTTTAATGTCAGCTGTTCTATCAGGATGAGGTGATATCTCATTGTGATTTTGGTTCCCATTTCCCTGACCATTAGTGATGTTGAGCACCTTTTCCTGTACCTGTTGGCCATTCATATGTATTTTTGGGAAAAATGTCTTTTCAGCTCTTCTTTCCCTTTTTCAATCAGACTGATTTCTTTGGGTTTTTGTTTGTTTGTTTGTTGGTGATGGTCATGTGGGGTTTTTTTATGAGTTCTTTAATATATTTTGGATATTAACCCTTTACCAGATATGTGATTTGCAAATATTTTCTCCCACTTCATTCTTCATTTCTCCCTTATCCCTTGGTCGTTGCTTTCTTTTGTTGTGCAGAAGCTCTTTAGTTTCATGTAACCTGATTTGTTCATTTTGCTTTTGTTACCTTTGCCTTTGGTGCTGAATCAAAAAAATAATTGCCAAGACCAGTGTCAAGAATTTTACCTTCTATGTTTTCTTCTAGAGGTCTTATGGTTTCAATTCTTATGTTCAAGTCTTAATTCATTTTAAATTGACTCTTGTGTATGGTATAAGATCAGAGTATTTATTTATTTATTTATTTGCATGCAGCTTTCTAGTTTTCAGCTATAGGAGACTATATTACATGCTAAATTAATTACCAAAAATGCATGAGTTTATTTCTAAGCTCTCTGTTCTATTTATCTGCTTTTATACCAGTACCATACTGTTTTGATGAGTAATATAGTTTGAAAAGAGGAAGTGTGATACACCCAGCTTTGTTCTTGTTTCTTAAAATTGTATTGGCTCTTCAGCATCTTTTGTGGATCCATACAAATTTTAGGAATTTTTTTTCCTGTGGAAAATGCCATTGGAATGTTTTATTAAGATTTTATTTATTTATGTATTCATGAGAGACACAGAGAGAGAGAGAGAGGCAGAGACACAGGCAGAGAGAGAAGCAGGCTCCATGCAAGGAGCCGGATGCGGGACTCAATCCCAGTACCCTGGGATCACGCCCCGAGCCAAAGGCAGATGCTCAACCACTGAGCCACCCAGGCACCCCGCCATTGGAATTTTGATAAAGGTTGCGATGAATCTGTAGGTCACTTTGGGTAGTTTGGAGATTTTAATAATATTAATGTTTACAACCCACAAACATGGAATATTTTTTCATTTATTTGTGGCTTCTTCAATTTCTTTCATCAATGTCATAGCGTTTTGTATATAGATCTGTCATTTCCTTCGTTAAATTTATTCCTAAGTATTTGATTCTTTTTGGTGCTAGTGTAAATAAGACCATTTTATTATTTTCTCTTTCTTGATAGTTTGTCTTTAGTGTATAGAAACACAACTGATTTTTGTTTATTGATTTTATACCTTGCAATTTTACTGAATTTATTTATTAGTTCTGTTTTTTGTTTGTTTTGATAGAATCTTTAGGAAATTCTATATGTAATATTATGTCATCAGCAAATGGAGACAATATTTCATCTTCCTTTCTGATTTGGATGTTTGGTCTTCATTCCTTGTTTCCTTCCTTCCTTCCTTCCCATTTCCTTCTTTCCAGCTAATTCCTCTTTCTAAGACTCCCAATACATTATTATTATTATTATTATTATTATTATTATTATTAATTATTATTATTAATGTTGAGGTACATTCACTATATGCCAAATTTGTTTCAAGTTTTATCATAAAAGATCTTGAATTTTGTCAAATGCTTTCCTGTAACTTTTGGAAAAAAATCATATTATTTTTTTAATCCTTCCTTTTGTTAGTGTGGGGTATCATATTGATTTGCAGGTGTTAAACCATCCTTGCACCCCAGGGATAAATCTTGCTTGATCATAGTGTATGATCACTTTAATGTACTTTTGAATTTGCTTTGTTAGTATTGTGTTGAGGATATCTACATCTAAATCCATCAGGATATTGGCCTGTAATATTTTTTTCCTCATAGTGTTTTTTTCTGGTTTTTATATAAGAGGAATGCTGGCCTCATAAAGTGATTTTGGAAGTGCTCCCTCCTCTTTTATTTTTTGGAATAGTTTGAGAAGGATTGGTATTAATTCGTCTTTAAATATTTGGTAAAATTCACCAGTGAAATCATCTGGCCCTGGAATTTTGCTTGTTGGGAAGTTTCCGAATAATGATTCAACCTTTTAACTAGAAATGAATCTGTTCAGATGTTCTATTTCTTCGTGATTCAGTCTTGGTTGGTTGTATGTTTCTAGGAATTTATCCATTTCTTCTGTCGTACAAGTTGTTGGTGTATGGTTGTTGATAGTAGACTTTTATGAACTTTATATTTTTACAGTATCAATTGTAACATTGCCTCTTTTGTTTATAATTTTATTTGAGTTCTCTATCTTTCTTTCTTGGTGTCTAGCTAAAGGTGTGTCTGTTTTGTTTCCTTTTTCAGAAAAATAGCTCATAGTTTCATGGCCTTTTCTATTGCCTTTTTAGTCTCTGTTTCATTTATTTCTGGTATTACCTTTATTTCTGTCCTTCTACTAATTTGAGGCCTAGCTTGTTCTTCCTTTCCAAATTCCTTGAAGTGTAAAGGTATATCAATTTATTTGATATTTTTCTTTTTCTTTATGTAGACATTTATTCCTATAAATTTCCCATTTAGATTTTATGCATAAGGAGAGGAAGATGGCACTGGAATAGAGGGATCCTAGGCTCACCTAACCCACAAATACAACTATCAAATCATCATAAATACACCAGAAATTGACATGAAGATTGACATAAACTCCACAACTAGAGGGAGAGAAGAGGCCACATTGAAACCACAAAGAATGGGTTGGGGAGAAACAGATCATGGGTGCAGTAGAGGGGAGGGAGCCATGGTCATGAAGAAGGGTGAGGGAGAGAGGAGAACACAAGAGATTTGACTTGTCTGCTTCTCCATCCCCTTCTGCTCCCCCAAACGTGTTCTCTCTCTCTCTCTCTCTCTCAAATAAATAAATAAAGTCAAAAGAAGAAAAAAGAAAGAAATAAAGAAGAGAGACAATGAACAGTAGGCTAGAAGAAGCAGAGGAGTGAATTAGTGACTAAGAAGACAAAATAATGGAAAGTAATGAAGCTAAACAAAAAGAGAAGAATTATGCAACACAAAAATAGACTTAGGGAACTCAGCATAATAACATTTGTATTATAGGAGTCCCAGAAAAAAGAGAGAGAAGAGGGGCAGAAAATTTATTTCAGAAATAATAACTGAAAAATTACCTAATCTGGGGAAGTACACAGACATCCAGATCCAGTAGGCACAGAGACCTCCCATTAAAATCAATAAAAGCAGGCCAACACCAAGACATATTGTAATCAACTTTGCAAAATATAGTGATAAAGAAAAAAACCATAAAAGCAGCAAGACAGAGGAGTCCTTAACTTTCAAGGCAAACCCATAAGGCTATCTGGAGATTTCTCAACAGAAATTTTGCAAGCCAGAAGAAATGACATGATATATTCAAAGTACTGAATGAGAACCATATGCAGCCAAAAATAATCTATCCAGCAAGACTACCATTCAGAATAGAAGGAGAGATAAAGAGTTTCCCAGACAAACAAAAACTAAAGGAGTTACTGACACTAAACCAGCTCAGCAAGAAATATTAAAGGGAACTCTTTGTATGGTAAAGATAGACCAAAAGTGACAAAGACAAGAAACAATCAGAAAAAAAATCTCCAGGAACAATGACAAGACAAGTAATAAAATAGCAATAAGTATATATCTATCAATAATTACTTGGAATGTAAATGAACTAAATGCTCCAATCAAAAGACATAAGGTGTCATGATGAATAAAAAAAAAAAAAAGCGAGACCCATCTATATGCTGCCTACAAGAGACTCATTTTAGACCTAAAGAACCCACAGATTTATGTGAGGAGATGGAGGAACATTTATTATACAAATGGATGTTAAATGAAAGCTGGAGTAGAAAAACTTACATTAGGAAAATTAGACTTTAAGACAAAACTGTAACAAGAACACAAGAACAACTGATGTTGGTGCAGATGTGGAGAAAAGGGAACCCTCTTACACTGTTGGCGGGAATGCAAATTGATTCAGCCACTCTGGAAAACAGCATGGAGGTTCCTCGAAAAGTTAAAAATAGAATCATCCTACTACCCAGAAATTGTATTACTAGGTACTTACCCAAAGAATACAAACATAGTGATTCAGAGAGGCACATGCAACAATAACCAAATTATGGAAAGAGCTCAAATGTCTATCAACTGATAAATTTTATATATATATATATAACTGAATAGTACTCAGTCATCAAAAAGAATGAAGTCTTGCAGTTTGCAATGACATGGATGGAACTAGAGGGTATTATGCTAAGCAGATAAGTCAATCAGAGAAAGACAATTATGATTTCACTCATATGTGGAATTTAAGAAACAAAACAAATGAACATAGGGGAAGGACAAAAAAAGAAAGAAAGAGAGGCAAACCATATAAAAGACGTTTAACTATAGGGAACAAATTGAGGCTTGCTGAAAGGGAGGTAGGCAGGAGGATGGGCAGGAGGATGAACTAAATGGGTGATGGGTATTGAGGGCACTTGTGATGAGCACTGGGTGTTATATATAAGTGATGAATCACTAAATTCTACTGCTGAAATCAATATTATACTATATGTTAACTAACTGGAATTTAAATAAAAATTTGATATAAATAGATGATGATGATAGATGATAGATAGATAGATGATAGATAGATAGATAGATAGATGATAGATAGATAGATAGATAGATAGATAGATAGATAGATAGATAAGAGACAAAGAAAGACACTATCAAGGGGACAACCCAGGGGCAACTAAGTGACTTAGTTGATTGAGTAGCTATCTTGGTTTTGGCTCAAGTCATGATTTGTGGGTCATAAGATCAAGCCCCACATGGGACTCCATGCTCACCACAGAGTCTGCTTGTCCTTCCTCCCCCTCTCCATGTTCTGTCTCACTCTCTCTAAAGTGAGTAAATAAAATATTTTTTAAGGGAGGGAGACTATCCAACAAGAAGATGTAACAATTATATATATTTATGCACCCAATATGGGGGCACCCAAATACATGAAAAAACTAATAACAAACATTAAGGAACTAATTGATAATAATACAACAATAGTAGAAGTCTTTACTACCCCACTTACATCAACGGACAGGTTATCTAAACAGAAACAAAACAAGGAAATGATGGCTTTGAATGACACACTAGACTAGATGGACTTAACAGATATATTCAGAACATTCCATCACAAAAAAAGCTGAATACTCATTCTTTCAAGTGCACATGGGACATTCTCTAGAATAGATCACAAATTAGGTCACAAAACAAGCCTCAAAAAATACAAAAATATTGAAGTCATACCATGCACCTTTTCTGACCAGAAGATATTTCAAATGACATCTAATAAAGAGTTAGTGTTTAAAACATATAAAGAACTTATATAACTCAATACCCAAAAAATGAATAATCCAATTAAAAATGAGCAGAAAACATAGCTAAACAATTTTTCCAAGGAAGACATCCAGATAGCCGACAGACACATGAAAAGATGCTCAACATCACTTATCATCGGGGAAGTTCAAATTAGAACAACAGTGAGCTATCATCTCATACCTGTTAGAATGGCTAAAATCAACAACACAAGAAACAACAGTTGTTGGTGAGGATGTGGAGAAAAGGGAACACTGGTGCATTGTTGGTGGGAATGTAAATTGGTGCAGCCACTCTGGAAAACAGTAGTTTCCTCAAAAAATAAAAAATAGAACTGCCCATAATCCAGCAATACACTACCAGGTATTTACCCAAAGAACACAAAACCTCTAACTCAAAGGGGCATGTGCACATCTGTGTTTACAGCAGCATTATCTACAATAGCCAGATTATGGAAACAGGCCAAATGTCCATTGATAAAGAAGATGTGATAAATATATAATGGGATATTATTCAGCCATAAAAAGATGAGATCTTGTCATTTGCAAGGACATGGATAGAGCTAGTGAGTATAATGCTAAGTCATAAAAACATCAGTCAGAGAAAGACAAATACCATATGATTTCACTCATATGTGGAATTTAAGAAACAAAACAAATAAAGGGAAGACAGAGAGAGAGGCAAACCAAGAAAGACTCTTAACTATAGAGACCAAACTGATAGTTACTAGAGTGGGGGATGCATTAAGCAGGCGATGGGGATTAGGGGTGCACTTTGTGATGAGTGCCAGGGGTTGTATGGAAATGTTGAATCACTATATTGTACACCTAAAACTAATATTACAGGTTTTAACTAACTAGAATTTAAATTAAAACTTTTAAAAACTAAGCTTAACTTTTAGAATTGCTTTTGTGGCATCCTCTAAGTTTTGGTATGTGTGTTTTCTAATTTGTCTCAGAATAGTCTTTAATTTTCCCTTTGATTTCTTTGACTATTAGTTATTCAGGGGCATGTTCTTTAATTTCAAAATATTTGTGAATTTTTTCAGTTTTCTTCCTGTAATTCACTTCAACCTTTAAGCCATTATTGTCAGAAAAGATACTTGATATAATTTCAATCTTTTTAAATTCATTAAAATTTGTTTTGTGGCCTAACACTTGACTTATCTTAGAGAATGTTCTATGTGTGTATTGTGCTGCTGGTGATAGAATGTTCTGTAAATGTCTGTCTAGTACAAGGTATTGTTAAATCCATTGTTTCCTTCTCAATTTTCTGTCCGAATGATCTATCCATTATTAAAAGTGGGGTATTGAAGTTCCCTACTACTAATGTATTGCTGTCTATTTCTCCTAACAGTTCAGTTAATATGTATTTCAGTGCTGCTATGTCGAATGTATAAATATTTATAAATGTTAGAAAACAGTGTGGAGGTTCCTCAAAAAAAAAAAAAAACCAACAGAAATACCATATAATCCAAGAATTCCACTATTATTTACTCAAAGAAAATGAAAACATATGAAAGATAGTTGCATCCCTGCTTAGTACAGTATTATTTACAATAGCCAATTTTTGGAAGCAACCCAAATATCCATCAATAGACAAATGGATAAAGAAAATGTGGTATGCACACGTACACACACAGACACACAGAAACAGGAATATTATACAGCAATACAAAATGACAAGATTGTGCCATTTGAGATCATATAGCTGGAGCTAGAGGGTATTATGTTAAATGAGATAAGTCTGAATGAGATGACAAATACCATTGATTTCATATGTGGAATCTAAAAAAATAAATAAATAAAATTTAAAAAGGCAGAATCAGGCTTGTAAATACAGAGAACAAACTGATGGTTGCCAGAGAGGAAGAATGTGGTAGGGTGGGGGCAGGGGTGGAAAGTGGGTGATGAGCAGTGGAAGATGCGGACTTCCAGTTATGGAATGATAAATCACAGGAATAAAAGACACAGCATAAGGAATGCAGTCAATATTATAACAATGATGTATGAGGACAGATGGTGGCTACACTTGTGAGCACAGAATGTTCAAATTACCATGTTATACACTTGAAACTAATACTATACTAAAAAAAATTACAAATGTTATATCCTCTTGATTAATTGATCCCTTTATCATTATATAATGACCTTCTTTGTCTCTTGTGTCAGCCTCTGGCTTAAAGTCTATTTTGTGTCCCGTAAGTATAGCTGCCCCTGCTTTCTTTTGGTTTCCATTTGAATACAATATCTTTTGTCAACCCTTCATTTTCAGTCTTTGTACATCCTTAGAGCAAAAGTGAATCTCTTGTTAACAACATATAGTTGATTGAATCTTTTATTATTATTATTCATTTGAGAGAGAAAGGGAGAGACAGAAAAAGCACAGGTAGGGGGAGAGGCAGAGGGAAAGGGAATGGGAGAAGTAGACTTCCCACTGAGCTGGGAGCCCAATATGGGACTTGATCCCAGGACCTGGAGATCATGACTTCAGTCAAAGGCAGATGCTTCACTATCTGAGTCACCCAGTGCCCCAACAATATATAATGGAGTCTTTTTTCTTTTTATCCTTTCACTCACTCTACATGTTTTGGCTGGAGAATTTAGTTACTTTTAAAGTTATTTTTCTTTAATTTTTTGATAATTTAACTATAACCTGTCTCAATGTGAGTCTTTTTGGGTTTATCATATTTGGCACCTTCTGGGCTTCCTGTATCTGGATTTCTGTTTCTTTCTTCAGGGAAGAAAAGCTTTCAGCCATTACTTCTTTGAAAATCTTTCTTCCTCTTTCTCTCTCTGTTCTCCTTTTGGCATCCCTATAATCTGTACATTGGTCTATTTGTGGTGTCTCCTAAGCCCTCAAAGCTGTCTTCACTTTTTTCTTTTTACTTTTTGCTCCTCTGATTGAAGGAATTCCACTGCTTTGTCTTCAAGTTCATGGGTCCTTTCTTCCCTTTGGTCTGGGATGCTGTTGAACCCTCTATTGAGTCTTTCAGTTGAATTCTTCATCTCTATCATTTGTTTGGTGCTTTTTAGTATTTTCTGTCTCCTTGTTGAAATTCTCACTCTGTTCATGCATTGTTCTCCTGAATTTGAGTATCTTCATGATCATTATTTTGAACTCTATCAGGTAAATCACTATATCCTTTTTATTAAGTTTTGTTTCTAGTCATATCTTGTTCTTTGATTTGGAACACATTCCTCTATTTCTTCATTCTCCTTGCTACTCTCTGTTGGTTTCTGTGCATTAGATATAACAGCCATTTCTCCCAGTCTTGACAGACCAGCTTCAAGTAGGAAATGAACCTTGCCAATCAGCTCGGCTTGAGCTCTTGTGCCTCTGAAACCTCCGTGATTGTCCAAGCTTCTTTCTCTGTCTTTGGTGTTGAGGGTATACCAAAGGGAAAAATCACAATCCGCAACTAGATGCAGGTTGATTAGAAGTCATGCCCTCAGCTCAGCATTAGAATGGAGAACATTCCTAAGCCAATGAAATCAGATAATAAGATGGTCCCAGAACTAATTTATGACTCTACCACATGGCAGCTTCAAGGACATACAGATGCCTAGGGAAAGGCAAGCATGTCTCTTAAATAAATCTTACATTCTGTAGTCCTACAATATCTTCACTTCCCAGGATTTAGTAAAAGTCATGAGACAAAAGTATTTTCACAACATGTTTCTTTCTGTTCTCTACAAATAAAGGTCCCTTTAACTGAAAGCAGTCTCATGGGTTTAACCTCCCAGTTAGCCAAACAGGGAATGCCACAGGGGAGGAAAAGGGTGAGGCTGCATGAGATGGTCCAGCACTCAGCCCACAGCTTCCAGAAGGGAAAATGCTTCAATGGCAGGATTCAGGGGAACTTTAGTCACAGGTTCCATCAGCCCAGGACCTAGGGCCCAGGGCAGTTGACATATGTGGATTAAAACAGCTTTGAAGTATTTTCCTTGTGCAACTAAAATAGTAGAAGGAAAGGAAACTATACACGTGAAGACCAGTAGCAATAACTTGGATGGACCTTCAGGGCATTATCCTAAATGAAATAAGTTAGACAAAAAAAGACAAATACCATATGATATCATTTATATGCAGAGTTTAAACAAACAAAATAAAATTTATAGAAAAGGGGATAAAATTTGTGGTTACCAGAGGTGGGGCTTAGGGGGAGAGAGAACTATATAAGGTGGTCAGAAAGTACAAACTTCAAGTTATAAGATAAATAAGCAGTGGTGACAGAAGTAGCCATAATTCTGGTGAGCATAGGATAACTTTATGACTTTATAACTTGTTGAATCACTATGCTCTATACCTGAAACTAATGTTATATTGTGTATCAACTATTCTCAAATTTTAAAAAATAGGTAAGTAGTGGGGATGTAACATACAATATGATTACTATAGTTAACATTACTGTATGGTGTGTATCTGAAAGGTGTTAAGAGAATAGATCCTTAAAGGTTTTTTTCTTTTTTTTTTTGTATTTGTATGAGATGATGGATGTTAACTAAATTTATTGTAAGCATTTTACAATATATATATAACTTAAATCATTAAACCTATATAGTGCTATATGTAAATCATATCTGAATAAAACCAGAAAAACATTTTTTAAAGAAGTCATGCCCTCAGACAGCAGCTGGGAAAGTGTAATTAGGCCCTCCTCAGGGAGAAACTGTGAGATGGGCATTTTCCTACTCCTACTGCACTTGGTTTAGGTATAAGGTTATGGGGAGTGGGGATCCTGTGCCCATTAAAATTTTTTTCTTTGTTTGCTACAGTTTTGTGGGACTCATGAATGCAAGCCCCATGACTGAGAGCCAGGAGATCTAGGGAGCCATCCCTTGGGATGTATGTACAAGCTCCTCCTAGGAAGGTATTGACAATTGGCAGCAGGCTAGAGGGAAAAGGCAGTAGAGGTATCCATAGGTTTCCCTGATCTCCAGGGAGAACCTCGGTCACCCCTAGACACATGCCAGATGAGAAGCTGACTCCTAGGCAGCTGTTCTGAAAGCATGCAGATACACCTCTCCCAGGCCAACACTGGCCTGAGCCCTGGGAGTATACGCAGTAGGTAACTGCTACTCTGTTTGCTACAGGGCTGTGGGACTCATGAATGTAAGGCCCAGGCTACGAGAGCCATTAGTCCAGGGACCCGTCTCTTAGGTGGCAGCTCCTCCCAGGAAGATGCCAACAATTTGTAATTGCTAGAGGGAAAAGGCTGAGGAAGCATCCTTGGGCTTCCCTGATGTCTGGAGAAGACGGCAGGCATCCCCTAGATGTGTGCCAAATTAGAAGCCTGATCCTCAGACGGCAGCTCTTGATGTACCCAAATAAACCCTTTTCAGGGAGACTGGAAGGTGAGCATTGTGTCTGTTCCTTTTGTATTGAGCTTTGGGCTAAGAGCTGAAGAGCCATGGTGAGTCTTTGAGAGCCTGTTAAGAACTGCTTGTTTGTGGGGCGCCCCGGTGACTCAGTGGCTGAGCATCTGCCTTTGGCTCAGGTCATGATCCCAGGATCCTGGGATCGAGTCCCGCATCAGGCTCCCCACGGGAAGTCTGCTTCTCCCTCTGCCCATGTCTCTGCCTCTTTCCCTTTGTCTCTCATGAATAAATAAATAAAATCTTAAAGAAAAGAACTATTTGTTTGCAAAAGATGAAGGGATAAAGGACATGTGGTCTATGTATACAATGGAATATTCCTCAGCCATCAGAAATGATGAACACCCACCATTTACTTCAACGTGGATGGAACTGGAGGGTATTGTCCTGAGTGAAGTAAGTCAATCTGAGGAAGACAATCGTCATATGGTCTCACTCAGATGGGGAATATAAGAAATAATGAAAGGGATTATAGGGGAAAAGAGGGGAACTGAGTGGGGAAAATCAGAGAGGGAGACAGACCATGAGAGACTCCTAATTCTGGGAAACGAACTAGGGGTGGTGGAAGGGGAGGTGGGTGGGGGGTGGGGGTGACTGGGTGATGGGCACGGAGGGGGGCACTTGACAGGATGAGCACTGGGTGTTATGCTATATGTTGGCAAATCAAACTTCAATAAAAAAAATATTTTTAAAAAGAACTGTTTGCTATTAGTCTTGCTAATAGCAATTGCAATTGTTTTGCTATTTAGTCTTGTGGGTCTTGTGGATACAAGCCCCGCTGGTTTGCAGAGTTTGGAGTTTGGGGGCCCATCTCTAAGATGGGAGCTTTAAAAGTTCCGGATGCTCGAAGTGGGATCCAAATCTTTCACTCCCCACAGAGAAGCCGGGAGTTGGCGGTTCCATCCCGATTGTACAGCCCTCAGTCAGGGGTGGGGTTTACACCAAGAGTATGTGTCAGCATTTCCTGTCCATTTCAATACGGGTATTTTTTCATTTGCCCAATTTGTAGGAGTCACTCAACCAGTTTCTGGATTTCTTTCAGAGGAAATTTTTCGGTGAATAGCTGCCCATTCAGGGTGTCCATTGGGGTAGGGGAGTTCAAGAGTCTTCTCTGTCACCATCTTGGGCTAGAACCCAAAATAAGCTCTAACTTTTATTACACAAGGAATTACTGATGTTTTGAAGTTTAAATTGAGGGAAAGGAGCATGAATGAGAGTTGAGTAGCCCAAGGGGGGAACTGTGACACGCACTGTGAATCCATTCAACCAGCATCCATGTCACCATCCTTCCCGTGTGCTATTATCTATTTCAGACACTAGAAAACTAGGGTTTTTACTGCAGCTTCTCAATTCTCTTGCATCTCGAGTTATGTAATGAGTTAGGCTCCACTATTTAGAAACATGAATGCGAGATTTGGAAGGAATCTTTCTAGTATCTCTGCTGACAAGCCTCATAATGGAGGCATCTCTTCGTCAGTGAGAGCAGTAGCTACTCCCTGGCTTCGTGGGCTACTGAAGAGCACTGCCCAGGGTCGCTCTTTTGCTGGTGTGGACTGCAGAAGGCTCAGCATGGTTTTGGTGCGAGCTGCTTCCTACCCACGGAAGTTTCCTGATTGTGCCAACTACCCGCCGGGAGAGCCTTCCTGATCATGGTGGACGGGATGGCTTTGGAGCTACCAGCTGTGGCCACCATTTCCCAATGTGGCTGATGTCAGCTGAATTAGATGAGAGGCAATAACTTCTTTAGTTCTGAAGGGTGGCTGGGGGCAGTGCTCTTAAAAGACCAATTTGAAATCTGTTTCTTCAGTCTTCCCGACAAGCATCCTGTAATAAATCCTGTTTTGCTTCTAACTGGATGAACTCTATTCCTGCAAGCAAACATGGGCAAAACATCCTCCCTGCTATTCCTTCCCCTATGCATCCTTTTTTCCCCCCCCAAACCAAGTCACCACACATGGATCTAGAATATATAATTCATTCTTTTTGGCCAAACCACAGGCTTTCCCTTTTTTTAAATGCAACTTGAGATTTACCCTCCATGAAGCCATCTCAGATGGGTTCAAAAACACATCCCATTTCCTCTGAAACTGTAACTTAGACACTTAGTAATGGCTCTTTGGGGACACTAAGAGCATTAATCAGTTTCAGAAACAGAGTCAGAGTACTTCCCCTGGGGAGCATTTTTCATATAAAGTAAAAAGTACTTTGACCTAGCAAGGCAGATGAGGACTTAAAAGAAAAGCTATACTTTAAGGCTGGGATGGTGAAAGATGTGAAAACTTAACTCCTCTAGTTGTCCGAGCTATTTCTCTTCCACCGTCCTTATCTCTCCCCTTCCCACAACACCTGGCAGCTGGCAGCAAAATTAGATGGCAGCTAATCATGCCAATGAAAATATTCTTTCCAAAAACAGTCCTAATCTGTCAGCAAAACATCTCCACCTTCCAGGAGGCCCTGGAACCTGGATCCGTCCCCCAGTGTGCCTGCTGGAGTCTGCTGGAGTGCTGAATGGAGGGCACACACCAGGACCTGGCAGGGCTTCCTGCTTTCCCACAATATCCCTGTTCCACTTCTCAGCTGTGGACTTTTCATTTGGCCAAGAGAAGTGGCAGAGAAAGACACAGAAACAAATTCACTATAAGTTTTAATAACAGGGACGCCTGGGTGGCTCAGCGGTTGAGCATCTGTCTTCGGCTCAGGGCATGATCCCAGGGTCAGGGATCAAGTCCCGCATCGGGCTCCCCGCAGGGAGCCTGCTTCTCCCTCTGCCTGTGTCTCTGCTTGTCTCTCATGAATAAATAAATAAAATCTTTAAAAAAAAAAAGTTTCAAAGACAAACACCAAAGGAAAATTAAATGAGGAGAGATCATTTCCACTAATATAATGTGTGATGGCTCAAATATGTGAGAGACCATTAGAAAATGCACAAATTATATTTCTCATTAACTGTGATTCCTGAAGTCACTACTTTGGGTTGTTTTTTTTTTTAACCCATAAGCGCCTCATTCAGAAATGGTGTCATGAATCTCAATTACCCATATTATCAGACTTTGGCAATAACACTAAACAATTAAAAAAATCAAAAGAGTAACAATTGGCAATTAATAATGACATCTACTTTTTTTATATATTTTACAAAACTAAAGAAAAATGTAAGGAAAACTGATTAATCCTATTTGTTTCTGTGTCACTTCCAAAACTGGAATATTCTTTGAATAATAAAGTCAACACTTTCTCTAGAAACTCAAGAGGCAAAGGTGTGAGGTATCACTGAATAAACATTTAGGATTTAGAACTAAACTTAAGTCAAAGATATGCCTTCATTGGACAGCTGACTTCCTTGCTAAAGACATTGACCTGTTTTTATTTTAATTATTCTTTCCTGTAATGAATGGACTATGTTACATGCCTTTTTTGTTTATACATGTATAAAGTGCTTGTCTCACCAGGAACCAACCAGTTATTAAAAGAATTTAAACATTTCCTGGCCATAAGTTTCCTTTGGGGACATTCTAAACATTTTTATTATTTGCCACTTGTCATGTTACAAACATTGAAGAATAATAGAAAGGCTCTAGGGCACCTTTGTTTGTGAATTCCCAAGTCTCCAGCTACATGGAAAAGCTGATGAGCCTTAAAAAGTTGGAATATCACAGGAAATGACCATCTGAGGTATCTGTAACTTCATCTTTAAAAGATATGCATAATTCTAAATAAATGTCACATGGGATCAAGCAGCAGCACTCTTGATTGTGTTTACTTAAAGGCAAGGATCCAGATACATTTTTTTGTATTCTCTTTTTAAAAAGCTGTAGCCCTCTTTATTAAAAATAAAAATTTGGTAACAAACACAAGAATATATTACTAAAAGTGTCTTAACTGCTTCCAAAAATGTGAGAGCACATACATGTTTGGAATCCTTTCTTTTCATCATTTTCAGAGACAAACTTTTAATTTCCTGCTCTGAAACATGAAGAATATCATTTTAAGCAGAAGTCTGCTTTGATGGGCGTTCAAGTTCGGTGCGGCTGTTGGGTGCTAGAGAACATTGAGGACGTGGGTCTCTCTCTCACGGCACCAGAGACCGGACACAGGCGCTCCATGCCTAGCAACCGCTTGCTTCTCAACCAGATGATAAGCCAGAGGGCAGTGGCCCGTATCTTCCATAGTCTCTGTGATTGTTTTGCTGGTGCCTGTATTATCTTTACTGTACACATAGAGATCCCAGGAATAAGAGCTGGTATTTGCAGGGCATAGCTACGTGCCAGGCATGCGTTATCCCATGGAAATCTCAGCCCTTCATTTCCTGCCTAAGCATATTGAGACTTAAAGATAATAGTTAGTGTGTCCAAGGCAAAAGACCCCTGGTCCAACCCAAGTGTGTCTGGTGCCCGCACCTTGTACTTAACCATCATATTGTTACTTTTTAATAACTACTTTTACTTAATCAGCCACATTATTCTTCCATTGGACCTATATGCAATCAGCATTTGGAAGATGCAAAATAAGAAGGATAGCTACAAAGAAAAATAATACCAACATGCTAAAATAGAGTTTTTAACATTTAGTTCATACTCAAGACTTCTATAGTGCTTTATATCTAAAAAGCTCTATAATTAACTTGTAAACTATCTATCAATTTATCTAATAATTCAACATTTCAACATTTATTTCAGGTTAAATTAAGTCTAAAGTGTCATGAAATAGTTAAGCTTCCCCTGCAAATGACAAAAAATGAGCTACTTATTTTTATACTTGAAAGATTTAAACATTTGCCATATAATAAAAAAAATCTCCCAGGCCAAACAATATTGCCAGGAAAATTAGGCTTTCCTTTTTCCACCATAAGTATTTACTTAAAAAAAAAAAACACTAAATTCTGACAAAAAATCATTTTTAAAAAGTGGAAGAATGAATGAGTTCACATTTTTATGTAACTGACATTACACAAAGAGGTTTCAAGCATCAATGAGAAAAGTGGACAAGATCATCTCTGTTGCTTCCCCATTTTTTTCTAGCTTCTTACTGGAAAGTATCTTAAGTAGACACATAAAAGTAGAAAAAATATTGTAATGACCTTTTCTGCATCCTTTGGTCAATTCCATAATTATCCATACATATCTGATTTATATACACCCACACATAACACCCTTTTCCTCCAAGTACTTTGAAATAATACAAGATATATTATTTCATTTAAAAAATTTTCCATAGGCATTTCAAAATAATAATTTCTGTTTTTGGGGAAAAAACATTAAACTATAATTATCACGCATAAAAAGTATAACAAAAATTATTTAATGACATCAAATATCCAGTCAGTGTTCACATTTCTGTAACGATTTCATGATTTTTTTATCGTCTATTCAAATGAGGTCCAAAGTCCATGCATTGTACTTGGCTCATGTATATTTAAGGTCCTTTTTAATCTATAGTTTTCTTCTGTTTTTCCCTAAAATAGATTTGTTAAAGAAACGAGGCCATTTGTCCAAAGCATTTGAGCATTTTCCATGTTTTGAATTTGCTGATTGCATACTAATGGTGTCATTTACATGTCCCTTGTACTTTGTATAAATCAGTAATTAGATCTAGATCCTTGAGATTTAATGATGCCTCTTCTGAGATTGTTCTGCTTTATGGATATCCCCTCCCCCTCAAAAAGGACAAATATTTATCATGACTTCAGTTTTATACAGATTATAACTACTGTAGATGAGGACTTTTTCTGTGGAATTCCTTTTTTTTTGCCTGCGGAATTCTTTGGTGGGGAGGATGCATAAGGTCTTGCATCGTCTAATGGAAAGAACACCAACTTTGGAGCCCAACAGACCTTAGTGGAAGATCCACCAACTAGATGCTATGTGATCTTGACCAAGCTATTTAAACTTTAGCTATTTCGTTCATAAACTAAGGACAATAATGAGTTCTTTAAAAGGCCGTTGTAAATACTAGAGAGAGCAACACATATAAAGCATCAGGCTTTATGTTCTAGAGGTCTTGAGGATGCTCTCTGCCTGGAGTGTTCTTTCTCACTGTGTCCCCTACTACTATATTGCTTTTCAACACTGATCAGCCTTTACTTTCCCAGGTGGTACTCCCAAATCCCCAGTCTGAGCTATCAGCTGCTCTTTTATGCCTCCTGTCTTTTATGTTATGAGCATTTACCAAACCACGACTAGTTTCTGGTTTTGCTTCCTCACTAAAATTTGAGCTACTATAGATAATGCCTCTGTGCTTTGTATTTAAATATTATTTTAACTATAAAACATTTCATACATTAAAATACAGAAAAAATATGATTGACATTTATTTGCCCTCTACTAAAACTAAGCAAGGGCTGATGTTTTATGAAATTGGCTTCATCGCTCTCTCTTTAAAAAAATTATAATTATATTACTAACCCAGATAAAGCCTCACCCTTATACTTCTTCTATTTTTTCCTTCCCAAATGAAATGCCCATCTTAAAGCATATTTTCGCACTTTTATTTCATATGTACAAGATATGCTATTTCATACATTGGGTCTGAACGTTGTACATAAGTAGTATAGGGCTGTACGTATTATTTTGCTACTTGTTTTTTGTTTACTGGTTGCTATACTTTTGAGGTTTATCCATGGTATAACACGTACCATTTTTCATTAATTTTAATTACTGTATAGTATTCCATTATATGAATGAATTATAATGTATTCAACCATTTTCTTACTAAGAAACAGTTGAACTGGTTTCACCCTTGTGTTACTATGAACAGGGCTCCAATGGACAACCAGAAACACTTGTCCTTGTGCTCACATGTTTGTGTTTCTTGAGGGGGAGGCATAGAGGATGAGAATTTTTTTCCATGTCCCAAATCCTAACATAATGCCTGAAATATTAAGTGCTCAATCAGTGTTTATTGAAGAAAGGAATGAAAATATGACATTTTTCATTCATTCAAAAATGAAGTGGTCTTGGACATGAAACTAAACTATCATTAGGGCCCACTTATTAAAAATATGAAGTTATCCATGAGGCTTTATAAATGTGAATGTGTTGCTATTACTTGGCTTAAGCCATAGGAATTCCGCTTCAAGTGAATCACAGGGGAAATGAAAACATAATGCCAGAGAAAAATCAATCATTCCCCAGGCTGACATTAGCTACGTATTCAATTCAGTGTTGAGGACAGAGCTTCAATTTTTACCATGGGCAACACGGAAAGGCCAAGGCAACCACAGGGTTCTGATTTATGGCATCATGAGTTGCAAAAGGATCTAACACCCCACATCACAACAAGAGCTTGTTCACTTTCATGGGAATGATCGAACACTGGGTCAGAGTATAAATAGATGCACTTTGCCCTTAAAAGACTACTTGGGGCACATTCTGTCACATGCTAATGGCCGACATCAAGATCACTGAAATGCTTAAAAAGCTTGATAACTGATGCTTTCTGGAGGGGGGGGGGGACCCACTATTCAGCTTCTAATACTACTTTGGAGGCTACATTAGAAAACCTTGAAATTCCGTCTTTTTCCAAATTTCCCACCCATAAACCTCCCACACGCAAAAGTGATGTCAGGGATCCATCCATCCAAGCTATGAAACCACCTATTTCTTCCTTAATCAAATCACTGGCAATGGAGATGCAATTACCTCTAGACCAGCTAGATCCACTCCCTGGAGCTGAGGATGGAATTAGCTTTCCTGAGGCATGTGTTGCACACAGGAAGGTAGATGCCTAAATAAATTTAAAGTCCTGTTAAGAGGAAAGAAGCAGGAAATAAATCCTGAGTAGATAGCCAACAGTGTCAGCAACAGTCCACCCCTTTAACTTCCCAATTATCAATCCACATTCCTCTTGCCATGCAAGACGCTGACTCTTACATGAAATATGTTCATTCCAACTCCAAATCTATGATCTCTAAGTGATGTACAGTTTTTGTATTCAAGCAGCTGTTTGTGTTCAAGCAACGTACAGAAAAAAGTAAAAAATCAAGAGAGTTGCAATTAAAAACAAAAGCCATTGAGTATAATATATCCTGGAAACCCCACTAGTCACTGGCTAGTGCTAGGATAGCATAGAAGGTTAGGGAACTTGGCCAGAAAACTAGAGTAAAATTGTCTCCTCCCCACCGCCGTTCCACAGTGCTCTGAAAATACAGTCCAGCTAAGAAGGAGCCTAAAATGAACAACAGGTTTCCACTTCAAAATATTTATTAGATTTTGCAGCTGCCATTTAGCAACTGATTTAAAGACTAAGCTAACACCTGTGAGTAGCAAACCATCTAAGATCAAAAAGACCAAGAATTCAAAGCCAAGAAGGACTACTTCCTGGGGACAGGGATAAACCAGAGCTGAACTAGTTTCACAGGTCACAGTTAGGCCTGATCCTGCTTTCACTGAAGAAATCATACTTGTACCCTATACACTACTGGAAGAAAATGAAAACCCTTGCTGAGGAAAGATATATGGAGCTGCTATAGTTCTTTTTTATATATATACAATGTCAAGCATACAACAACAGAGAGGCAGGAAGATGTGTCCAATAATCAAAAGAAAAACAAGCAATAAAAGCAGACAGACAGAAAATCCAGATTTTTGGAAATAGCAAATAATTAATTAATGCATTAAAGAAAATAGAGAAAAAAGGTGCACAAAAATCTATGAAAAAATGGTTAGTTCAACATAGACTACAAAACAATTAAATGGATGTTATAAAACTAAAATATGTAATATATAAATATAAAATTAAGAGTCCATGGGGGGGTATGAAGGCAGGCTGGAAAGAAGAGAAGTGAAATTAAAAATAAGTCAATAGAAAAATGTATAAACAGAAGCACAGAAAGAAAAAAAGAATAGTGTAAGAGAATAGTATAGGAGACATACAGGGCACATAGTCAAAAACCATATAGTGAACAAAGTCTTGGATGGAGAGGAGAGAGAGATTGGAGCAATATATGGCACAGAGGAAATAAGAAAGTTTTAAAATTGGTTAAAGACATCCAACCACTGTTTTGAAAATCTGAAGAACCCTAAACAGGATAAACCAAAGACAACCATACCTCAACATATGGTAGTCAGACTACTGAGTAACCAGAGAAAACTTAAAAATCTGAGAGATAGGGGCTGCCCAGTGGCTCACCAGTTTAGCCTGCCTTCAGCCCAGGGCATGATCCTGGAGACCTGGGATCGAGTCCCACATCAGGCTTCCTGCATGGGCCCTGCTTCTCCCTCTGCCTGTCTCTCTCTCTCATAAATAAAAATAAAATATTTTTTTTAAAAAAAGAGTAGCCATTTTAATTGTATTAGTTGAATAAGGGGGCCAACTTCATCCTTCTGCCTGTGGATATCCAGTATTATCCCAGCACCACTCGTTCAAAAGACCAGTCTTCCCTCCCTTGAATGGTCTTGACACTTGCTAAAAACCAATTCACTATAAATGTGATGGTTTATGTCTGGATTCTCAATCCTATTCTATTGATCTATATGTCTATCCTTATGCCAGTGCCACGCTGTCTTGATTACTATGGTATTGTGGTAAGTTGTTTTTTTTTTTTTTTTTAGCAATAATAAACACTTGTTTCAAGCTGTAGTAAGTTTTTAAAATCAAAAAGTGTGAGCCTTCCAACTTTGTTCTTCTTTTTGAAGAATGCTTTGGTTATTCTGGATCCTTTTAATTTCCACATGAATTTGAGAATCAAATTGTCAATTTCATCAAATAAATCAACTGGTGCTATGATGTAAATTGCTTTGACTCTGCAGGTCAATCGTAGGAGGGTGGATACTACCACTGAACAACGTTCAGTCTTCTGATCCACAAACATGGGACGTCTTTCCATTTATTCGGGTCTTCTTTAATTTCTTTATTTCTTTATTTCTTTTTTTAAAAAGAAGATTTACTTATTTGAGAGAGAAAAAGAATGCATGAGCAGGGGGAGAGGAAAAGGGAGAGAAAATCAAGTAGACTTTCCAGTGAGCCAAGTCCAACGGAGCTAGATCTCATGACCTGAGACCATGACCTGAGCTGAAATCAAGATTTGGATGCTCAGTCAACCGAGCCATCCAGGCACCTCTTCTTTAACTTTTTCAACACTTTTTTATAGTTTCATCATTTAGTTTTTCACTTCTTTTGTTAAATTTATTCCTAAGCATTTATTCTTTTTGAAGCTATTGTATGTGGAATTGTTTTATAAGTTTTAATTTCTTTTATAAGTTTTAATTTAAATTCCAGTTAGTTAATGTACAGTTAGTCTCAGGTGTATAATATAGTGATTTGACATTTTCGGATTGGTTCCAGTGTATAGAAATATAATTGATACAATTGATTTTGTATATTGATCTTGTATTGCTAACTTGCTGAACTAGTTTATTAGTTTGAATAGTTTTTTAGTGAAGTCCTTAGGATTTTCTATATATAAGATCATGTCACTTGCAAATAAGCAGAGTTTCACTTTTTTCTTTCCAATATGGCTGCCTTTTTTTCTTGTTTAATTTCCTAGGTTAGAATCTCTAGTATAATTTTGAATAGACATGATAACAACAAACATCTTTGCATTTTTCTGAATCTTAGGATAAAAACAGTCTTTCACCATTACATATGATGTGACCTGTGGGTTTTTGTATAGACCTCCTTTATCAAATTGGTGTGATTTTTTAGTATTTTTACCATGAAGGGATCTTAGACTTTATCAAATGCTTTTTCTAAATTTATTGAGGTTATGGTGCAGTTTTTGTCCTCATTGCACTGATATGGAATACCATATTAATAGGTTATTTTATGTTAAACCAAATTTTTTTGATAAATCCATTGTCATGGTGTGCAATGACACCATGTGTTGTGTTTTTATGTGTTGTCAAATTTAATTTGTATTTTGTTAAAGATTTTCATATCTGTATTCATAAGAGATGTTTTCTTTTTTGTGTGTGATGACTATCACAGTTTGTATCAGTGTAATAAAGACCTTATAGAATTGGTTGGTTACTGTTCCTTCCTTTTTTTTTTTTTTTTTTTTGGAAAAATTTGTACTTAACTCTTTTATTTTATTTATTTTAATTCCAGTATAGTTAATATACAGTGCTATATTAGTTTCAGGTGTACAGTATACTGGTTCAACAATTTTAGACATTGCTTAGTGCTCATCATGATGTGTCCTCTTAATTCTCTCCACCTATTTTACTCAATCCCCCACCAGCCTCCCCTCTGGTAACAAGATCTGTTTGTTCTCTATAGTTAAGAGTCTATTTCTTGGCTTATCTCTTTTTTGTTGTTCATCTGTTTTGTTTCTTAAATTTCACATATGAGTGAAATCATATTTGTATTTGTCTTTCTCTGACTTATTTCACCGAGCATTATATTCTCTAGATCCATCCATGCTGCTGCAAATGGCAAGATTTCATTATTTTTATGGTTGAATAATATTCCTCTGTGTGTGTGTGTGTGTTGTTTCTTGTGTTCTTAATATTAGCTATTCTGAAGCATGAAGTGATATCTCATTGTGGTTTTGATTTGCATTTCCCTGATGATGAGTGGTGTTGAGCATCTTTTCATATGTCTGTTGGCCATGTGCATGTCTTCTTTGGAGAAATGTATGTTCATGTCTTCTGCCATTTTTTAATTGGATTATTTGGCTTTGGGGTTTTTTAGTTTTATGAGTTCTTTACACATTTTGGATACTAACCCTTTATTGGATATGCCATTTGCAAATACCTTGTCCCAGTCAGTAAGTTGTCTTTTAGTTTTATTGACTGATTTTTTTTCTGTGCAAAAGCTTTTTATTTTGATGTAACCCTAATAGTTTATTTTGCTTTTGTTTCCCTTACCTGAGGAGATATATCTAGAAAAATGTTGCTATGGCTGGTGTCAGAGAAATTTTTGCCTGTGCTCTTTTCTAGGATTTCTATGGTTTCATTAAGGTCCTTAATCCATTTTAAGTTTATTTTTGTGTATAGTAGAGAAAAGCGGTAAATTTTCATTTTTCTACATGTTGCTGTCCCGATTTCCCAGCACCAATTTTTTAAGAGATTGTCTTTATCCCATTGCATATTCTTGCCTCTATTAATTCTATTTTAAATGTTTAGACAGTTTAGAAATAAAGTAAGTCTGGACCTGGGTTTTTCTTTGTGGGGAATTTCTAAATTACTAATTCAATCTTTTTGCTTTGTCTAGGTCTGTTCAAATTTTCTATTTCTTTTGATCAGTTTTAGTAGTTTGAGCTTCTTAAAAGTGTGTCCATTTCATCTAAATTATCAAATTTGTTGACATACAATTGTTCATAGCATTCCCTTATAATCCTTTTTATTTCTGTAAGGTTGAGATATACATATATCAAACCAAGTAATACATTGTTTTAATTATTAGGTTATGTAAATTTATGTATTTTAAAGAAGTTAAATGAAAAGGAAAGCAAGTTTTACTTGTAGAGTCTGTTATGTTACCCTCCAATTTACCATTTATGACTTTTTTATTTGTTTCTATGAATTCCACTTACCATCTGGCAGCATTTCCTTATGCTAATGAGCTTTGCTCACAATCATCTCTTTTGAATATCACATCTTTATATGTCATTAGCTCAATTAGACAATTACAGTTGATCCTTAAATAATGTGGGCTTGAACTGCACAGGTCCACTTGTACATGGATTTTATAAAATAAATCCAATACGGAACTGTAAATACTGTAAATTTTCTCTGCCTTATGATTTTCTTAACAACATTTTCTTTTCTCTAGTTTAAGAATACAGTGTATAATACGTATTGCATACAAAGTATGTGTAAATTAGCTGTTTATGTTATTGGTAAGGCTTCAGGTCAACAGTAGGCTAATAGTTAAGTTTTGGAGAAGTCAAAGTTATATGTAAATTTTTTACTGTCTAGAAAGTCAGCAACCCTAACCTGCATGTTACTCAAGGGTCAATTGTATGTCCATACTGTTTTATATAATTTGTTTTTAAATAATAAAAAGAAAAATATGCATTGTTAGTGTCTTTTATGATTACCTAGTTACCTTTACAAGTGCTCTTTGATTTCTCAGATGAATTCAAAGTCCCATCGGGGTCACTTGTTGTCAACCTAAAAAATTTCCTTTTAGTATTTTTCACGAAGCAGGTCTTCTAGCAATGAAATCTCTTTAGTTTTTGTTTATTTTTATCTTGTTTTCTTGAAAGATAGCTTTCCTGGATGTAAAATTAGTTCATTTTTTTTTCTTTTCGTCTTTAGACATCCCATTGCCTCTGGCTTCCACTGTTACTAATGAGGAATCAATCATTAATCCTTTTAGGGTTCGGCATTTTAAATATGGTATAGTAGGTGTGAATCTATTTGTATTTTCTCTACTTAGAATTTATCAAGGTTCTAGGATGTATAGATTCATGTTTTCTATCACCCTTGGGGAGTTTCAGCCATTATTTCCTCAAACATTTTTTTCTGCTCCTCCCTCTCTCTACTCTTCTATTTATACAATCATTCCATGTATGTTGGTGCACTCTATGGCTCTCTGTGTTTCTCTGATGCTCTGCTTCTTTTTCTGCATTTTTTAAAACTGTTTTTCAGATTGCATGATCCTTATCACCAAGTTTTCAGATTCTTTTTTCTGGTGGTTCAAATATACTGTTGAGTCCTGGTGAATTTTTCATTTTAGTTATCATAATTTTCAACTCCAGAATTTCCATTTGGATCTTTTTTACAATTTCCCTGTCTTTATTAATATTCTCTATTTGGTGAGATTATTAGCACACTCTTTTACTTCCTTTAACATGTCTCCTCCTAGGTCTATGAATATATTTGCAATGGCTGTGTTGAAGTCTTTGTTAAATCTAATGTGTGGGCTCTCTCACAAGAAGTGTCTGTTCTTTCCTGCTTTTCCCCCATATAAAGGTCTCACTGTTCTGGGTTTTGTTTTGTTGTTTATTTTTTATTTTTTATTTTTTTGAATGCCTTGTTTTTTCATTAAAAGCTGGACATTTTAAATAATATAACAACTCAGGATACTGATTTCCGTCTCCCTCTGGGGGTTGTTGTTTTTATAGTTGTCATTTGCTTCTGCCTTCGGTTAGTGATTTGGGTGGTCTAAAACAGGAAAGTCCATTTCCCCTGTGCAATCTGATATTGCTCCTCAGAAAGCACTGCCTTGGGCATTTGCATAGTCACCCTGGGATGACAGTGGTTTCAGCAGGTCTCTCTTTTACAGTTTCTCTCCCTGATCCATCTGTTAGGCTGCGTGTCTCTGGTGATACCACATCCAGCTATTAGATTCTTCTAATTGCCTGCCAATTGCTCTATTGTTTGTAATAATGTCCTGGTGCATAGATTGCTCCCAGGTCTCATTTAAATACAGACTCCTTTCCAGGGGAAATTTTTTAGGCTAGGCTTCAAGATTTGTTTTACCTCCCAGAGGGCTGTTCTGAACTGTTTCTTTCCCTGGTTCTCTGATAAACTAGCTGTCCCACAACTGAAGTCACTCTCATGGAGCTATCAGCCTTCTGTTAATTGCTTACCACCAGAATCTCCATTGTTTTTGAGAGCTCTCTTAGACTGGAACTCCCTGCACTCTGTTCTAAAAAAAAAAAAAAGTCATTCATTTGAGTAGAAATCAGAGCTTTCTGTTCTTAAGGCTCACCTCTCTTGTCAACCAAAATCTCTCAAAATGCTCCAGAGCTTGGGGAAGGGCAATGGCTTGCTTCTCCCTGAACAGCATGCAGGCAGGGGCAGTAGCCTCTGGTCTTCTCACCTTGCTTCTTCTGGCATGAAACTTCCAGCCTTTGAATAAGCCAGGGTGAGGACAATTGGAGCCCTAGTACCCTTGGCCTGTCACTTAGAGTTTCCATTCTATGACCCGTCTCCCTCGATGCTCAACTTCAATTGTCAACATCAGCCACACTCACCTGAAGTCAGTCTATTTAACACAGAACCAGGAGAGATGAGAAATGCTGGCAGGCTTTCCCTCCTAGAAATGCAAAGTCACCCTTGACTGAAAGTTGGTGGAACAAGAAGTCTTATGTTCTTAGGCACATGCACCTGAAGTGTAGCTTCCATCATGCTGAGCTGATGATAGACTGAGCAGGTTATGGCTTGAGTGCCACAGAATCTTCCTTTTTTTACCAAGATTAATAGAACTTCTTGAATTAATATTTCTTCATTTACTGTATGCTCTTAGGACAATTTCCAGAGATTTTTTTTTTTTACATTCTTATTTATTTATTCATGAGACACACAGAGAGAGGCAGAGACACAGGCAGGGGGAGAAGCAGGCTCCCTACGAGGAGCCAGATGGGGGACTCAATCCCAGGACCCCTGGGTCACACCCTGAGCCCAAGGCAGATGCTCAATCACTGAACCACCCAGGCGCCCCAATTTCCAGAGATTTTAAATAGTTAAGGGCTTTAAAAAATAATTTTCACCAATTCGGTTTTTATGCTGAGAAACAGGTCCTCAGAGTTTCTCACACCACCTTTTCAGGT